>NW_006921602.1:19962492-19983583 GCF_000298275.1 Orycteropus afer afer
TTCATGTCTTCTGCCCATTAATTGGATTGTTTGTCTTTTTGTTATTGAGGTGTTGGAGTGGTCTATAAATTCTAGAGATAAGTCCCTTGTCAGATATGTTATTACCAAATATTTTTCCCCAATATGTAGGTTCTCTTTTGACTCTTTTGGAGAGGTTATTTCAAGTGACTTTTGTTTGAGTCCTGAAAACACTTCTAAATGAAGAAATGGTGGTGATAGTGGAAATAGAAGTGAAATGAATTCAACATAACATCTAGTAAACTATTCTGCTACATAAAGGTTAGGAAGACGAGGCCCAAAGAGGCAGATTCACTTACTTAAGTTCACAAAGGGGCAAAGATATTTGAAGAGCCTCTTCCCAAGACCTGTGTTTAGGAAGCCTCTCTGAGATTATCTTGAGGTCTTCTCACTACTAATAGATGTTGTTGTTGGTAGCTACCACAGCATTGCCCCTGACTCATGGTGACCCTACACTCAATAGAATGAAATGCTGCTTAGTCCTATGCCATCCCTGTCATAGGTTATGGATAGGACCATTGAGATCTTTAAGGTTTTCATTGGCTGAGTTTTGGAAATAGATCACAAAGCTTTTCTTCTTAGTTCATCTTAGTCTGGAAGCTCTGCTGAAACATGTTCATCATTGTAACAAGACATTAGCCTCCACTGAGGGACAGGTGGTGGCTGTGCATGAAGTTCATGGACTGAGAATTGAACCCAGATCTCCCACTTGGCATTTTCTAGTGTTTGCCATGTGCTAGCACTCTGCTAAGCCTTATACATACTTTATCCTAATATGTGTCTGCTCAGGTCTGCATTGCCCCATCCATCCTTTTGTTTCTGCTCCATTAGAAATGCCAGACTAAGATGGCTTTTCCAAATCGACCTTGGGTCAGTAGCTTAAATGGAAAAAGAGCACATATCCTTTATGTGTAATTTGGCTTCCCAATGGCAAGGCTTTTGTGTTGCTGTGGGAGTGAAGGTACTTGATTCAGTGCTTTATTCATTTATGTACTTATTCATTCTTCTCTCTACCAACACAACCTGAAGCAACTACTCTGTGCCAAGTGTTCTTCCACAGTGAAACCTACCTTCAGTTAAATTGTTTCTGGAGCAATGTGTTTATAGCACAAAAGCATAGCAATAATACCTGTTGCTGCAGAGTTAATTCTGACTCATAGAGAACCTATAGCACCAAACAGGACTGCTCCATAGGGCTTCTAAGGCTATACTCTTTATGAGAGCAGACTGCCACATCTTCTTCCTGTGGAGTGGCTGATGGGTTCAAACTGCTGATCTATTAGTTAGCAGCCAAACATTTAACCATTGTGCCACCAGGGCTCATCTGAGTGACAACAGAAAACAAAAAATGAAAAAATATACTCATAATCTCATCATCCTTATAGATTCACTTTTTATTCTTCTGTGTTTTCATTCTGTATACAGAAGCAAATACATTTTCATGTAACTGTTTTTGGCTTTTTTTTCATTCCACATTATATAATAAACATCTCTCCATATTTCTATAGTGCTCACACTTATCATTTTTAGTGGCTGAGTTATATTCCACTGAGGAAATGTTTTTAATTTATTTATTCATTTTCCTGTCATGGGACAAGCAGACTATTTTCAATTTTTCACCTTTATAAATAAAGCTGCAATGAACAGCAGAGAGCCTCTCCTTTCAGAGAATTACTTCCACTAGGATAAATTACTTGATATGAGATTACTTGGTTAAATGGCATGATCATTTTTTTTTTTTTTTTTACACAAGAGTTGAAGCAGTCTTACAGTTAAGTCCTCACAGGATGTCCTTAACACATATAACCAACTCAGATAACCCCATGCAGGCCCTAAATGTCTCAATAAAGGGGATGATAGCATGTTGTGTGTGTGTATGTGTGTGTGGGGTGGAATTGATGAGTCAGGCTAAAGGACAGTTTATATACATATCACTTACTTTTTGATAGTCACTTAGTGCATATTATCTTATCCAACCCTTAAAACACCACTATGAGGTAGATGCTATTACTATCCCTTAAGGAAACTGTGTCAGAGAGGTTAAATGTCCTGAACAAGGTCACAAAGGAAGTAGTTGAGCTGGGCCTCAACCTCAGACAGTTTGATTCAGATCTGCTGCTAACCTCCTACTTTACTGCCTCCCAATGTATAATGATATTGTTGTTATTGAGTCAGATCTGACTCATAGTGACTCTATGTAAAACAGAATAAAACATTGTCTTGTCCTGTGCCTTATTCATGATTGTTGGTATGTTTGAGTCCATTGTTACAGCTATTGTGTAGCACCTTCCAGCCCAGGGGCTTCATTTTCCAACATGTATTGGACAATATCCTGTGTAATGCATAAAGTTTTCATTGGTTAATTTCCAGAAGTACATTATCAAGCCTTTCTTCCTAGTCTGTTTTAGTCTAGAAGCTCCTCTGAATCCTGTTCATCATTAGTGCCCTGCTGGTATTCAAAATATGGGTGGCATTGTTTCCAGAATCACAGCAAAGTGCAAGATACCACATTATGACAAACTGACAGATGGGTAGTGGACAGGAGTCTAACCAGTTTGAACCAGTTCAGGGATGGCCGATGAAGTGAAATTGGAGCAGATAGGAATTTTTAAAAATTGGGTGAAGAGGAATGATAACCAGTGCAGGAAATAGAATGAAAGACTGGGGGAAAGCATAATGAGTCCTTTCAGGAGCTTGACACAGGACATTTGATTTCTGGCAGGACTTTGGAGAGCAACATATTCAAAGCAGTGGAGTTGGCCATCATCTTTGAGCAGGGCACTGCTATTGCTGACTCTGCCAGTCAAGAGATTTGGTTGCTATGCAATGTGCATGTTGTCCTTGTTTTCTAAGAGGGAGAGTAGGTTTCTAGGAAGGCATTGACCATTATTTTTTCCCATTCCAGTTATTGTTCTGGTTCACCCACATTTTACAAATTTAGGTCTATTCTGGTTTTGCTTCATCATGAACCAGGAAGACTGAACCTGGAAGAACCTGTTTGAAGCCCTGGTAATGGATAATAATTAAAGAGCTAACAATTTCAAACTACTTACCATGTGCCAGGCATTGAGTTAAAGACTTTACATAGCTATCTCATTTCATGTTCACAACTCTGGGAGGCAGGTGCTAATATCATCTCCTTTTCACAGGAAAGGACACTAATCTTTAGAGAGGTTCAACAGCATGGGGAAGTCAGAGGCAGGATTTGAACCCAAGTTGTCCAATTCCAAAGAGTCCCGGTGGTCAGTGTTTAAGCACTCAGCTGCTACCTGGAAGGTTGGCAGTTCAAACCTACCAGCAGCTCTGTGAGAGAACAATGTGGTAGTCTGCTCCCATAAACAATGCAGCCTTGGAGACCCTATGGGGCAGTTGTATTCTCTCCTGTAGGGTTATATGAGCCAGAACCATAGAAAAACCTGATGACACCAGTTTTGGGTTTTGGTTTAGTCTAATTCCTAAGGTTATAGGAGTGGAAGGCAGTTCCTTTGCAATCCTGGAAGTTAAGGTAGATGGGACAGATCCACATTTGGTGCCAGGCCTTTAGCAACACACAGAAGGCAACTGACCACCATAGCATTGAAATCAATATTTCAACAATTGCACTTCCATGTTATAAAGTGTGGCTGTGCTGAATAGCATTTATGTGGTAACTGAACAAAGTAAAATAAAAATCCCTGGTGGTCCACTGGTTAAGCACTTGTCTGCTAACCAAAAGGTTGGGGGTTTGAACCCACCAGCTTCTCTGCTTACATAAAGATTACAGCCTTGAAAATCCTACAAGGCAATTCTACTGTGTCCTATAGGGTTGTTATGATTTGGAATCAACTCAACAGCAACAGGTGAAGAAAGCGAAGAGCATGAAGTAAAGGCATTTTACATTAGAGAATCAATTGACAAGTTACCTTTGGGGTCAGCTACATTTGCTTTTATAGGCAATGGGGCCATAGATACTAAGAATTACTTCATTTCTATTTAGCCGTTAGGAGCTCTGGTAGCATAGTGCCTAAGACACTTGACTGCTAACCAGAAGGCTGATGGTTCAAACCCATCAGCCACTCCTTCGAAGGAAGATTGGGCAATCTACTTCCATAGTGATACTGCCTCGGCAACCCAAGAAGGGGTCGCTGTGAGTCGGGTCCGACTCGACGGCACATAACAATAACAACATTTAGCTGTTGGTGTATTACATATGATTGCTTATCAGGAGAGCTCCATGATGTTCTAGTTTTTTGTTAACTCATCCTGGTTGGCCTTGAGCAAGTCATTTAACTTTTCTAGGCCTCGGTTTCCTTATCTGGAAAATGAGAGGTCCAGACCAATTCTGCTCTACGATCTCCAGGGTGATGTAATGAGGTGTCCTCAGCTCCTTAAGACAGCTGGACTGTATCTAGTCCTGCCCTTTCCCCAAATCAGCTAAGTTTCAGCTTCTACCTCTGGAAAATAAAGAGGCTGGAAGATGATCCCAAGGTCACTTTGGTTCTGAGATACATGAGCCCTAAGGTTGTCCCATCTCTGACTATCAGTAAGTAAAGGATACCAGAGAGAGTTTGTTTTGAAGCCAGAGTTAATTCGGGAAAAAGAAAAGTGAGAGTGAGGATAGAAGTGACCTGGGAACTCCTGATTCCTTCTCCTGAAGGAATACTTCCTCTCTTGCTGCTGGAATCTGGGTCTGATATTTTGCAAGTGTTTGTCCTTGTAAAACCAAGAAAGTATTCATCCATCAGGAAAGCATTAAGTATTAACTTGGCCAAACAGCCCCAAGGTTACTTTTCAAGACAGAGTTAAACTATGGGTGGAGAGTATGAAGTGAAACATGGGGACTGCCTGATGAGAAACTGGCCTGATCTAATCTCTGAGCCTCTTTGGGGCTTCCCTATTTCAGGGCCTGGGACTGAAAAGGCCAGTGATTTTGCATACTCTTAGACACTGAGGACCAGCCATGATCCCATTCATTCATTTATGCATGCATTCATTCCATCAAAGACTTATTGAGCATCTACTATGTGTCAAGCATTGTGCTTAACATTGTGAATGCAACATTGAATAAGACAGACCATGCTTTCAAGACTTTCATGGTCTTATGGTAGAGGCAACTAAATAGGTGAACATGGGGAAAAAAAAAAACCCAGACAATTGTTATACAGCTTAATATGGTGTTGTGATACCTGAAGAATAGAAGACACACCTACTCAACCATAGGCTGACTGGTGTGAAGGCAGCCAGAGGAACCCTGCTATGGGCAGTAACACCAGCTCCCCAGATAATCTTGGGGATTTCAGTTGAAGGCTGTTCCAAGGTGAGGAAAGGACTATGGCATGTGGGAGGAAGTCAAACCCATGGATTTTGGATTAAATTGTGGTCACCAAAAAGATATACTAAAGTCTTTACCTCTGTATCTGTGAACGTGATCCTGCTTGGAAATAGGGTCTTTGAAGATGTTATAATTTACATTAACACGAGGTGTACTACAGCAAGGTGAGTCCTAATCCTATACGACTGGTCCTTTTAAAAGAAAAGAAACAGAGAGACAGAGGAGGATGCCATGTGATATTGTAACTGTAAGCCAAAGAACATCTGGAGGTACCAGAAGCTAGAAGAGAGGCATGGATATGTTTTCCCTTAAAGCCTCAGAAGGGATCAACATGACTGACACCCTGATCTTGGACTCCCAGCCTTCAGAACTGTGAGACAATAAATTTCTATTCCTAGTTTGTGGTAGGAGCTCTGGTAGCATAGTGCCTAAGGCACTTGACTGCTAACAAGAAGGCTGGTGGTTCAAACCCACCAGCCACTCCTTGGAAGGAAGGTTGGGCAATCTATTTCCGTAGCAATAACGCCTCAGAAACCCAAGGAGGGGTCGCTATGAGTTGGGTCTGACTTGAGGACAAATAACAATGACAACAACAACAACAATTTGTGGTATTTTGTTACAATAGTCCTAGGAAAATAACACACCATGTGTGGTTAATATGTCACCCTCAGGAATCACAGAGCTTGAGACCATAGCTTCTACACTAAGCCCTTCAGCTTTCCTGAGTCCCTTGGTGGCCCTTATCTCCTCTGAACCTTGCCAAGCCCTGGGATCTGCAGCACAGCCTTTCCTAACCTCCACACATTATTTTCCTGACGAGTCAATAAGGAGGGGTTTGGTGACAGGCCCAAGGCTGACAGGTGGCTAAAAAAATCAAACCAGGACCAGAATCCATTTTTCTACCTCTCATATCACACTTGTAGGTTTTGAAAGTGCAAAACTCTTCTGTGCATGTGTTTTACTCTTCCTCCATTGGTACAAGACATTCATTTGGACCTGTGTCCCCCCTTCAGCTATGTCTGGAGGCCCAATTGACTCCTGTCTCCCTTCTTCAGACCATGGCCTCATGTACCTCAACGATTTATGGTGCACCAGAGGCTGTGATGATGGAAGCATATAGTGTAGCATACTGGAAAGAGCAGTAGGTCTGGAGCCAATCAGTTCATATTTGATTCTGTACTACTTATTAGTTGTGTGACTTTAGGAAACTCACTTAACCTATGGGAACCTTACTTTCCCTACTTTAAATGGAATATTAAGACCCATCTCAGAGAGCTGTTATGAGAATTGGGTGAAACATGGTAAAATATCTAGTTCAGAGCTTGGCATTCAATACATTGATCCCCTTTCCTTTCAAAACATACCTAAGAGCTCTTTCTTCTCATGTCTTGACCCAACATAGTTCCTTCCAGGTACTTTTGGCACTTACCCACCATGGTCTTTGCCAGCCTATTTAGCACTTTTCTGTGAAGTTTGTAAATTCTGTGTACCTCCATTAGGTAGCACATAGCCTTAGGTGCATGGCTTGGCAAGAATACAATGTCTTTATGCCAAGAAAAAGTGCTCCTCTTTGAAGTGAGGATTTCAGTTTCTCTTCTTCCACTTTCCAGGGTCTTCTGGGCAGTAAAAGCCTACAGATTTTATGTGGCAGCCCTGGAGCTTTACTCTGCTGAGTCTCTCTCTGCACCAGCTGGATTGTTCCAAATATGCCACCAAAATCAAGCAACTTGAGGAGCCAAACCCAGCTACAAGAGCTTAGGCCAACCATCTCTGCCAGGGCAGAAGTAAAAGTCTGACTGCAAAACAGACCCAGCCAGGGTTCTGCCCACACTTCTGCCAAGTGAATACTTGCTCTCTTTTGCTCCCTTACGTTTTACTTAATCTTCTACAGTTAAGGAGAGTGGTTCTCACATATCCATGTGCTTAAAAATGCAGACTCCTGGGCCCCAATCCCAGAGCAACTGATTCAATAAGACTAGGGCGGTCTAGAAGTCCACATTGTTCCAAAATGGCAAATATTCTGAGAAGAAATTGCCTAGTGTTAAGAATATGAACTTTGAAACCAGGCTGGGGCCCGAAACTTAGCTCTGCCACTGAGTAATTGTAATCTTGGGCAAGTTTAGAGATGGTTTCCTTATAGAGTTATATATAAATTAGTACCTCCCACAATGCCTGATATATAGCAAGTACTCAGTGAACATAGGTGGGCATGTGGTATTGTTGGTAGTAGAAGTAGTTAGTGTTTGATGTTGCTATTACAACGTCTTCCTATTTGAAAGATCCTCTTGCACCCACTCTGTAACAAGTCATGAGCAGATAGAATATTGGATGGGACAACTCTTTATGTCACTATGTTCTGGGATCAACTTCATTTGAACAGGCTAGGATAGACCAAAAATCACCTTGGGGAATCTGCAGGGCAAAGCCCAAGGCCTTAGGAAGACATGGGTTTCCCATATGGCTTTTCTCCAACACACTTGCCTCAAAGAGGACTAGAAGGACTGGCATCTGCCTCTGCCTTGTTTGGTGAATGAACTGTGCTTGACTTGTTTTCTGGCTAGAAGTCTAGAGGTATAAGCTAGCCTCCTTTAAGGACAGAAAATTGAAATATGACAGCGAGCAAGAAGAAAGTCCCAGTGACAGAGATCAGCTAGTTACTAAAAGCCAGGAAACCTCGGGGGGGGGGGGAGGCAGGGAGGAGTAGGGGAAAACTATGGGGGAAGACTCACTCTACAAGATATTAAAGCATATCATAAAGCTTCAGTCATTCAAATTGTGTGTACTGATGAATGGATAGAAAGACAGACCAAATAAGAAAAATGGAAATCCAGACACATAACTACATACAGGAATTCAGTATTTGATAGAAGAGGCATCTTGAATCAATAGGGATAAAGATGGACTTTTAAGTAAATAGTGTTGAGAGAACTGGAAAAAAAAAATAGGAAGTCAAATCCATCCCTCATATTGCAGAAAAACTCCAAAAGGATCAAAATTTTAAATGAAAAAATTCAAACTGAAAATGATTAGAGGAAACCATGGGCAAATCCTTTTATAACTTTGTGAGCAAGGATCTTCTGTTACTCAAAATTCAGAAGCTGTAAAATATTATTAAATTAGATTATAACTAAAACAGAAATACTTCTAGATGGCCAAATAAAATAAAGTAAAATAAAGATATCATTAAAAAAAAAGAACACTACAAACTCACTGCCATCAAGTCAATTTTGACTCTCTTTGAGTTTCCAAGGCAGTAAATCTTTATGGAACTAGATTGACTGCCCGGTCATCCTTCTGAGTAGTGGATGGTAAGTTTGAACCTCCAGCCTTCTGGTTAGCAGTCAAACGCCTTAGGTACTATGCCACCAGAGCTCCAAAAATACCATAAGTGAAGTCAAAAGACAAGAAAGTGAGCAAAATATTTGCAACTCACAGTCTCTCTGACATGTTAAGAATGCCTAGAAATTAAAAAGAAAGATACCAGCAACCCATTGAAAGATGGACAAAGGCATAAAGAAACATTTCACAGAAAATAACCTTTAACATATGAAAAAATCCTCAAACTCACTCATAAAAAGGAAATAAATATTAAAACTATATTGAGACATAGGTCTCATTTGTCAGATTGGTAAACATTCAAAATTTTGACCACACACCTCAATGGTGAGGGTGGGGTTAGTACAAAATGGTACAACTCTTAAGGAGGGAGATTTGGGAACTCATAAAAGTTACAAATAGATCAACTCTTTACCTAGAATTTCCTTTCTGGGAATACACCCTGTGGAACATCTGTACACAGGTAGTATTGTTTGTAAATTATAAAACACTTGAAATATCCCAGTGTTTATTTAGAGAGACCAGATTAATAAATGGTGACACCCAATGATATATTATGCAGCTCCACTGACAAAACTCTGTACTGATTTGAAAAGATCTCTAGATTGTGTTGTTAAGTGACAAAAGCAAGGTACAGAATGGTATATACAGTGTGATATCTTTTGTGGGAAATGTGGTAAGGTAAATAAATAAATTCATTGTGATGGTTAAGGTGTGTGTCAACTTGGCTGAGCCATGATTCTCAGAAGTTTGGTAGTTATGTAATGATGTAATCACCCTCCATGATATGATCAGCCAATGAAATGTAAGGGGAGTTTCCTTGGGGTTGTGGCCTGCATCATATATCACACACACTCATGTTCTGGCAACGCTTGCTTGCTTGCTTACTCTGGATCCTGCATCTGGTTAGTTATCTTCTGACCTCCAGTTCTTGGGATTCGTCAGTTTCTGTAGACTGTGAGCCAGCAGCTTGCAAGCTAGCAGCCTGCCATCTTACCTGATAGTTTTGGGATTTACTGACCTTGGCAGACCGTGAGCCAACAGCATGACATCTGATTTGCTGATATGTCAGCCCCTGCAGGTTTGTGAGTTGGGAGAAGCCCCAACCTGATGCTTGATCCATGGACTTGGGACTTGTCAGCCTCTTCAACTACTTGAGCCATTTCCTTGGTATAAATCTCTTTCTCTCTCTCTCTTTATATACATACATACACTTTACTGATTTTGCTTCTCTAGAGAATCCAGCCTAAGACACTCATATTTACTTTTACCTGCATAAAGAAATATTGGAAAGATGCAGAAGAAATTAATAAAAGTTAACCATGGTTGGGGAAGAGGTTGATGGAAAAGACAAGGATATGGTGCTGAGACTTGGCCAATGGATTCTGTTTAATATTCTTTTAATTTAAGAACCACTTGAATATTGTACCTCTTCAAAAAAAAAATTTTAAATAAGAAAAGAGTCCAGCTTGTTGTTTACTGCTTATACCTTGCATGATATGCCCTTTTCTGGGTATGGTCCACCCACCTCTGGAATCCCTCTCCATTGGCCCACAGGACTCTAGGAGCTGACAGCCTGACTGTAGGGACAAAAGTTCTACTCAGTCTTATCTATCTCCCTGGGCTGCCTGCCTGTCTAGCTGGATGTCTATCATGCCTTTAGCTATACCTTTGCCCACATTGGGCCTGCGGGCCCTGACTTTAGCTGTTGAATGGGCTGTCAGTCTTCTTCCTATGGGGTCTCCAGTAATAGTAAAAATAGCCTTGCAGGGAACTTCCCAAGTAAGCAGGTTCTACTCTGAAAGGATTGGGCTTGGCAGATGGCAAAAAACTTGGAGTCATTGGGAGTCAAAACATTCTATGGATGCCAGAGACCAGAAGAATTAAATGGTGCCTGGCTGCCACTACTGATCACTCAAATCAAGGTCACAAAAGAAAATCCTGGACAGAAAGGGAGGGAAAAATAAAGTAGAGCAAAAGTAAAAAACATTAAAAAAAAAAAAAGAAAAGAAAAGAATAGGTTTACTGGTCTGATAGAACCTGGTGGAGCTCCTGAGACTGACTATATAGCCCTTAAATATCCTTTAAGCCCGGAACTGAACCTACCTGCAGGGATCAACTTTCAGCCAAACAATAGACAGGCCTACAAAGTGAATAATAACACCAGGGAGGAATCAACCATAAGAGACCAAAAGGCAGCATTTGCCCCAAAACAAAGATCAGAAGGCAGGAAGAGATGGGAAGGAAAGAGGAATGGAAATGGGAAACCCAAGGAGGAAGGGAGAAAAAAATGCGGTTACATTGAGGGCATTGCAACCAATGTCATGAAACAAAATGTGTCTAAATTATTGACTGGAAAACCAATATGCCCAGTAGACTTTCACCCAAACTACAATTAAAAAAAAATTCAATGGATGGAAGCAGGCTTATTGCTGGACAGTGAGGGCTGAGCTGAGAACCCAGAAGTGCTTACTCGTTGGCTCATCTCTGGAAGGGCAGAGGAGTAAGACCAGACTCCTAGTGCTGCCCCAGGGCTTCTCTGGCAGCCCATTTTAGAGACTGATACTTCTCCAGCAACCAGTTGTCTGGGGCTGGTGCTCGTGGAGTGTGGGGAGTGAAGATATTTTAGATGTGTCGAATGTGATAAATGTTGGAAAGTGCCATCGGCATTTCTGGGAACTCACAGTTCACATTGGCAGCTAAGATGTGCCAGGCTCTTTGGAAGACATTGAACTCAGGAGGAAATGGGGAAGTCTTTAAAACAGGCAGCTTCTACTTGGCTATCCCAGGTGTAGGTGGCAATGGAGTGAGCTCTGCAAGAGGACATAGAAGTATGAGATCCTTGAAGATGTGGCTGAAAGATACACTATATTGGAGGGTTTAGAAGAAAGAAGAGGTATTCAGAGAGGCCAGTGTGGGCAGGGAGGACCAGGGACAAGTCAAAACAGTGTTGGGACTTGAGGTTAGAGGCCGCAGAGCTCCTGGTCCTGGATCTGTTAAGCACTGTCTGCCAGGACTAAGTAGGGGCAGTAGCCAGCAGCCAGTCACAGGCTGGAGGTGAGCCCAGGACTTTGGTCCAGAGTGAGGCTGGAACAAGGCTCCAGTGTGTCTGGATTTGAAAATACTCCAGGGAATGTGTTACTAGAATTCAACACTTACCCTGAAGACAATGGAGCCTAAGATGAGGGTGCCTCAGTATGTTTTCAGTGTGGCTTTACTTTGCATAGACACTGTCACTGGTTTTCTCCTTTGCAAGGAAATGGCTCAGCCCAGGCTACTTGGAAGCTCGGTTTGTGGGATGCTGAGCAAGCAGCTACTATGGGCTATGATCTGCACTGGAAGGAGGATGGAATCCCATGAGGGGCTAGGGCAGAGTGTAAAGGACCTGGCTTAGGTAAGTGTGTGTGTATATGTGGGAGGGTAAATAGTGGGAGTGTGGGAAGGGATGTTTCAGTGAGAAGGGGTCCTGGATATGTACTACTGGGGTGCTGGGGGTGAGGATGGGGAGATGGGAGCAGGATCCAGCTGGCCCAGCCCAGCCTGTTTTCTGAAGAAGGATGAATGGGAGGAGGGGGAGAGATAGACTGGGTACCAACTCTACCTGCCCTTAGGTGCTTTTTGGAGAAGACCTAGCAACTCTCTCTTCTGACCATTGCTCTGTCTTCCTGGCCCCACAACCAAGAAACAGAGAGAAAGAGAGAGAGGAAAGAATTTTGAGTCATAGTCATGGTCATCATCTTCATTACCATCATCATCATCTTTACTGCCCAGACTTCCTTATATGATCTGCTTAATTTGTTGAGGACTGAACTCGCCTTTCCATTTCCTACCTTCAACCAGCCTTTGCTGACTTCCTTGTTCTGCTGATGAATCCCTCTTCTTCCAGACACTTGCTCACCTCTCTGAGTCATCTCCACTCCTCCCTCCTCTTCCTTCCCCACCTACTATCAGCAACTGCAAGTCATGCAGCATTATCATATGCAACTGTTTCCCACTCCACTCTGTCTGTACCTTCTCTATCCTGACTAACGCTCTCCTTCTGCCAGAGCCAGAGTCACCTGAAGGTCCTTGTCTGCTTGTTTTCCTGCCCCTATGTCTCTGCTCCTCAGTTTCTTCTGCTTGGAATCTCTCCCTGCTTCCTCCACCTCAGCTGTTGAAACTTGAAAGAACAAGAATGGATGCTGAGGGTTCAGGCTTCAGGAATTCTTCTGACAGCTCCTACCCAGGCCAGGTGAAGAGCTCCTTCTTTGTGTTCCTTAGGCCCCTGTGCAGACCTTGAGTGTGGGATTCTATTTACTTGCTGCCTCCATGACCAGGCTCTGAGCTGTAGATGTCATATGCATTCATGTGGTCCCAGCACCGAGCACAGGGCCTGGCACAGATGTGAGCTATTTGCTAAATTGAATTAACAAGATATTTTCATTTTTCCCAGCCTTCCTAGGGAAGGATTTGTCAAAATGAGCCCATACTAAGAGGAAGGGAAGGAGCTCTGGTAGCGTAGTGCCTAAGGCACTTGACTGCTAACCAGAAGGCTGGTGGTTCAAACCCACCAGCCACTCCTCGGAAGGAAGATGGGACAATCTACTTCCGTAATGATACTGCCTTGGAAACCCAAGAAGGGGTCGCTATGAGTCGGGGTCGCTATGAGTCGGGGTTGCTATGAGTCGGGTCCGACTCGACGGCACATAACAAGAGGAAGGGAAGGGCAAAAGGGAGGACACTACACCATCTCATTTTAATATCCACAGTTCCTTTCCTGTGGTCATAAATTGTTGGGCCACTAAGACGACAATCTCTGCCTCTGTCTATCCTCTAGGAATGAGCTAGGAAAAAGGCATTAATAGATGAAAGTACTGGACGTTCCTTGGAATCATGAGTGGTTCTTGTTTTGTCCTTTGCTCAATGTCCTCCAGAGCACAAACCAGTCCCCTCCTTCCCTTTCTCCCTCCCTGCCTGCTTTCCTCCTCCTTGCCCTTGTTGTTGTTGTTGTTATTTGCTGTGGAGTCGGCCCCGACTCATAGCGACCCCTCCTTGGGTTTCCAAGGCAGTATCACTACGGAAGTAGGATTGCCCAACCTTCCTTCCGAGGAGTGGCTGGTGGGTTTGAACCGCCAGCCTTCTGGTTAGCAGTCATGTGCCTTAGGCACTATGCTACCAGAGCTCCTAATTCCTTGTTTATTTCAAGCTGTATAATTCAGTTTTTTTTTTTTTTTTTAATTGCCTTTGTAAAGACTTTTCTGATCCCAAACTGTTTCTTGGAATGTTAATAGGGGCTATGGGGAACATGAATGGCAACTATGCACATGGACCTTGCCAGATGGAATACACAAGGATCAAATTGACTACATCTGTGGAAAGAGATGATGAATAAGCTCAATATCATCAGTCAGAACAAGGCCAGGGGCTGACTATGGAATAGGGCATCAATTGCTCACAAACAGGTTCAAGTTGAAGCTAAAGAAAATTCACACAAGTTCATGACAGCAAAGGTATGATCTTGAGTATAACCCACCTGAGTTTATAGACCATCTTAAGAACAGATCTGATTCAATGAACACTAATGATGAAGACCAGGCAAGTTACAGGATGACATCAAGGATATCATATGTGAAGAAAGCAAAAGGTCATTAAAAAGATAAGAAAGAAAAGACCAAAATGGATGTCAGACAAGACTCTGAAACTTGCTCTTGAATGTAGAGTAGCTAAAGTGAATGGAAGAACTGATGAAGTAAAAGATCTGAGCAGAAGACTTCTAAGAACGGCTTGAGAAGACAAACTAAAACATTATAATAAAATGTGCAAAAAGCCGAAGCTAGAAAACTAAAAGAGAAGAACACTTTTGGCATTTCTTAAGCTGAAAGAACTGAAGAAAAAAAAATCATGCCTTGAGTTTGAAGGCATCTGTGGGCAAAATACTGAATGAGATAGGAAATATCAAAAGAATTTGGAAGGAATACACAGGAGGTAGCAGATGATCAAGAATCAATGGTATTGAGGAAAGAAGTCCAAGCTGCACTGAAGGAACTGGCAAAAGACAAGACTCCAGGAATTGACAGAATACCAGTTGAGATGTTTCAACAAACAAATGTAATGCGGGAAGTGCTCACTCGTCTATGCCAAGAAATTTGGAAGATAGCTACCTGGTTGTCAGAATGGAAGAGATCTGTATTTGTATCCATTCCAAAGAAATGTGATCCAACAGAAAGTTAAAAAATTATTGATCAATATCATTAATATCATAAGTAAGTAAAAGTTTCCTGATAATAATTAAAAAATGGTTTCAGCACTACATTGACAGGGAACTACCAGAAATTCAAGGCAGATTCAGAAGAGGATATGGAATGAGGAATATCATTGCTGATGTCAGATAGATCTTGGCTGAAAGCAGAAAACTGGCTGAAAACAGAGAATACCAGAAGATGTTTACCTGTGTTTTATTGACTATGCAAGGACATTCGACTGTGTGGATCATGGCAAATTATGGATAACATTGTGAAGAATGGTAATTTCAGAACATTTAATTATGTTCATGCGGAACCTGTACATAGAACAAGAGGCAGTCGTTTGAACACAACAGGGGGATACTCTGTGGTTTAAAATCAGGAAAGGTGTGTGTCAGGGTTGCATCCTTTCATCATACCTATCCAGTTTGTATGCTGAGCAAATAATCCAGGAAGCTGGACTATAGGAAGAAGAGTATGGCATCAGGTTTGGAGGAAGACTCATTAACAACCTTTGATGACACAACCTTGCTTGCTGAAAGTGAAGAGGACTTCAAGTACTTACTGATGAAGATTAAAGATTACAGCCTTCATAATGGATCACACCTCAACATAAAGAAAACAAAAATCACCACAACTGGACCAATAAGTAATTGGTAAATGATAAATGGAGAAAGATTGAAGTTGTCAAGGATTTCGTTTTACTTGGATCCACAATCAATGCCCATGGAAGCAGCAGTTAAGAAATCAAAAGACATATTGCATTGGACAAATCTGCTGCAAAAGACCTCTTTAAAGTGTTAAAAAACAAAGTCATAAAAAAAAGAAAAAAAGAAAAGAAAAGAGCAAGAATGTCACTTTGAGGGCTAAGGTGAGCCTGACCCAAGTCATGATGTTTTCAATCACTTCACATGCATGCAAAAGCTGGGTTATGAATAAGGAAGACTGAAGAAGAATTGATGCCTTTGAATTATGGTGTTGGTGAAGAATATTAAATATACCATGGACAGCCAAGAGGACAAACAAGCCTATCTTGGAAGAAATATAGGCAATGTGTGCCTTTGATGCCAGGATGGTGGGACTTCATCATATAGTACTTTGGTCTTATTGTCAGGAGGGACCAGTCCCTAGAGAAGGACATCATACTAGGTTAAGTAGAGGGTCAGCAAAAAAGAGGAAGACCCTCAATGAGGTGGATTGACATGGTGGCTGCAATAATGGGCTCAAACACAGTAACAATTGTGAGGATGGTATAAGACCATGTTTTGTCCTGTTGTACGTAGGGTTCCTTTGAGTTGGGACTGACTTGACAACACGTAACATCAACAACAGAAATGAGCATGCTTGATGGCATTGGTGAATTTCCTTCTAGTCTTTTTTCCATCCAGATACTCATCACTAAGAATTTTACTTATGGGTTTTCTTAAAGTACGGAAGGTCTGTTTTGGGTTTGCGAGGTAGTATCTCTATGGAAGTAGATTGCCAACCTTCCTTCCAAGGAGTGGCTGGCGGGTTTGAATCGCCAGCCTTCTGATTAGCAGTCAAATGCCCTAGGCGCTATGCCACCCAGAGCTCCTTAAATTTGTTGAGGGAATGGAAATGGGGGCACTTTAGAGCAGTATTTTAACTGGCTGAGAAACATATATATATATATTTTTAAAGTCAAATTTAATGGTTTTCAAATTCTGTATCTAGGATCCTGAGCCCAAGAACCCTGGGAAGGTACTTTAGGGGTCATTGTCGGGACTGCAGGTGTGTCAGAGTAGGACTGTGTTCTGAAATGTGTTTTCAATAGTTGATTTTTTGGAAGTAGATCACCGGACTTTTCTTCCAAGATGCCTCTGAGTACGCTTGAACTGCCAAGCAGTGAAACACTAATTGTTTTCACCACCCAGGATAGGAACCTTTTTTTTTTTGGTGGGGATGGAGAAAGGGAACATAGAATTTGAGGAGGCAGCTTCCTGACTGCCCACTTCTGTTTCAACCCAAACAACACTACTTTCAGGTTTTAATACTTCCTGCTTGCAATTCTATTTGTAGGAAATCTTCCATAGCTACATATGTTCAAAAACCACAAACCTAAACCAGTCAGTCCTTTCATTACCCAGATTAAAAACCTAAGGTGCCAAAAAGTTAAAAAAAATGTGTCTATCAACCCTGAATCCTGGATCAAGAACCCAGGTTTCCCTACACACCATCTCATACGCTTTCCACACACTCTTGCATTTGTTTTTCCCCTTCTGACTCAGCCCGTTTCCAAAGAGAATAATAAAAACTAGCAAGAAGCAAATAGCAGTGAAGATACTATGGTAAATCCTGCGAGAAACAAGTTGGGGAAAAGGTACAGAAAAATCCCATCTGTTCCTCATTTGATCTGTTTCACTGCAGTTCTTCTCTTGCTAGGCCTTATAATGTAAAGAAACGTATGCTAGAAGCAGGGGCTGCTTATGCCAAGAATAACTCATAGAGAGACACAGTACAATGCCCCAGTCTCCAGTGAAATGAACTGTTTAATCAAAACTGCCTTATTCTGTAAATATTCAGTCTATTGATGAAGAGCTCTGCAAACAGAGCCAGCAACTAAGCAAGCCTCCAGAGAGAACTGGGGAAGTGAAAGAAGACAGAGAATGGCAGATGTGCCTGTCCTGATCATTTGGGTGGGGGGTACTTGACGGGAGGGAGCTCTGGTAGCATAGTGGCTAAAACACTTGGCTGCTAACCAGAAGGCTGGCAGTTCAAACCCACCAGCCACTCCTCGGAAGGAAGACGAGGCAATCTACTTCCGTAGTGAAACCCAAGGAGGGTCGCTTTGAGTCAGGTCCGACTCGACGGCACATAACAACAACAACAGTCTAGGAGGCTAGAAGTCCAAGTTCACAGTGCCAGCTCTAGGGGCTGGGTGAAAGCCCCTCAGTCTTAGGCTTCAGCTCTGCCTCTTGCTCCCACCCAACTGAAGCTAGAGGCTTTTCTTAACTCAGACAGCTGCTGGCTTTTGAGGCTGACAAACCCAAGGTCTACAAGTAAAATGGCACAGTCCCAAGATAATCAAGCAACACACAGGGCACTAGTTCAAGTTTAGAAATAGTCTCAAGATCGGCAGACAACATGGCAGGTCACTGACATGAAGACTTGGCTAAATGCAGGACTCAGATGTGCCCAAAAGCTCAGAGACCTTTCCCAAAGCTTCTTCTTATATACTGGAAGCAGATCACATCCCTAAGGCAGCTATTCAGCTTCTCACAGTAGAGTCCACTGTGCAGCTGATTATCAGTCTCATCATGGGGAATAAGTACATCCAGCTGCCCAGTCACTCAAAACCAGGGTCAGTCAAGTAGACACATAACCTTAATCACCACAGTGGCGAAGAAGAGAACGTTTTAGATAACTCCCAGGTGCTACACAGTTCACATTCTGCTGCCATCCATGGTCCCAGACTCATGGCATAAGCACAAGGACCTCTTTTGCTCTTATGTTTCCTGTTTAATAAAAAACCTTATAATTGCCACCTCTTCATACATGGGCAGTGTTTCAGGCATCATCTAGGGAAGAGGTTTTCAATGGGGGTAAAGGAAGCATTTTATGCCTCCCCCTCCCCAGGACATTTGACAATGTCTGGAGCCATTTTTGGTCATCACAACTGGAGGTGGATGGGTGCTATTGGCATCTTATGGGTAGAAGCCAGGAATGCTGTTGAACGCCCCCGACAACAAATAATTACCCTGTTTGAAATGTCAATAGTGCAGATGTTGAGAAACTCTGGTCTAGGGTCAACACAGAGAAACTGGTGGTAGTTTTCTTTTCTGACACAGGAAGAGAAGAAGTAGGATGTAATAGAAAGAGCTTTTGACCTAGAGTTAGAAGATCTGGGTTCAAGGCCTCACTCTGCCCCTAACTAGCCATCTGTTCAAATCTTTGGTTCTCTAGTGCTGCTTTAACAGAAAAATAACACAAATGGGTGGCTTTTAACAAACAGGGATTTATTCTCTTACAGTTTAGGAGGCTAGAAGTCCAAGTTCACAGTGCCAGCTTTAGGGGCTGGGTGAAAGCCCCTTGACTTTGGACTTCAGCTTTGCCTCTTGTGTGTAGCTTGGGAATTGTGATGCCTGCCTCTTCTACTTGCTAGGTTTGTTGTCAGGATCACAAGTGAGCATGTTAGTGGAATCTCTTTGAACTGCTTACATGTTATTATTTTATTTGACTGTGACAGCAAATCAAGCTTGTATGGGTGGTTTTATGTCTAATGTCAGTGCAAGAATATTTATTTTCAGCGGAGTTTCTGTTTCACCGGATATATTTTCCTGTGTTCAATTTCTGAGGTCATAACCTCATTCTCAGATTTGTGTGGGAAAAGAGCTCAGACACAAAGGATGTTTTCTGGAACTGTGGGCAGGGCTTCTAACAACCTCACAATCTTCTCAGGCTGAAGCTTTCAACACTGGAAATTGTGGTCTAGAAATTCTCTTTTAAATTCTTGTGAGACCTCTAAAGGGACTCACACCAGAAAAGCAAGGCGTTTTTAGTGCTGAATCTTCTATTTGATTTTTCATGTCCGTGGCTGGGGGGCTATAGGTCCTTCTGGATAGGGTTATGTAATGTTATGACAACATTAATCTGCTGGAATATTGTTAGCTCAGTGTGCTATGTCACATAGTACAGAGAAGAGTACAACTCTTTGTGAGTAAGACGTAAGAGAGGTTGTGCAAAGTTGGTGCTAAAGAAATGTTAGGTACTTATTAAAACATTGCAGAACTTAGCTTTGTGAGTAAATAGGAGAGCGAGGTGATGTAGTAAACAATTCTACTCAAATACGATGTTGAAGGTAGGCCTAACAATTAGTGTGATAATGGGTAGCAGATAGTGTGAGAGACACTGATATTTTGTCATCTTGTTGTAATTATTAATAACATATCCTTTGGAATCTTAATATGGGGTGGTATTAATCCCTTTAAGTGAGCCACTCTGAATTCTAATCTTATAAAATGTATAGCAAAGGACTTCTATTTTCGGCAAAGATGGAGTAACAGGGTTTGGATTTATCCTCTCATGTTAAACAACTAGGCCAACTATATGAAACAATAATGTTCAAACACTGAGCAATGGGCAGCACAGGGCAGATTCTGAAGAGGGGAAACAAATGCGGAGAGCTCTAGGATGTTCTATCTTGCAACCTGGAGAGAGTTTCTTGGCCATAGGCCCACCCTATGGAGGGGGAGACAGAACTGTAAGATAGTAAAGTTGTGTTAAGTCGCCAAGTTTGTAGTCATTTGTTATAAGCAATAGGAAACTAAAGCACAGTCCTTGTTTTCCCTTGAACTTCTTCCTATATTTACTAGGGAAGACATTTAATTTTTCTGGGTCTTTATTTTACTCAACCAAATAGGGTTAAGAATGTCTCTCCTACCTGGGATAAGAGTAAAATGAAATAGTACATAATGCTAAATGAGGTAATATAAAATATTACTTATACTACCAATATTACTAGTACTTTTACTTCTAATACTGTGCAAATGTCTTATAGACATTATTTCATTTAATCCTTCAAACACTCTTGAGAGGTAGAGATTGCTGTCCACCTTTAAGAGGTGGAAAACTCAGGCTCAGAAAGGTCAAGACACTTGCTCAGGATCAGCCTGAAAGAAGGTGGAGGAGCTGGAATTCCATCTCAGGTCTGACTACAAATTGGTGCTGGTGCTCATTCTGTTATACTGGTAATTATACATTTTATGTAAATGGGGAACATGATGATGATTATTATTACGGTACTGCTCTGTTATTATTCTCTCCTCATGTCTCTTTTCCTGTAACAACATCTGATTGCTCCTCTCATCCTATTCTAGTCTGTCACCAGCTTGTCACAGAAGTGATTGAGATGCTACTAATTCAGTATTACGACTTCCTGGCTGGGCAGAATTGGCAAAGGCTGAGGAGATGTTTGTTTATCTGACAGCAAATGGCTCTGAGGTTTGGAAACGGCAGAGCCCCTCCTACCACACCCAGGAGGAATGCTGTTGCATATGGTGAGGGGAGTTCTGGTGTACACAGCCATTCGTGAATTGAGCCAGGAAGCTCATCCTGGCTGCTCTCTGGGGACTTGCTCAGGTTCCTCTGTTGCCTAAGAATGAACTAAGAAGGCTTCTTGGAGGGGGCCGTGTCATATATACATATGATCACATCCCTAAGGATGTGCATCTGCAAAACTCAATAT
>NW_006921602.1:19983689-20038510 GCF_000298275.1 Orycteropus afer afer
ACTTGCTAATTAGAGTTGGTTTTTTCAGTCCTCCTTCCCCTTCTTTCATTTATCTGCTTCCTCTTCCCTTTTCCTCTCCTCACCTTTGATTTTTAATGTTTCCCCTCATTGTTCTGAGGTCTGTTTGTTTTCAAGAGGCTGGCTTGGCTAATAGGAGTTAAGGCCAACCAGGCCAGCTCAGCAAGAGCCAGGCTTCCGGGAGCATAGAGGAGTTTGCTTTGAAGGTTGTTGAGCATATCTGGATTAGTAACATTCGTTTCAATATTTTCACTCATTTCTGATCATCAAAGAGCTCAGAAAGGTTTGAGCTTATGCAGGGTTTCTTCTAGTTTGTCCTTGAGAGCAAGTGTCTGGAACAGGGTTGATCTAAAAATGTTTTCTGAGTGAAGCCCCGTTAATGGGGCAGGCTGCAAATTCACATCAAGGGAGTGTCATCTTTCAAAACAGCTTCTTGGCAGAGAGGGATGTGGAATTTTAGAGAAACCTGAATCTGTTAAGCTTGCATTAAATGAACTCCTTGATTCCAGATTGTGCCAAGCGGAATCTGGGGACTGTGGGCCGTGAATAATTGACTTCTTAGGTGGCAGGATGTCCCCATAAAGGTCAAGGTGTCCTTTGGGATGAAACATGAATCAGTTTGGTGGAGCTATTTTGCTTTTTTGTGTCTCTCTGTGCCTCTGTGTCTTCTTTTCTAGGCATTTTTTTAAACTTTTTTTTTTGGTGTTTTATGTTTCACCTAATTTCATGGAGGTAAGAGATGGAATTTTTTCAGTGGAGTCTGGAAGATATTTGTGGAATGACCCTCACTGTAAGGGGTCATTTCTCCATGTTAATGAGCTCTGGTAGCGTAGTGCCTAAGGCACTTGCCTGCTAACCAGAAGGCTGGCGGTTTACACCCACCAGTCACTCCTCAGCAGGAAGGTTGGGCAATCTACTTCTGTAGTGATACTGCCTCGGAAACCCAAGGAGGGGTTGCTATATGAGTCAGCTCTGACTCAACAGCACATAACAACAACAACGACAACAATCTTGATGTAAGCACCATGAGTACAGAGGTCATGGTTTTTACCTTCTACTACCTCCCCCTCCCCCTATACCCAGTGCAACCAATGCTCAGTCTATATGGGGCAATTTACCACAGATGTGCGTCTGCAAAACTCTGAGCCACTTTAAGATGGTGTGGGGCAGGTCCAAGATTCAGTCCACCTTCTTAAAAGACTGTTGGATCTAGAGAAGTCAAGGCTTTGATTCCTGTGGCTTTACCAACCAGTTTGGCTGACTCAGTTTCCCCAGGTTATTATCTTTCTGCCCTGACCTGTTTCCAGGTTCAAAGACTCCTGTCCTCATTTTTCTCATTTATCCCTGACTCTAACTTGGATGGCCTCTTCTCTCATTAAAAAAGCAAAAGAAAGCAAACCAAAAAGACTAATCTATTCTTTTTTTAATTCAAAAGGAAATAAAATTTGGTTCTCAAAATCTTAAAAAAATAGAGATGAATACTAAAAGTGTAATGAAAAATAACTAAAATTACCTGCAATTCCATAATAATAGATAATTATTATATTATGGTTTCTTTCTAGTTTTTTTAAATGTGATATGTGTCTGAATGTGCATATATTTATATGAATGTGTGTATGTGTTTATATACAAGTTATATATTTATAATTCTTCCCATATAATTTAGAGGCCTGAATTTTTTACTTTATGTTTTGTTTTGGACATTTCCCTAGCAATAATCGGTTTAATGGCCACATAGACCAATGTTGTACCAGAATGATTTGAGCAATTCTCTACTATTATAATTTAAGTTTTATCCACTTTTCTTTTCTTTTTTCAAATGTAAGCAATAGTGTGATGCAACCTCTTCACAGATCTTTCTCTGCATCCCAGGTTGATAACCTTTGAATGAATTCCTGGTAGTGGAATTACTAGCTCAAGTGAAGCTAGTATGTGTTTTCACTTGTAGATTAGCACCAAGCTAGCTCTTACTCATAGGAACAAACTACCAGGTACCCCCGTATTGTTCAGGACAGACTGGGTCCCTATGTCACGTTCTCACTTGCCACAATCAGCCATATCTATAGCTTTCCTGTGAGAACCTGTTTGGTACCTAAGCTTTGAGGATGTGGTAATATGTTTCATGTTCCTGAAGTATCTGCTACTATCTCTGGAGAGCCCCATGGTAGATGCAATGGAATGAGTTATTGCCTTAATTGCCCTGAGTAGGGATCTTACAGGGAGCTCTGGTAGCATAGTGCCTAAGGCCCTTGACTGCTAACCAGAAGGCTGGTGATTCAAACCCACCAGCCACTCCTCAGAAGAAAGGTTGAGCAATCTACTTCCGTAGTGATACTGCCTCGGAAACCCAAGGAGGGGTCGCTAGGAGTCGGGTCTGACCCGACGGCACATAACAACAACAACAGGGGCCTTACATTTTGAGAATTTGTTACTCTCCTTTTCCCACCACTCACTCCCCAGGTGGAGTCCGGAGGTTAAAAAGGAATCAAGGGAGACCCCTGGGCACTGTTTGCCTAAAGGATACCTTTGAGTTGAATCAATAGCTGAGAAACATGCTGGAAACATGCTAATCTTAATGATTGTAGATTATCCTCTAATTTGTATTTTGTTCTATTTCATGTGGTGCAATAGAACCACATGATTTTTATTTCTTTATCTCAGGAGTTGGAGTCAGGAGTCCTAGATTCTAGTTTTAATGTTTCCAGGCATTAGCTGAATACTCTTGTGGGAAGTCTCTTAATCTCTTTGAGTCTCAGTCTCTTCATTTGTAACAAAACAAACAAAACAAAAAACAACTCATAATTGTAATGCTTTCCAGGCAGGGGTGGTGGTTGCGATGCTGAAATGAGATGTTGTGAGTGTCCCACACTTTGTGTACTAAAGTATATCTGGAGAAAAGGTGGTGTTTCTGTCATTCACTCCCTTTGAAACTTTGTAAATTACTCAGCAATGTGTAGCTCTTTGCTGCCTTTTAGAATAGCTGTCCATGGGCCTTTGGGTCTCTGAGTTTGGCACTGCTTGATGGAGGTCATCAGAAACTGGACTGAAGGGTATAAACAAGGAGATCCATTTCCTCTAAAGAACCTCTTAGCATAATCTTTTCTACCTACTTTGAGGTTTCACTAAGGGACTTGATAAAATAAAATAGATAAGGTTACAAAGGAAATCACTAGTATTTAAGGAGCACTGTTGGTGTTGTAAGGAGCTCTAGTGGTTAAGGCATTTGGCTGCTAACCAAAAGGCCTGTGATTTGAACCTACCAGCTACTCTGATGAAGAAAGATGAGGCAGTTTGCTTCCGTAAAGATTTATAGCCTTGGAAACCCAATGGGGATCACTATGATTCAGAATCAACTTGAATTGACTTGAGGCAGTGAGCTTATATATACAGTGATAGAATTCCTTCATTGAGGTGTTCTTGATGATGCACTGTCCTGATCCCCTCCAAGGAAGTATGCACTGCCCAGATGTTGGGAGTGCTGGCAGCAGAGGTCTTCAGCTGCTGATAGCCATCTTACCCAGGTCAACTAGTCACTAGTCACAACTAGTGACTGTTGGGGATGAGCCTCACTCACTCGATGTGGGATGACTCTAACAGGCACTCCAGGTCAAGAACTTGTCATGGGGTTGGCTGAGACTACAATTCAATTTCTCTTTCTGACTACTTCTTCTTTTCCCCACCCCCATCCCCCCACTCCAGTGTGGATCCCAAGGACACTCCCTAATAAATATTCTGAACACTAGACTCTGTCTCAGCATCTGCTTCCTGGGGAATCCCAACCTCATCATAGATTAAATTAGATACAGTGGCAGATCTGATAACTACCATAAGTTTGAAGTAGTGATGAGCGTAAAAGATATTTTGAGATATCGGCAACAATTGTAAAGTGAGCTTACTGTGCTTTATTGCCTACATTCACAATTGAAAGATAAGTTAAATTTCAGTTAAAGGTTAGCGAAGGGGTAATTATTCTCATACAAGTTCACCAACTTCCCTGGATTTTATCAAGTTTCATGGACCCCAGGTAAAGCATTCCTTTTAGAAGAAATTTGCCTGGAGAAGAGAGAAATAGTGAATAAATAGAGGTCCAAAGGTAGAGAAGGGTGAGAAGGAAGAAAAGCCCACATCCATTTAACTAATAGAGTTATTAGGTTTAGCAAATCAAAATACAGGATGTCTAGTTAAATTGGAATTTCAGATAAGTAGTGAACAATTTATTTTTTACTATAAGTATGTCCCATGAAATATCTGAGACATATTTATACTAAAAAAAATTAGTTGTTGATCTGAAATTCAATTTTAACTCAACATTCTGTGTTTTATCTGGCAGTCCTCTTATTTCTGAGGTCACCTGACCTACCTAAGGAAATACAAGAACCATGGAGTTGGGGACTTTAGTCTTGGCTGTGACCAACTGTGTCACCTTGGACAAGGTACTAATCCTGCCTGAGCTTCAATTTTCTTGTCTGTCAATGGAGCTTGGTGCCTGCATCATAGAGAAGTTGTTAGGATGACATGAAATAAAACCAAAGAACCAAACCACTTGCCATTGAGTTGATTCTGACATGATTCCCCATGTGTGTCATAACAGAATGTGCTTTATAGGGTTTTCAATGACTGACTTTTTGGAAGCAGATTGCCAGGCCTTTATTTTGAGGCACCTCTGGGTAGACTCAAGCCACCAACCTTTTGGTTAGTAGCAAATGAATTAACCACTTTTGCCACCCAGAGACATCTGACATGAGATACCCACCCACTGCCGTGGAATTGATTCTGACTCAGCAACCCCTTCTGGGTTTCTGAGGCACTAAATCTTTACAGAAGTAGACTGCCCTGTCTTCCTTCTGCAAAGTGGCTGGTGGGTACAAAACCAAAAACCACACTCAACTCGATTGCGACTCATAGTGACCCCTCCTTGGGTTTCCGCGGTGGTATCTCTACGGAAGTAGATTGCCCAGTCTTCCTTCCAAGGAGTGGCTATTGGGTTTGAACCACCAGCCTTCTGGTTAACAGTCAAGTGCCTGGTGGGTAGTGGATGTAAAATCTACTTCAGAAACTGGAGTACCTCATGTGGATAGTAGTTGTTACTGTTATCTACAGGTGTGTTCCTAAACTCTTGTAAAATAATCAACCATTATAATCGAGTCCTGATGGGCAATCTAAGTGTTTGAGCCTAAGAAAATTGACATAGCAGGTCAGTTTGCTGTAGAAAATTAGTTTATTTACAGGTATATTGGTCCTGTGCCATGCATGGATTGGTCACAATAGCCTCTCACTGTTTTGAGATGTCCTTCATCTATTTTAAGGGTTTGGCAATTTCTCCTACTATCAGTGGCTTTGCTTAGGGCATGATGGGCAATCCTTTTGCACATTTATCAGTACAACACAGCTTCACATATTGAAATTATCTTTCCATAAAACATTTGGTTGTTACTTTATGAGAAAATATGAGATGGCAGTAACTCTTCCAATGATCACATCAAATTTATGCCTCACTGCAGGTTCCATGTTTTTTTACATAAAATGCAAATTATTCTTAGAGAAAACATTTTAACTGACAATTAAGTTCAACTCCTGTAGTACCAAAACTGCATGTAAATCAAGTGATGACAATATGACCAAGTTTCCATAGGTTTTTTATGTATTAGGTATAAGGGATGTAGCATGTACTTGTTCAATCCTCACAGCAACCCCTGGATTAAGTAATACAGCTTAAATTTACAAATGGGGCAACTGAGACTCAGAGAGAGTAATCTGCCTATAACTAGTAGGTGGAAGCTCTAGGACTCTAACTCAAGTCGTGTTTTTTTTTTTATTTAAATTTTGTTGTCATTGTTGAAAATATACATAGCAAAACATACACCAATTCAACAGTTTCTGCATGTAGAATTCAGTGACATTGATTACATTCTTTGAGTTGTGCAACCATTCTCACATTCTTTTTTGAGTTATTCCTCCTGCATTAACATAAACTTGCTGTCCCCTAAGGTTCTTACCTAATCTCTCAAGTTGCAGTTGTCATTTTGATCACAGATAGATCGTTCTTAAAAGGACATAATGTTCAAGGCAGACATTCTTTACTAGTTAAGCTAAATTATTGTTTGGTTTAGCTCTGGTAGCACAGTGACCAAGGCATCTAACTGCTAACCAGAGGGTTGGTGGTTCAAACCCACCAGCCATTCTGCAGAAGCAAGACTGGGCAATCTATTTTCATAAAGATTTCCTGCCTTGGAAATCCAATGGGGTCTCTATGAGTCGGAATCGACTTGATGGCAGTGAGTTTTCTTTTTTTTTTTTTTATTGTTTGGTTTTAAAAAGACTTCGGGGTATATTTTGTAACCTGAGTCTACTTGATTCCACAGGCCATTGCTTTTCCAACCACTCTATGCTATGCCAGAAGACCTGGGATTTCTGGAATGTCTCCTGGGAGTCAATGAACATTGAGGAGGATTTGGGCCAGGGTTGGAATTAGAATGGAGAATGTGGCTCATCATCTGGAAAGAAGTCAAGTTGGTGAATTGGATGGATTCCATTCTATCTGAGCCAATTCCATGGTGACTAACAACAACATTCTATCTGAACCACTAGCAGTGGACTGATTTGTTTCCCAGACAACGTGGCAGAGAACTTCTAGATTTGAGTATATTACAAAGAAAGGGTTCTGATAATGTGTTCCCCACCATTCCCTTCATATCCTTTTCATTTTATTTCACTTGGCGTATGTTTGTTCCCTGATCCTTGCAAAAAGGGCATGACCAGTTGCTAGCAGAGTTGCTGTACAAGGTCTACTTTGCTATAGGACTGTACACAAAAACATTGGGCTGCTGTCAAAAAAGGCCCACAGGCCAACTTGTACTCAAAGGAAACGCTGGGCGAGAAGAAATGAGAACACCCAGAAGAATGGTGAGAAAAAGTAGCAAGAGAGAAGGGTTAATAAACCTAATGTGAAAGACCAAGGTCATGGCCCTTTGACTGGCTCTTCACCCACAGGGCTGGGGAGAGTGCAAGAACAAATGAGGGAAAAAAGACATCAGAGAAGCTGGGGCCAATGAGAAAGTTGTTGGAAACAACTTTAGCCTTGAGGGACTCTCTCTCACCTCCTGGCACTGCATTTGGGAAAAGTTGATACACTCAAATATTCTCATATTCGTGGATTCATTTTGTTCAATTCTAATAAAGGTAGTGGGAATATACCTATGGGAAAGGCAAAGAATGATCTAGGAAAAGCCTTCTATATTTATTCAAGGTGAGAAGGGTGAAGACCTCCCACCCCCATATGACCACTGACCGTTAGTGTCACTCTTGGGAACTTTTGTTCAGGTCATTTGTCATGAAAAAAACTGGGGTGGACTAATTATTACTTTGTGGGTGATTGGCTTAATTTGACTACAGGGTGGCAATGTCTGGTGGAGTGTGGATTCTAAAGTTACTGGCAAATTGCCCTTTCTGTGTTCCAGTACAGAAGCTGACTTTTGTCAGGCCATCTCCCTTTACTCTGGAGGGACCACTTTAGTGAGCCCTTTTGGTTACCCAGATAAGGTAAGTACCAGTACTTTTTTGGGTACTTGCCCTAATTCAGAGAAGTAAATCAAACATTTGTATTGTGTAATTCAAACATCGATACATTACCTGATTGGTATGCAGATGACAGATGACATTCCAAGAACAAGCATGACCCCATTTATACTTTAATAACAAGCTAAATTAAGTTATTTTATCTTATATAGTTTTCATTTTTTAAAAAAGAGAAAAAGAATAAGACGTTTTTAGCTTTTGGCTAGAAAGACACTCAAGAGATAAGAGAAAGGAAGAGGGAATTCCAAACAATTTAGGTACTGTGAAAAGCAATTTCCTTTCATGAGCTGATCATTAGAAATGTGTTGGTGCTCCCCTGGTTGCCTGCCCCCCCAAAGAGCTCTGGTGGTGTAGTGCCTAAGGCATTTGACTGCTAGCCAGAAGGTTGGCAGTTCAAACCCACCAGCTACTCTGGGCAAGGAAGACTAGGCGATCTGCTTCTGTAAAGACTTACTGCCTTGGAAACCCAAAGGGGATTGCAATGAGTTGGAATCAACTCGATGGCAGTCAGTTTTTTGTTTTTTTTTTTTGGTTTTGGTTGCCCCCACATGCCTGCATTGTCTTCCCTTGATGAGGTGGAGGGTGGAGGAAGTTAACAGAGCTTATTAGTCAGGGAACAGAGCCTGCTTTGAGCACAGCAGCATTTAAGCCTGGGTCTCCAGGAAGAATACTAGTGTTTCATTGGAGGGACTTCTCAGCTGTTGTTGTTGTTGTTATGTGCCCTCGAGTCAGACCCGACTCATAGTGACCCCTCCTTGGGTTTCCGAGGCAGTACCACTATGGAAGTAGATTGCCCCATCCTCCTTCCAAGGAGTGGCTGGTGGGTTGGTATTATCTGGAGAAAGAAAGTATTGCTGCCTACTTGAGTATCTTAAAAGTTAAGGTTCTGAGTTTGCAGTTGTGAACAAGGTTGAGGTGGGGATGGGGTGGGAAAGGGGTGGTGGGGTGGTAGGGGAAGGAACTGTTCTGCTCAAGAGCCCATCCTCTCAGCTGGGGCTGTTCCTGGCACAGCTGATTGAGTGTCTTCTGTGGAGGGTGCCGTTTAAGTTGTGGCAGGAGAATGGCACCCATTCCAAAGTACCATTTCAAAGAGGGCTGGATGTGGCTTCTATTTCTGTGCTTGGGCATAACTGTGGTTTTAAAGATTTATGAAGGCAGCAAAACAACATCCTTGTCCTCAATGGGACAATGCCATGGAGAGTGTGCAGTCTTCTCTCCTGGGCTAAAGAGAGCCTTGTTACAAGCCTCACTAGGGAAAGGAATCCTACACAGGTGTTTATTTGAAACCAGAGCAACGTAGGCAGAGATACTGAAGTGGGGTCCATGTGCAGCCCAGGTTGGGTGCATCGTGAAGACAGTCTCTAGGGAGACAAATTGTGACAGAAGAGGCTGCAACTCTCTCAAGGAAGCCCTTCCACATTGGCTGGGTAAGGAGTAGACACCAAACAGATTCCTCCACCAGAGGTCCTGGAATGCTGGCCAACGGAGGCAGCAGCATCTCCTGTGAGGAGGGAATGCGAGGCACTGAGTGATGCTGGCTCCCTCAAGTCTGAGAGGTGGGGCCTGCAGCCCAGTGCATGCAATCCAAAGTCCCAACAATGAAGGTAGAGTGCTTAATGTGATAGGGATGATGGCTTTGGCCTTGCAACATTGGTTTGCTTGGAAACTGGATTTACAGATGGATGTTTAGCAACTTGAGCTTGTCCAGAGGAAAGTGATAGGAAGGGTGAGGGGTCTGGAAACCAGGTCATTTGAGGACCAGCTAAAGGAATGTTTAGTCCAAAGAAGAGAGGACTGGTGTGGAGCTGAGAAGAACATGAAGGAAACAGATTTTGACAAAATAAAGGAACACTCTAACAGCAGTCAATTAATATCATCTGAATAGTCTATCTTTGTGTGTGTGTGTGTGTGTGTGTAAGTATATATATGAGCCATGGTGGTGCAGTGGTTAAAGTGCTCGACTGCTAACTGAAAGATTGGTGGTTCAAACTCACCAGACTCTCCATGGGAGAAAGATGTGGCACTCTGCCCTTATAAAGATTACATCCTTGGAAACCTTATGGGGCAGTTTTACTCTGTCCTATAGAGTCACTATGAGTCAGGATTGACTCAGTGGCGTGGATTTTAAGTACATACATAACAAAACATTTGACATTTCAACATTTTTTACATGTGTAATTCAGTAATGTTAATTATGGTCATCATGTTAAATAATGTATCTTTATACCCATGAAATGTTTGTACCACGGTGTAGAGATCCCTACCAATAGGGCTGACTGTTCAACAACAATATTGACAACGTTGATTGAGCACTTACTGTGTGCCAAGTCTTGTTCTCAACACTTTCTGTGTATTAAATTATCAAATCCTCACAATAACCACATGAAGTGCACCAACCTTTTATTATCCTACCTTTGAAAAATAAGGAAACTGAGGTACAGGGATGATATAACTTGCCCAAGGCCACATGGCTAGTGAGGGGTGGATCTGGAACAAGGGGCTGTGGTCAGTAGCTTGGGCCTGTGTCTTGGGACTGGTAGAAGCTGTCCCACCTTCACCTGAGCATCAGAAGCTTTATAATGGTATCCATACTTCTTAGTTCCTTGGACAATAGGACTGTCAGCTTCTCCCAGTGCTGTCACATCAAGTTTCAGATGGCACAGAAAATTGGGGACCTCTGATGCCCAGTATCTGGGAAATTTTCATTCTTTCTGTGTTAGTGGTTACTCCCAGCTCCAGTGTGCTTCCAGGATCTCAAATCTGGGATGACTGAAAATATTTGATCACATGGATTTTATTCTTTCCCTGGCTGTTCTTGGTGTTCCCAATGCCACACAAGAAATGGGAGATCATTTTATTGCCACCAGAAGCATGACAGGCCTTTACAACAGAGTACAGCATGCCCCGCTCTCCTCATGTTGAGATAATGGGGCCATTTGGATTTAAGTGCACTGGGTAGTTCTTAGAGATCTGTTACTCTCTGTGTATTGCTTTCTGGTGAAAAGAACACTGGTGTTTGATGGTGGCATGTTATTTTCAGTCTCGTTTCTGACAATAATGGTAGAAATTTCCTCTCTTGTGACATATTTGAGATTTCTGGGAGAAGGAGAAAAAGAAGAAAAGAAATCAAATCTGTTCTTAACAACCTAAAGACAAGAAAATGAGTTGTTGAAAGTAGTGAGGAGACCAGGCTGATGAACAAGAGAACAGGGTAATCCTCGAACTAGTTTTTGGCCTTGGCATGCTAAATGCCATTCTTAACTATCTAGCAGACTCCTTCTGCATTTAGGCAGGGAGGATGCTGACCTCCAAAGTTAGAAATGGCTAAAATGAGAATTTCTTTGTAGCTTTGGCTTAAAAAAATCATCTGCTTGAAACTCAGAAGTCATTTCTTCTCTGAAAGTCCATAGATGGCCACAAGCTATGAAAAAATAAAAATTTACAAGGAGCAGCTGTCATCACTTCTGCCCTGGAGGTTCTGACAATGGCATATTTATTTTCCTCTGCTGGCAAGGCTACAGCCCCTAATGAGGTCAGAATGATCCCACCAAAAGGGAAACTTTAATGCCAGTGGGCGTGGAGCATCAGTAGAGTCCAGAGAGAGCCTCACATTCCTCAGCTAGGACACTAAATGGCTCTGCTCTGTGGCCTGGTCTGTTAGAACAAGATTTCAGACTGGTTTGGAGAATTCTCTGGTAAAACAGTGTTATTGATAAGCCCTTTTCTTCTCTCCACTTGGAAATTATGTCCTGTCAGATCTTGAAATGTATTTTGGGCTCAGCGTAGATGGGTGTTTAGCAACTAGAGCTTGTCCAGAGGAGAGTGATTGGGAGGGATGAGAGGACTGGAAATCAAGTCATTTGAGGACCAGTTGAAGGAAGAGATAGTTAGCCCACAGAAGAGAAGGGCTGGCGTGGAGCTGAGTACAGCATGAAAGAAATAGATCTTAGTACAATAAAGGGAGGAACATTTTAGCAATAGTCAATTAGTATCACTTGAGCACTCTTTCTCTATACTCATGATCCTGCCTCATAGGGATCCTTACCACAAGGTTGATCATTCAACAACAATACTTATTGAGCACTTACTGTGCTAAGGAGTCCTTGGGTGGTGCAAACAGTTAAGTCACTCAGGTGCTAACCAAAAGGTTGGAGGTTCCAGTCCACTTAGATGCCTTGGAAGAAAGGCCTGGTAATCTATTTTCCCCAAATCACAGCCATTGAAAATCCTGCAGAGCACAATTCTACTCTGACACAGGGGTCACCGTGAATTGGAAATGACTGGACAACTATGTGCCAAATGTGTGTGCATGTGTGTATACATATAAAAATCTGCCCCCGTGCTGCAGGTGGTGTGAATTCTTGTGCTTGGAGATTTGCAGGCTGATGAGGACTTGACAGATGCACTGCCTCCCCTTGGTTTCTGCCCTGTTCTCTCTCTCATATGGCTGCTCCTGGATGCTTTCTCTTTGCTTTATCCTTGGCAGGTTGTGGGGCTTCCAGCTTATCTCACGTAGACAAGTGTTAACATCAGCTCCCATGCCCATGCCCCAGGTGGGCATCCAGGGGCTGGGCAACAAGGCCTGGCTGAAACTTGCTCCTGTGTTCTTCTCTGAAACAAGTAGGTAAATTGGAAGCTTGACTTGCTAGTGACCAGGCACTCATGGGGCAGTACTTGTTTGAATGTGGCAGATAGAATGATGATTTATGCTAGGACCAGACTCAAGGTGGTCCATGCAAACAAAGCTCTTACTCACTGGGGCCCTGCCAATGATGCCTTGACTTCCTGTTACCCAGGAGGCTGTGCTTCTCTTAAAGCCTTATCACAAACCACTCTGCCCACAGCCCTCTGTCTAGCCTCTGTTCTTGGACTCTGGCTGGGGAGCCTCCAGCCTCTGAATCCACAGCAGGCAAATAAGGGGACAGATTCTGAGCAGGGTTTAAGGGACATGCTTTCAATGTTAAAGACAAGATGCAAAATGAGTAAGCTACATCCATTCATTCATCTTTGCATCCTAAACTCCATATTCAACTATCAGGGTACTATCTCTGTTCAAAAATAAAATCCTGGTTCTACCTCTTAGCATTCTATCAGCTTTCCTAAACTTCATTTCCCTCATTTTTGACATGGGACTCGCAATATTACCCTAAGGATTAGATAGATTATCTGTGTGTAATAATAGACAACGAATTGTCCATTCCTAATAGAGTTGTTATAAAAATAAAATGAGTTAATATTTATAAAGTACCTTTGTAAATTATTAATAAAGTTTATAAATGATCCTCAATGATGCCTGGCACATATGGTAGAAGTGTTTATTAAAAATAAATAGAAAGAAAAAAGGGCCATGTGAGGTGTTTTCAGCACCTTGAGGGCTCACTGGATGGTAGGAAAAGTCTATGAACTGAGAGCTTCCAGGAGGTGGTGGTGACCATGTCTTATCATTTTGTACCTGAAGCCCAACACACTGGTACCTAGGATAGCCCTGAGAATTGCATAGTGAATAAATAAATACACGGAAGAATGAATATATCCTATGCATTCTACACCTTCTCTTTGGCATTGAAAGCCTTAATTTCATAAAATTTGTTTCTGATTTGGTATCATAGTACCCCAATTCCTATTCATTAGTGACTTGGAGCCATCTACTTTAGCATTTGTAACCTCAAAGCAAGAGGGATGGCAAGCTAAACTGTAATATTCTGTTTTTTTTTTTTTTTTTTTTTTTTAAAAAAAAGAGGTGTTGTGGATCAAATATATGTTGGAATCCTAAAACCTATGCCTGTGTAGGATCCTGTTTGGAAATAGGGTTTTCTTTGTTATGCTAATAAGGACGTACTAGTGTAGTGTACCCTAAACCTAATAACTTCTGAGTAATAAAAAGAGCAGATTAGACACAAAGACACAGACAGGGTAAAGATAATGCCATATAAGCATTGTCCATAAGCCAAGAAACCAAGGACCACCTACGAGGAAGGCGGAGACCCTCATTTGGACTTTCAGCCTCCAGAATTGTGAGAAAATACATTTCTGTTCTTTAAAGCCAGCTTGTAGGGTTTCTGTTACAGCAACACCAGGTAACTAAGACAGAAGGGAATTCCATGGAATTGAACACAAAGTTTACAAACCCAAGTGGAGGAGCCGCTTAGTGATGCAATGGGATCCTGGCTTTCTTTTAAAGAAATATTTACTTAAAACTTACTTTGTGCGAAGACTCTTTAGGATGCAATGATGAATAACATTGGAGTCAAGTGCATAGAGGGCAGTGAAAGAGTGAGGGAATGCCACCTGTGAGGTATGGAATTTAGAAAAGGAAATGGCCAATGGTTTCTGAATGGGAGCAGGACATTGGAGGAACAGCAGAGAAAGAAAGAAAACGAGAGGATATTGTGGCGTGTCCATTCTTCTTGCTGCATTCTTGCTGCATTTGAGGAGCTGTACTGTCACTGCGCCCATGTATAGCTCTCACTTACTGGCCTTGCCCTTCATTTACTTAGCCCTTCGGTTGTATCTTCAGCTACTTGCTTTCCTCTCTTCTCACGTATCTCAGGGATCCCATTAAATTCTAGCGTACCCTGGAGCATGGCTGAGCTGGGATTTCACTCCCACTCACTGACATCAAGAGGTATAACAGACATCTAGTTTTCCTTTTTATCAAGTCTCCCTACCCACTTCAGGCGGCAGAGAATTCCTGAAGGGTGAGAGCCAGAGGCTCCAAGATTACACCAGTGTCTGTATTCAGAATTGTAGCGTAGAGCCAGATAAACTGATGTAGGGAAGAGAGAAATTTTGGATTTGTTTATTCTAAAAAAAATCTTGGTAATTTTCTCTTAAGGAAATTGTCTTCTGTAGAGAGTTTTAAAAAATGGTATTGTAAAAACTGGTAAATATATTCATGGCAATTAAATGTATCCTTCCTTCTTGTGATTAGACCAAATCAGATGTCACATCAAAGTTCAACTATCATGGATGGAAGTTTCTTTAAAAGCCAAAGGTAATTAAATTCCTCTTTCCCTCCTTCCCCAGTCTATCACCAATCCTGATTTCTTTGTTCATGGATGCAGCTGTTAAAAAATAAATTGAAAATGTTTCTAAATTCTTTGTCATTTTGGGAGAAGACCTGTTGTCACCAAAGAAATACTAGAGTGCAGAATTAGGAAGAAAAAAAATATCCACCTTACAGTATAAAAAACTAGTAAGAGCATCTTTCAGGTAAATCAATCAACAGAAAAATGCACTGAGGAATGATTACATTCAGGCAAGATTGATCAATTGAATACACATACACATGTGCACACACTTTTACATAAACATGTAATATACATATACATACATATACTGAGCTACCTTAAATATTTTCTAGAAAGAATCTAACTATCAAAGTGAGAAGACAAATCAGGAGGCTATTGCTATGGCCTGGGGGGAGATGAGAAAGGCCCTGATGAGGTGGGTGACTGTAGAGATACAGAGAAGGGAGACATACAGGAGACATTTTGAGGCAGAACCAATTGGACTCAGAGACTGATAAAATTAGCATGTGAAGAATGGGTGCACTGGGTGTTGCAAATGGTTAACACACTTGTCTGCTAACTGTAAGGTTAGAGGTTCAAATCCACCCAGAGACTTCTTGGAAGTAAGATCTGGTGTTCTACTTCCAAAAAATTGAAAATGCTATGGAGCACAGTTCTCTGACACATGTCAGGTCACCATGAGTCAGGACTGACTTGACAGTAACTATTACTGGTACTGGAAAGAATGGAAAAGAAGAGAAGGACTTGAGCAGCACATTTGATAAGTTGTCTCAATAAATATCTTTGTGGAAAGATGGGAGAAGTATGGTTTGGCTGCACGAATGGTTGGATCGATGAGTAACTAATCAGGCCAAGGTACCAAGAGAGCACTGATGAATGGATTTATATGTCCCTGAAGGGGAGGGGACTCTGTGGTGGTTATGTTTGTGTGTCATCCTGGCTGGGCCTGGTTGAGTGGCTAGGCAGCTGGTGGTAGTTATTCCCCATGATGAGACTGGCAATCAACTCCATGGTGGGATCTACCACAAGCAGCTGAGTAGCTGCTTTTGGTATGTGGTCTGCTTCCCATATATAAGAAGCAGCTTTGGGAATGGTTTCTAGCTTATGGCACGCTTGGACCCTGCATATAGCTGTGTCGTTGTTCAGCAGCCTGCCATGCTCTGCCGATCTTGAGACTTATAATGGACTTAAATTAATGGCCTGCCATGTGGTTTGGTAACATCAGGACTGTGCCTTTTTACCTGTCAACCTTGGGTTTGTCGAATCTCAGCAGCCAACAGGTGTCTGAGTGAAGAAATACCTCTAGCTCCAGTGGGCTGGGAGCAGGAGGCAGAGCTGAAGCCCAAGGTTGAGGAGCTTTCACCCAGCCCCTAGAGCCTGGCACTTTGAACTTGGACTTAAAGCTTCCAGACTATAAGAGAATAAACTCCTATTTGTTATGGCTATCCCATTTGTGGTATGTTTTTGTCAGAGCCACACTAGGTAGCCAGAACAGACTCTTATGCCTTGATTTAGGGTCCAACCTTGGCTTTGTCTTAGCCAGCAATTTTGTCACTGATCTAGATAATAATATAAAGTAGGAATTTATCAACTTTCTGAAGTCAAGAAGCTACAAGTGATGCCAGAAACAAAATGCAAAAATATAATAAAGGGTGAGAAGGAGAAAGAGAGAGAATGAAAAGATGAAATTCAACAGCTACATTTGTATCCTAAATGCAACTGCTCAAGGAAAGGACAGGAGACTGGCCTTAGAAGCACCACATGTGAAAAGACTGAGGGGTTTATTTGATTATAATTTTCAACAGGAGTAAATTCTATATAGTGTCTTCTCTCAAACCCCAAGTGGTTTTAGACTTCATTGTCAGAAGCATGTATTTTGGAAAAGGGAAGTGACTGTCCTATTCTAGTGACAATGGAGCATTGCATTTGGTTGTAGACACAATATCAGAACAACATGGAGACACTGGAGATATTCAAAGCAGTGCAAATGTGGTGGTGAGAGGACTAGAAATAGTTACCTTAATCCTAACATCATCAACGTTACTGTCAGTTGAGTGCTTACATCTCACTCAACTGCCACCACAACTTATGATGTAGGCATGCTATATTTTATGTGCAAGGAAACTGAGGCTCGGGGGAAATATCACTTGCATGAGGCAAACTGATAATTAAAACCTGTGCTCTTTCCATCCCTCCTCACTGCCTCTTGAACCTCACCATTGGCAGGATCTTGGGATGTGAACCAGGGTTTAGTTAGAACCAGAGCTGGGCACCCTGTTCTTCAAAGTCCAATCACCTTTTTCAGGCTCTGTCTTCTCCAGCTGGACCCTCCTTCTGGATATCTTGTACCGAATCAGACCATCCTGACTCAAGACCCTGACATCTACCTGAGTTGAGAAAGGCTGCTACCTAGAAGATCTTTGGGCATATCCTATTCATGATTTAACTTTCTCTCCCTGGACTGAGTCTACCAGGGTAGGTGTCAGCCTGAACCACTGTTGTTACCTATTCTTGCTTGGGTGGGGGTTGTGTAGTTATGACCTTCTAATCTGTCCAATAGGAAGATAGCTCTGGGGCCAGGTGGGTCCTGGGTTGGATGGCCAGAGCAGGAGCCTAAATGAGAAGAAATTGCTCCACAGAGAGACCAGGAGGACACACAGTCTGACTCCTTACCCTACCTTCATCTATTTCCGAGAAGCTGGACTGTATTCATCCACAGGGCTTAGTGGCTAATTGGACCTAGGGGCCTGAGGGAGAAGCAAGAGATGATGATGATGTCCAGGTTTGCAGGGAGACTGGACACCTACCCACAGAGATACGAAATGTAACTCAGGGCTCTGGGCCTCTGCATAGGAGGCTCTGTGTTTGAGCCAGTACAACATGAATGTGGACTCAACTCCTCTTGGCTCTAAACCCCAAATAATCTGCTGGTACCAAGATCACTATTAGGAATGAGAAATGTAGTGCAGAACTCATAAGGGTGATGAAAAAGAGCCTACGTGGCTACCACTTAGAAAACATGCTCTAATCATGATCAGATATTCATACTTTATGCAGCTCTCACCCTACTAGGCTGCCACAAGCACCATCTTTCTCCATCCTTTGTCCATCATCTTTGCCTCTCCTCTGCAGAGTCATTCTGTTCTGTACTGCACTGTGCATTCCCATGTTCCTGGAGCTCAGAAAAGCAAGGCAGGTAACAGGCTTACCCGGAAGATAGTTTCATGTGCTACTCTTATTATTCAAACATTCTCTTTGGGGTCTTGCTTACCTCCCACCCCTGTAAGCAATTTATCCAATTATCTCTCCCAACATATGCAGCACTCCCTTTTAAAACCGTTTTGATCAATAGAATGTTCTGTATTTCAGTACAGAAGCTAAAGTCTGGGCGGAAAGAGCTCATAGTTTCTATGGAGCAGAGGAAGGATCTAAATCCGAGTTTTTGACTCCTGGCACTGTGCTTTTTCCACACCATCAAATATAGTGTGGGCTCCATCACTGGGAGTCAACGGTCCTCAGTTGGGCTACTGGGGACCCAGGCACTGAGCAAGAAGCTGGAACAGAGCAGTATTTCTCAACCTTTTCCATTACTGCCCCCTAAGAGTGTTTTTAGACACTATTTTTTTTTCCCTAATTGTTCACCTATGAAATTTTAATACCAGGAATACCTGATTTATGTATTAAAAATACTTTTTTTTTTTTTTACCATTTTTTAACCAATTTTCACCCTTTTGGGGGCAATGTCATGCCCCACTCCATCGAGGATTCATGGATGAAAAGGATTCTCAGACTAGCAGCATCAGCATCACCTGGGAACTTGTTAAAATGCACATTCTTGGGCTCCCCCTCCCATATCTTCTGTACCAGAAACTCTGGGTAAGGGGCAACTATCTGTGTTTCAAGAAGCTCTCCAGGGGATTCTGATGCCTGCTGGAGTTTGAGAATCATTGAACTAGACAACAGAGGATAATGGTTATTTTATGAGGAGTCATGGTCGCATGGTGGTTGAGCACTTGGCTGCTAACCAAAAGGTGCTTCAAACCCACCAGCCACTTCACAGAAGGAAGAGGTAATCTGCTTCCATAAAGGTTACAGCCTTGGAAACCTCATGGGATAGTTCTACTCTGTCCTATAAGGTCATTATGAGTACTAATTGAAAGGATGCAATGATTTTTTTTTTTTCAATTCTTTAAAACTTGATAATAGAACAAATAAACTTGCCTGGAGGAAGCATACATTTTCCCTTTCCTGTTACAAATAAATTCCTTATCAATTGTAACTACAGTCAGGATCCATTCTTTTCAACCATCTAACCTTTACTAAGCACCTATTGTGTGCATGGAGCCCTGGTGGAGCAGTGGTTAAACTCTTGGCTGCTAACCAAAAGGTTGGCAGGTTCAACCCACTCGCTGTTCCATGAAAGAGAGATGTGGCAGTCTGCTCCCACAGCCTTGGAAATCCGACGGGGCAATTCTACTCTGTCCTATGGGGTTGTTATGAGTCAGAATCCACTCAACAGCACCCCCCCAAAAAAATAATAAATAAAAATGTGCAAGGCATGCAGGGTGCTGTGGAGACCACAGTGTGGGTAGGTTCTGTGGGACTTGAAAGTACATATCATTTTAAGAAAGGGAATATAAAATCACTGACAGGCAATTAGATAGGGGTTTGGGAAAGAGCCTGTGCAGGTGAGGGGTCTTGAAACATATTTCATTTATGGTAAGTCAGCATGTGGTGGAGGAGCACGCAGAAAACCCAGTGGGTGGTGATGGTACTGAAGGTGGTCTGGAGGTGAGTGGAGCATGCCATGTGTCTGTGATGGAGGCATGAGTGCAGTTGGGGCATAGAGTGGGGAAAGCATCCTTTGAACTTGGAGCCTGGCAAAACATCCTCTAGGAGATTTATAACTTGGACCTTGGAAGAGGAACAGTGATGAGAATGAGGGGGAGGACTTTCTACAACTTGGGATCTGGGAGAATCACAGAAATGTATGAGGAAGGAAAATGCAAAGAATCTGGATTTCCACTGGACAGTTTCAAGGATTTTTCTAGGTGCCCAACACAGCAGATCAAAGAAAGTTGATGCTGTTGAATTGTGGTATTGGTGAAGAATACTGAAAATACCATGGACTGCCAGAAGAATGAACAAATCTATCCTGGAGAAGTGCAGACAGAATTCTCTGCACTTGGAATTTTTAAGCGAGAATGGCCAGACATCATCTCACCTACTTTGGTCATGTTGTCAGAAGGGACCATTCCTTGGAGAAGGATATCACGCTTAGTAAAGTTGAGGGTCAGTGAAAGAGGGGAAGACCTTCAACAGGATGGATTGACACAGTGGTTGCAATGATGGGCTCAAGCATAGCAAGGATTATGAGGATGGAGCAGGACTGGCAGTGTTTCATTCTTTTGCACTAGGGTTGTTATAAATTGGAGCTGACTCGACAGCACCTAACAACAACAACAAAGCTTGATGAGAACATAGAGAAATGCCCCCTGCCTATTCCCCAAGAATGCCCAACAGCCAGAGCCAATCTATTCCTGAGAATTAGTAGCTGCTGACAGATTGTCTCACTTGATGGGCGGGGGTGGGAGGAATGACCGCTGGGGTGGGGGTGGGGAGCAGTGCATTACCTGCCAGCCATGGGGATGGGGAGAGCTATTTGTCATTTGGTTGAGGGCAGAAGCATAAAACTGCATTTGGATATTTGGATTTATAGCCAATTGACCACTCTGGGCCAGCCCTCTTCCGAGGCTTGGCTGCTTTGGAACAAGAGCTGTCTATTATATCTTTCTCAGTGGCAGCTGTAACTGCTGTAATTTTCCCAATGGACACCTATACGGAGTCAGTTATTTTTAAAAAGGGCAGTGCATTCAGCCCTTGCTAGCTCCATCCTGCCCATCAATCAAGACTTACTTTAATAGGGGGAAATTTCTGTAGCAGTGCTTGAATTCTCTGTTTAATTCACTTTGTTATTATTGGCCTAAATTATGCTAAGGAGTAATTAAGTTATTCAAAGCTAGTCTTCTCTCTGGGAAGATATGCAAGAATTGATTCCAAACAGTCAATAGTTTACTGTTTGTTGAACAGAGGTCTTGATTTATATAGTATTGACTTCCTTTTCCCACTAGAAAAGCTAATATCTTTTTTCCATAATTGTCTCTCTTCCTTCCTTTTCTACCTCCTTTCTTCCCTCTCCTGTCCTCTCCTCCCTCCTTCATTCAATAAGCTTTTACTCACATACATTGCACTTCACTGAACACTAGGCCCAAAGATGAATAAGACAAAGTGTTCAACTGTAGATGTAAGGACAGGAATGAAGGGCCTTGTCCATGGGTCTCCTAGACCAAGGTTTCTCAACCTTGGCACTATTGACATTTTAGGTCAAATAAATCTTTTATGGGAGCTGTCTTGTGTATTGTATGGTATTTAGTAGCATCCCTGGGCTTTGAAGACTAGAGAGTGCCTAACCAAGCCATGATATTTTCAATGGCTTCATATGCATGTGAAAGCTAGACAATGAATAGGGAAGACCAAAAAAGAATTGATACTTTCGAATTGTGGTGCTGAGGAAGACTACTGGAAATACCATGACTGCCAGAAGAACAAACAAATCTGTCTTGGAAGAGGTGCAGCCAGAATGCTCCTTGGAAGTGAGAATGGCCAGACTTCAACTCATCTACTTTGGTCATGTTGTCAGAAGGGACCATTCTCTGGAAAAGGATACCATACTTGGTAAAGTGGAGCATCAGCAAAAAAGGGGGAGACCCTTGACAAGATGGATTGACACAGCAGCCGCAACGATGGGCTCAGGTATAGCAAGGATTGTGAGGCTGGTACAGAACCAGGCAATACTTTGTTCTGTTGTACATAGGGTCACTATGAGTCGGAGCTGACTTGATGGCACCTAACAACAACTGGCCTCTATTCACTGGATCTAGAAGCATCTTCTTTCCTGGTTGTGACAACAAAAATGTCTCTAGACACTGCCAGATGTCTTAAAGGGTGGGAGTAGTGGAGGAAAAATCACCTCACTTGAAATCCACTGGCCTAGACTGAACTCCTAAACTCTGGAGAGGGAGCCGGAAGTGCTGGCTGATTCTGGCTCTGCTGCAATGAGCTGTGTGGTCAGAAGCAACTCAATCTCTCTAGGCTTCTCTTTTTATCTGCACAGTGAGAGTTGAGAAAATATAAATCCCAGGAGCCTACAAAAAGTTTGAATTTGTCTGATCTATTCAATTTGTCTGCTGTAACATATTAGATCATATGCTATGAAAAGGTAGGCACAGAATTTATGCTTTTCCATATGCTTAAAATGCCCAGGACAGAAGCCAGTCAGAACATACTTATAGGTACTGACTGTGTATAAAAGGAATAGGGCCTGTGATCAAGAAGTTTACATTCTTCATGGGAAAAGAAGTCATAAAGCTTAAAACAGTCTGCTCTGGTCTCAAACTGCCTGTGTTTGAACCTTGGGTGACTTTGTATAAGTAGCTTACCCTCTCTGAGCCTCAGTTTCTTCATATGTAAGCTGAGGATGATGCTAGTTACAACCTAAGGGTTGTGAAGATAAATGAGGTACAGCAGTGCCTAATGCATAATGAGTGTTCAGTAAAGGTTAGCTTTGAGCCATAAAGAAGAGGCTAAGTTAACAGAACTATAATGGTTTTGTGCCTGGGAAAGGGTCCATACGATTAAGTCCTGTCCGTGTTCAGAATGAAAACAAGGAAAACCCACAGAGAGAGAAACAACTATGAGGAGTACTTCAGAAGGTTGTGTATACCTTTTTTTTTTTTTGGCAGGAGCTGCATGGTAGGTAAGGGAGTTAGGCCATGGACAAGGCTTAGAAGAGCTCAGTGACATGGTTATGTAGAATCATGGAGTCCTACATAACCAGGTCTAAAACTCCCAGAGCAGTGAGGTGACCTACCCAAGGACACACCAAAGATGAGCATCAGGTACAGGATCAGTACTCCAGTATCGGGACCAGGCTCCCATTTCTTGACAACTGCTCCATTGCTCTTGCCTGGTCAGCACTGCAGGGATTCTTTGTTGATGTTAGCTGCTGTTAAGCCAGGCCCCAATTCATGGCAACACCATGCACAACAGAACAAAATGCTGCCAGTCCTGTGCCATCCCATGATCTTGTGGATAGGATCACTGTGATCCAGAGGGTTTTCATTGGCTGGTTTTCAGAAACAGATCACCAGGACTTTCTTCCTAGTCTATCTTAGTCTGGAAGCTGTGCTGAAACCTGTTCAGCATCATGGCAACACATAAGTCTCCACTGATAGATGGATGGAGGCTGCACAGAGGTGCATTTGCCAGGAATCGAACCTGAGTCTCACTGCCCCACCACTGCCCCCCCTCCCCTCCATGGAGATTCTGGAAAGAAACTTTCCCTAGTGAGAAATCCTTCTGTGTTTAACCAGGGTAGTCTTGGGACTTAACTAGAAAGTCATCCTGAGAGAAATTAGGGAAGACTAAGAGGTGGAGGATGGAGGATGACTGAGAAAGTCTTGGCTGGGAGTGATGAGGATGGGAGATTAAGGCCTCAGTAAACCAGGGTTGAGTGAAACCCTTGTTGGCTCAGAATCGGGCTGGGCTGACACTTTCGGATAATCTTTTAAAATAAAAAATCAGGGTTGTTAAGTAAACATGATTAAAGGGGAACCTTTAAATTAAGAAAACGGGAAAACGGGTCATTTCCAACTATAAACAGCAAGAACTTCAGACTCCTTGTTTGCATCAGGTGAAAGGCTAATTATAAATCAGCTCTAACAGGTCATTAATGAGGTTCCACCCAAGCTGTATTTTGCAACACTTCATTACCTGATGTTGGATACTGGCAATCTGGAATATACTAGCACTGATTTATATTAGTGAGTTGGGCTCTCAACAACCTGAGTCCTCAGAACTGTGTGCCATTGCTACTAGTGATAATAATCACAGTAATGTTACATCTGTAGAACATGTCATACTATTTAATATAGTTCCGTAGACAGTGTTGATTTCAAATGACCTCATTTCACATAAGAGCAAATTGAGGTTGGGTGAAGTTAAATGACCTGCCCAAGGGCACATGGCTGCAATCCAGACACTTTGTACTGGACCTCACCATGATCTGTAGCCTCTTGGGACAGCCAGCCTCTAAGGTGCCCCCAAGTGGACATCAAGCTCAATTGGCATAACATACTACACAAAAACATTGTTCTACATCCTACTTTGGTGAGTAGAGACTGGGGTCTTAAAAACTTGCAAGTGTCCATCTAGATGCAGCGATGGATATCTCCTCATCCAGAAAAAAGAAGAATGAAAAAAAGCAAAGACTCATGCAAACAATTAGTTCAAGAGACTAGTAGACCAGGGATCCTCAGCCTGTATGTTACTATGAAACCAGAAGAACTAGATGGTGCCAGGCTATCACTATTGGCCACTCAGAGAGGATAAGTGCAGGACATCCTGGATAGAGTGGGAGAACAATGTGGAACAAAACTCAAAATCTTAAAAAAAGACCAGGTTTGCTGGTCTGTTAGAGACTGGTGAGACCAGAGACTATGGCTCATAGTTGCCCTTCAGGCCTGGAATTGAATTCACTCTTGTGGCTACCAGCCAAACAATAGACAAGCATAAGGGGTGAGCATTTACATCAGGTAAATACACTCCTTGGACCAATCAATCGTGGGAGAACAGAAGGGCAGTGTTTGTGCAGGGAGACAGCTGGGGGCAGGGCAGGAGTACATGGGAGGGAAGGACACAGGGAAGAGGTAACTATGAGGAGTAAATGGGAAGAGAGCTGTTACATTGTGGAGAACTGCAGTCAATGTCATGAAACAAAATGTGTATGAACTGTGTATGCGAAATGAATTTGCTCTGTAAACTTTCACCCAAATCACAATAAATTTTTTTTTTTTTAAAAAAAAAGATGTCCCCAAACATCCCACTTCCTTGTATTCTGATCCCCTTTGTCTGATCCCCTCCCACATATTGTACCAGGGTTGGTCTCTGTGACAAACTGCAGAAATGGTAACATGTCTAACATGTCACATCTGGGATTAGATTGTAAAAGACTGGGTCTTCTCTCTTGTATGCCTTCTCTCACTCCTTGTATGTCCTCTCTCTCTCTCTCACTTGTGGGTCTGTCTATTGCTTAGGGAGAAGCCAGTTGTCATGCTCTATGGAGTAGGCCCACATAGGAAGGAACTAAGGCCTCTACCCAACAGCCAGCAAGGAACTGAGGCAGGTCAATAAGCACATGAGCGAGCTTGTAAGTGGATTCTTTAACTTCAGTGAAATCTCAGTCGGGAGCGGTGAGGATGGGAGATTAAGTCCCCTGCTGACTTGCCATCTCATGAGTCCCTGACTCAGAACCACCCAGAGCTGGTCCCAGATTTCTGACCCTTGCTAATTGTGAGATAATAAATGTTTGTTGTTTTAAGCTGCTAAATTTGGGAATAACTTGTTATGCAAAAACCAAAAAGCCAAACTCACTGCCATGGAGTCGGATTCGACTCATAGTGACCTCTCCTTGGGTTTCCAAGGCAGTATCACTATAGAAGTAGATTGTCCAAACTTCTTTCCAAGGAATGGCTGGTGGGTTTGAAACACCAGCATTCTGGTTAGCACTCAAGTGTCTTAGGCACTATGCCACCAGAGCTCCCAATTTGTTACGCAGCAATAGATAATAAATATAGCCTCTGTAGCAGGAGGTAAGATGGTCTCTTCCAGAACCCCTCTTCTTGTTTCTCCAAACCTCTTCCACCCTGGGTTGTCCTGGTGAACAATACTCTGCCACTAGTGATTCATCCTTTTAGGTTAAGCATTGCCATCTACACAGGCCTCAAAGAAGGAAAGTCACCCTGGGAGGTGGAGCCACTACTTAAGGAATAGGCCTTTCTTTCTTTTTTAAAATAGTGAACCATTGATATGTGACTCTTTATTTTTTAACATGAAGATCCATAGGGAGAAATGTATACATGTTGGGCACGACACAAATATGGGCCAAGTGTATGCAGAGTCTTGACTGCTTGCCTGTTTTCCTTAGTTCCCCCTAGTGATTTAATTTTATGACATGATTTTAGTAGAATTAAAGTTGAACAGCTCAAAATGATGTGATGAACGCTGCAATACCAGACAATGGTCCAAGTATGCAGACAGTGTCAGGCTGTGGTGAACATAACAGGAAGGAAGTGGAGCAGGCAAGTTGTTAGAACTTCCTTATCTTGCTACTCATGTGGAGCCTCTAATCATGTTGAAACTCTTTTGCTTAAGGAAAATAAAAATCTCTGATGAAGTTGTTATCATTGTGTGCTGTTGAGTTGATTCTAACTCAGAATGACCTATATGACAGAGTAGAATTACCCCATAGGGTTTCTTAGGCTACAATTTTTATGGGAGATCTCCTGGTCTTTTCTCCCACAGAGCTACTGGTGGGTTTGAATCTCTGACACTTTGGTTATCAGCTGAGTGCTTAACTATTGTGCCACCAGAACCCCTTTCTGAGGTTAGAAGGTTGCTTTTGATCTGATGATAATGTGCTATATCACAAGGGATGGGAAACATCCTTAGTATGAGTTTATCTAATACACCCACTTCTCATTAATTGACACCGTTAGGTTCCGAAGACCATGTCCACATGAGAAAATCAGTGTTATGTGAAAATGGAAGATGTTCCCCCTGTTTTCAGACCATCCATTTGTGTGATTTTTTTTTTTTAAATTTACAAAATATGAACATAGAAATAATTACAGCTAAGATTTACTGGTGGCATAGTGCCTAAGGCATTTGACTGCTAACCAGAAGGCTGGTGGTTCAAACCCATCAGCCATTCCTCAGAAGGAAGGTTGGGCAATCTACTTCCATAGTGATACTTCCTAGGAAACCCAAGGAGGGGTTGCTATGAATCAGATCCAACTTGATGGCAGTGAGTTTGGTTTTTAAGATTTACTTAGGAACTCTGGTGGCGCTGTGGTTAAGGCATTGGGCTAATAACCAAAAGGTCGGTGGTTCAAGCTCACCAACCACTCTGTGGAAGAAAGATGAGACACTCTGCTTCCATAAAGATTTACAGCCTTGGAAACCCAATGACGCTTGCTATGAGTCAGACTCCACTTGATAGCAATGGCTTTTGTTTCATTTTAAGATTTACCATGTGCTTATCACCATGACAAGTCCAGTTATGGATTATTCCTCTGTGGAGAAGGAGGCTTGGAGGAGATAAAGCTGGTCTGTGTGCGTGGAGGGCTCATGGCTTAACTACTTCATCTTCCTCCTGTGCTGGGTCAGAGCTTCCCTTTCAGAGCAGTGCTTAGGGCTCCACACCCACCGCTGCCAGCCCTGTACTCACGATTTGAAGCTGCTCTGCCCTTGGTGCCTGGCGATTCACTGAGGCTTGGGGCTTCCTGAGCAGGTGATGGGAACCTGACCACACACCCAGCCCCACCGACACAGAGGCTTCAGGCCCATTTCCACTCATCTTGGGATGTCATTAAACTCCCACACATTTCTTCCTAACACACTCTCTGATGCCTCTTTCTTTCTTCCCTTCCTACCCCACAACAATTTCAAACTGCAAGACCTCAGGCTACATGTTGTTGTTGTTGTTAGGTGCCGTCTAGTCAGCTCTGACTCATAGAGACCCTATGCACAGCAGAACGAAACATTGCCCAGTCCTGTGCCATCCTCACATTTTTTGCTATGCTTGAGCCCATCATTGCAGTCACTGTATCAGTTTATCCTGTTGAGGGTTGTTCAGGACTCATGTTGTTGTTGTTGTTATGTGCCGTCGAGTCGGCCCTGACTCATAGTGACCCCTCCTTGGGTTGCTTGGTTGCTTCCATGGAGATAACACCTCAGAACCCCAAGGAGGGGTTGCTATGAGTTGGACCAGACTCAACGGCAGTGAGTTTGGTTTTTTGGTTTAGTGCATCTAATCATGTCCAAAGGGGTCTTTGTGTTTTAAGAGCAGATGAATCTTTAAAACAAAGGAATGGCATAGAGGACTTTCAAGCATCAAGCAAAGATGGAATGGAGTGATATTTTGGGGCTGAGTGGATTTCCTAGGCCTTTACATTGGTCTTTACCACTCTGCCACCAGCATGTCCAGCTTGTGGGTTTGGATAGCCACATTTGCAGAGCTGAATGGTTCTGTGGCTAAGTGAACAGGACTCTGAGGTTAGACTGTCTAAGGTGGGAATTTGGGCTCTTATGGACTGCATGGCCTTGGATTGTCTCTGAACTATCCTCATTTATAAAATGGAATTGAATGACATTTCCTGTCTCAAGTGTTTATGGAGGTTTGTTGTTGTTGTTAGATGCCGTCGAGTTGTTTCTGACTCATAGCGACCCCATGCACAGCAGAACGAAACACTGCCCGATCCTGCGCCAGCCCCACAATCCCTGCTATACTTGAGCCCATCATCGCAGCCACCGTGTAATCCATCTCGTTGAAGGCCTCCCCCTCTTTTGTCGACCCTCCACCCTACCAAGCATGACATTCTTCTCCAGGGAATGGTCCCTTCTGACAACATGACCAAAATAGGTGAGATGAAGTCTGGCCATTCTTGCTTCCAAGGAGCATTTCGGGTGCACTTCCTCCAGGACAGATCTGTTAGTTCTTTTAGCAGTCCATGGTACTTTCAGAGTTCTTTGCCAGCACCACAACTCAAAACCATCAACTCTTCTTTGGTCTGGAAGGTTCTTGCATGTTGCTATGACCATGGAAGGTTTAGAATATGGTAATACTTAACACTGAACTGCTAAGATGTGGTAAGAATAACAGTTAACTGTAATAAAAGTGCCTATACAGTCTCCATCGCCCTAAGCAGAAAGCATCAAACCTTACAAACAGCAAAGCAGAGAGACCCAAGGATCCTTCCAGGAACTGTGGCCTGGGTGGGGACAGGAGGAGGCCATCTGGTGATTATGTTGCACTATGGGAAATGCAGGGAGCTCTGGTAGCATAGTGGCTAAGACACTTGCCTGCTAACCAGACGGCTGGCGGTTCAAACCCACCAGCCACTCCTCGGAAGGAAGGTTGGGCAATCCTACTTCCGTAGTGATACTGCCTCGGAAACCCAAGGAGGGGTCGCTATGAGTCGGGGCCGACTCGACGGCACATAACAACAACAACAACATGGGAAATGCAGAACAGAATTTCAAATTCTCATGGACTACAGATTTTCTGGAGGCTGGATAAACCCCTCAAACTATTGAGCTGAGGTAATCTTTAAACCTTAAACCAAAAATATTGCCTGAGGTCATCTTAAAACCAAGCAGTAGTTTAGTTTAACTAGTAAAAAATGTCTCCCTTGAGCATTAAGCTCTTTTAAGAACTATCTAGGAGCTCTGTTGTGGTAGCGGATAAGGCACCTAACTGTTAACTGGAAGGTCAGCGGTTCAAACCTGCCAGCCAGTCTACAGAAGGAAGAAGGGGCAGTCTACTTCCATAAAGATTTATAGCCCCAGGAACCCAATGGGGGTCGCTATGAGTCAGAAACTACTTGATGGCAGTGAGTTTTGAGTTTTAAGAACTATCTGTATGGGATCAAAGTGACAACAGCAGATTATATAGCAATGAACCCTAGTGGGCAGTGAGTTTATGTTAATGAGGGAGGAACAACTCAGAAAGGCGGATAAGGATGATTGTACCAACCCAAAGAATGTAATCAATGTTACTGAATTGTATAGGTAGAGACAGTTGAATTGGTATGTTTTGTTACGTATATTTTCAACAACAATGACAAAAAAATAAAAAACAAAACAAAATGCTATTCTTTCTGCCCTGTGATGGAGGGCACTGTCATATCTTGACATGCCAGCCTCTAAGCTTCCAGCTTGGTTGTGGAAGGGCTAGGGAGCCTTTCTCTGCCACCAGAATCTGGGTAGTGCCTCTGCACTTGGCAAGGCAGTCCCTCTGAACAATGGATGTTGTGTTGTTTGCTGGGATCATGTTAAGGTATCCAACTAGGTCAGAAATGCAGCTAGGAGAGCAGGTCATGGGTACAAGTGCCATAGCCATAGAAACCTCCAGCCTCCAGACCAGTTGTCACCTGGGAAGGATCAACATGGAATCATGTGATGGGCAGAAGTCTAGCTGTAAAGAGCCCCAGCCCTGTTAGTGATGACAACCTGCATTCAGTCCCAGGACAAGAGGAGGGAGGGACAGTGCTGAGTCCTGGTCAGACAAAGCCCTGAATCTTTGGTTTTTGTCCTTGGAGTTGTGTCGTGTGCTGAACAATGGGGGCAGGGGTCACAGTTTAATGGAGTTGTTACTGCCTGACATCCGGGTACAAAGCTGTGCCCTGTCCAGGCCCTGACACCAGAAAAGGGAACAGAGAGAGCACTTAGGAATTCGATCAGGAATTTGTGCTCTAGGGTATGGGGTAAGGCGTAGTGGGGATGGGAGTGGAATGGATTAAACTAACTTTAGCATTTCTTATGTTCCAGGAAATCTTCCAAGCACGGAATATACATATGTGTGTACCGTATTATAATTACGGGTAGTGGTGGTTCAGTGCTAAATTCTCACCTTCCAGAGAGAGACTCGGGTTAGATTCCAGGCCAATGAACTTTAGGCACAGCCACTACCTGTGTGTCAGTGGAGGCTTGCATGTTGCTATGACACTGAACAGGTTTCAGTGGAGCTTCCAGACCGAGACAGACTGGAAATCAGTTAATGAAAACTCTATGGATTGCAATGGTCTGATTCCATTCTATACAGGGTTACCATGAGTCGGGGGCTGACTAGATGGCAGCTAACAATGAGCATTAGAATTATTTCTACTTTATAGGCCAGGAAACTGAGGCTCAGGGAAATTGAGCGACTTGCCCAAGATGCTATTGCTATTAAAGAATAGAGTTAGAATTAGAAACTGTGACTGTCTGGTTCAAATACCCATGCTCTGGACACTCTATGGCACTGCCTTGTACACTAAAACACAATTACTTCTCTCCTGTGTGGAGGGCACAGTCATCTCTTGGAACGCTAATGTCTAAGTTTCCAGCTCTGGGATTTTCTTGGACTATTGGGGTGGGGGGGCGGGGGGATGGCAGAGGCCTGCGCAGGATATCTGTCCTCTCCTGGTTGTTGCTGTAAGGAGCTAAGGGTTGGGCTTCCCTTCAGACAGGCTTCTGTTTACCTGTTCTCAAAGACCACTTTTGTTCCTTTAACTCTAGATTTTAAAAGATAAATTTGGGAATGACTTTGAGGCTGAAATCTTGAAATCAGATCCCCTGTGAACTCCATTTCTTCCTGGCTACTTAAAGGGATCACTCTTTCCTCAGCAGGTGAGCTGCGGTCAGCCCCCTCCTGTGTGTAATTATAACCCTCCACACTCCTCCAGCTCCTGGCTCTTGCAGACCTGAAGTTTCCCAGGTGCTTCTCTCCTCCCCAATGACTGGCTGGCGGTTCATCAGACCCTCCCTTTCTCTGTTGCTTTGGAGACCAGTCAGGGGCTCCACCCACTCCCAGCGCTGGGTTCAGAGAGAAGGTGATTATGATGGTGTGCAATATTTCTCCATATTTAATTGTTGTGTTTTAATTTATTTCATCTGGAGAGTGGCAGCGTAGAGGTTGTGAAACTATCAGGGAAAAGCAGGTTCTAAAAATACAAGTGTTGCTAGCACCATGGGCTCGATTTGGAAAGAGGGCATCTCTCACCCCCTGCCCCACAGCCCCCGCAGGTGAGAAGACAACAGGGTAATTACCCAGTGAAGGGTGTTGGCTCCCAGAGGAGCAATGGTGCTGAGTTGTCAAGATGCTAATCCACCCACTTAGCTGCAGAGGGGCATTTGAGGGTCCAGTAAATATTTCCAGATTAGCTAGAGAAGATATGCTGTTTCAGACAATGAACAGCATTCACATCTTTTTCTTCTTTCCTGGCAGTAACTCTGTTGTCTCCATGGAGGTGAAGGGGGCATCTGAGGGCACCAGGCTGGAGGAAGTTGTGAAGTCAGCTGAGTGTTGCTGATGCTTCTGCCTGTCTCCCTCTCATCTCTCCTCCTGGTTTGTGTCTCTGGTCCCATCCTGGAAACTTTTTGGCTTGTTAACATTGGCCTGCAACATCCTCAGCACTAAAACTAAAAAACCAAAGCCACTGCCAAGTTGATTACGGACCCTAGAGGACAAAGCAGGACTGCCCCATAAGGTTTCCAAGGTTGTAAATCTTTATCTTGTGGAGCTTTTTGGTTGGTGGCCCAATGTACCACCTGAGTTCCTTTTCCCAGCACTAAATCCAAAACCAAACCCACTGCCATTGAGTCAATTCTGCCTCACAGCAACCCCCACTGAGTATCCATGGAAGTAAATATTTACAGAAGTAGATTGTCCCATCTTCCTTCTGCAGAATGGCCAATGAGTTTGAACCTCCAGCCTTCTGGTTAGCACTTAAATGCCTTAGGCACTGCACCACCAGAGATCCTTTAAATTAAAGCTATGAGTTGTATTTCTGGGTGGGCTTGAACGACCAACCTTTCGGTTAACAGATGAACGCTCTACTCTATAGCACCCCAACACTACTCAGGTGTAAATCCTGACCCCGTCACTCAGTGCCTGTGGTCCTTTGGCCAGTTTTCTAAACTCTCTGAGGCTTAGTTTCCCAGTTTCTAAAGATGTATTGAATAATAATCTTTATCTCACAGATAGATGAAGGAGCCCTGATGGTGTAGTGGTTAAGTGCTGTCTGCTAACCAAAAGGTGGATAATTTGAACCCAACAGCCACTCTGTGGGAGAAAGATGGGGCAGTCCACTTCCATAAAGATTACAGATGGGGAAACCCTAAGCAGCAGTTCTACTCTGTCCTATAAAGTCACTACGAGTCAGAATCAACTTGACAGCGCAAAACAACATCTCATAGATGGGTTTGGCATAAAAACAATATTATAATATTTAATAACTAAATATTATAATAGGCCTGGGGTATGGTCAGAGCCCAGTGCATATAATTTCTCTAAATAGCTTTATCAGATCACAGCTGATAAATACTATGGATATTCAATGGAGTGCTCCTGAACATGATGTCACTTTGAAAGATATCACTGAAAACTACTGTGTGCCTGACTCAAGCCATGGTATTTTCAATAGTCTCATATGCATGTGAGAGCTGGACAATGAATAAGGAAGACCGCAGAAGGAAGATGCATTTGAATTGTGGTGTTGGTGAAGAATATTGAATGTATTGTGGACTGCTAGAAGAACTAACAAATCTGTCTTGGAGGAAGTCTAGCTGGGATGCTCCTTTTAAGTGAGTACAGCCAGACTTCATTTCCCATACTTTGGGCATGTTGTCAGAAGGGACCAGTCCCTGGTAAAGGATATTGTGCTGACTAAAGTGGAGGGTCAGTGAAGAAGGGGAAGACCTTAATGTGGTGGATTGACACAGTGCCTGCAACGATGAGCTCAAGCATGGCAACGATTGTGAGGAGGGCACGGAACCAGGCAGTGTTTCGTTCTGTTGTATAAGAGTATATGTATATGAGTTGAAATTCACTCCACAGAACCTAACAACACCACCCTGAATATGAGAACTTGTTAAGTCTCAAAGAAGTGGATCACAAATAATTGGGTTTTATGCCCTGGGAGGGAGAGGAGATATTTTGGGGCTGGTGAAACTTTCTGGGGTCATTCAAATTCCATTATGGAGATGAGCATTGCTTCAGCTTAATTGTGAGGTCAGCTCTGTATTCCCTGAAGTGGAAGAAGGCCAAGAGAGAGTCACAGTTATTTATTATTTTTGCAGTTCACAATGCACTTTCAGAAACGCAATCTCATTTGGCCCACAAGCAGCTTTAGCAAGTAGCCATCAATGCCACATGCATTTTGCAGATGACAAAATCATATCTCAAGATTAAATTACTTTCTCAAGTGGTGGAACTAGGATTTCTAAATCCTGTTTTATTTTTCCTCAATGAGATAGAATGGGGCATTTATCCTGAGGTTGTCAGAAGACAGTGGGGTGTGGCCCTCACAGAACGAATCCTCAGATGTTGCTGAAAGGAATTATTAAGGGAAAGAAGCTTGCTCATCTGTAGAACTATAAGACTGGATAATGGGAGGAAAAAAAAATCCTAGGATATCTTCTGTTCTGGAAGCTCTCCTTCTCTCAAGACCCAGTTTGTCATGCTGAAATATGCCAGAGGATGGGGCAGTTCAGAGAGGCGGCATTCCCTGCGGAGTGCTTTCTAGGCAGAGATGGTAGGGAATGGTCCTTGGACTGGGTGTTTTCCTTCAGGGAGCCTAATTGTGGAAGTGAGGGCATTCTATAGGATGTCAAGATAGAATGAATATGGGAGTGACTATCCTAGACATCTAGCACAATGCCTCATAGCTAATGTTGCCATTGCTAGCTGCTGTCAGGTTTGCCCCCTGACTCATGGAAACCCCCTGCACAGATGAATGAAATGCTGTGTGGTTCTGGGCCAACCCCAAGATTGATTGCAGATCAGCCCATTGTGATCCATGGGGTTTTCATTGGCTGATTTTGAGAATTGGATCACCAGGCCTTTCTTTCTAGTCTAGAAGCTCCACTGAAACCTATTCAGCGTCATAGCAACATTCGAGCCTTCACTGATAGATGGATGGATGGATGGTGGCAGTGCACAAGGTGCATTGGCTGGGAATGGAACCCAGGTCTCCCTCATGGGAGGTGAGAATTTCACCACTGAATCATTACTGCCGCCTAGTAGGGTCTTAATATTGGATGAGTGTTAGAAGTAGGGAATTGGAGGCATATGGCTACGTGTAGTTCAGTGGCTAGCCCAAACGTGTGGAACAGATGTCTGAGAACCATCCAATCCCTGAGTCGGAAAAAGCCTTAGGAATCAAGTAGCCTATCTTCCTTATTTTACAAAGAAGAAACTGAGGCCCAGAGTTGGGGTGGGATCAGATCACCTGGCTACTTGGCAGCAGAACTGAGTTTTACTGACTTTTCAGTCTCCTTGCCACACTCCCATGACGCTTCTGGCAACAGGATTTCATGATATATCTATGGTGGACACAAGACTACCTCCAACCCCACAAATGCGTCAGCTGTATTTTTCTGAAAATAACTGTGATGCACTTAATGTGTTAGAAGTACTGGGTGTGGGGTGGGGGAAAGAAAATCCTGTTAAACCTGCTAATTGCCTATTTATTTTCAGTGCCAGCTCCTGAGAGTGATGCTTTTGAATGATTGTATGTGCTCTGGAAATGCTATAATTAGTCAGCTTGTTTGGGCCACACTGTTCCAGAGCAAGAATCGTCAGGTAGGAAGTAATATGACTGATGACCAAGATATAGAGATGCAGTCAGTTTTAAATGGTAAATCATCTGGAAGGTATTTATTAAGGGATTGTCTTTTATTTTGGCAACCTGGTAGAATGACTGGGTTAGCCACATAGCTTTATCATTCTTAAAGGTTTTAAGTCCAAATAAAACAATATTATTAATGCTACTAAAAACAATAGCTAGTGTTTATTGAAGGTGCCCTGATGATGCAAATGGTTAAGCAATTGGCTGCTAACCAAAATGTTGGTGGTATGAACTCCCTCGGTGGCTCCATGGGATGAAGACCTGGTGATCTGCTTCCATAAAGATCACAGCCAAGAAAACCTAGGGGCAGTTGTACTCTGTCACATGGGGTTGCCATAAGTCAAAATCAACTTGACAGCACCCAACTACAACAGCAATGTTTACTGAGCACTTACTGTGTGCCAGGCACTCTGCTAAGTGTTGTACATGCATTATGCTCATTTAAGCCTTTTAACAACTCTGTGAGATATAACCCCATCTACACATAAGAAGAATTGAAGCTCTGTAAGGTTCAGTTATGCATGTACTTAAGATCACTTAGATACTAACTAGGACAGTTGAGACTCAAACCTGGAGTTTTTGCCTCTAGGACACAGAGCCTAACTTCTTGGGGTTCTAAAGTCAGCAAGTGTGTGTAGTCAGAACTACCCTTGAACATCTCTTAATGGCTCATAAAGTGTGGGGTTTGGTCAGTATTTTATCTCATTGATCGCCAATTGCGGTCATTTTCTTAAGTTTAGGGATCATGCTGTGTGACAAATAAATGTCTTTACATGCTAGTCATACTCAGTTTAGCAAGATACTCACACCTTGAGAGGCATGCAGGAGGCGAGAGGGCACTATGCTGCCTACTTCACCAACTGTGAGGCATGTGCTCACAAAGCAGAATGGCAAGTGAGATCATCACAATATTTAAGTGGATATTTCTCTCTCTTGTGCTTGTTCACTGTTTGCTTCCTTGATTGTCAGACACTTATGGTTGACTTCTTTCAAGGTGAATGAATATATGATGGGATTCCACAAAATTACTCCCAAATTTCCAGCTGGCAAATGAAAAATAAAAAAAAATAAATAAAATAAGTTCTTTGGCTTTTGTGTGCCAATGGTTACTCTTTCTTGGGCCATATACTTACTTACTTACTTGTTTACTTATAGGCACACCTTGGAGATATTGCGTGTTTAGTTCCAGGCCACTGCAATAAAGCAAATATTGCAGTAAAGCAAGTCACACAAATTTTTGGTTTCCAAGTACATATAAAAGTTATGTCTATACTACCTATAGTCTATTAAGTGTGCAACAGCATTATGAAAAAGTTTGAAACATGAAAATTACAAAAATGTGCCACAGAGGCATGGAGTGAGCACATGCTGTTGGAAAAATGGCGCTGATGGACCTGCTTGACTCAGGGTTGCCAAAAACCTTTGATTTGTGAAAAACATAATATCTGTGAAGCTCAATAAAACCAGGTATGCTTGTACTTATTTATTGATTCTGGCTAAGTGCTTCTTTAGAGGAGTTCCCTCAGACTGCTTTGCTTCTCCCTCACACTGTTGGGTGATGGGAGCCATCAACCATGCTCACTCTGAGTCTGTGCTCATCTCATGCATTCCTTCCACAAACCTTGACTGCACACCTGGTCTGGGTCAGGCACAGTGCCGAGATATTGAGAATATGGGGTGAACGAGGCACAAGACCTCATCTCAAGAAGTGACATCTACTTTGGAGGAAGGAACAGAGGAAAGAACCAACGAATATAAAATAGCTTGAACACTTAATGGATTTGCAGTAAGTAAAGGCAATTCAGGCACAAAACTAGGGTGATCAATTGTTTTGGTTTGTATAAGACTGTCCCAATTTAGCACCAAAAATCTTGTATACCGGAACTCCTTAGTCCTAGGCAAACCAGGACCGTTGGTCATTCTATACCCAGTCTGAGCAGATGTAGAAGGGATACTACAGGTGGGACAGCTCCCAGGAGTATGGCCTCTCCAGGCAGATAAAAGGGAGAGGGAGGAAGAAGAAGGCAGAGGAGGACTACAAGCAAAGACAATGGCATGGTTAGAGTGGAGGGTCTATGTCAAGAGTGGTAGGAGAGGAAGCAAATGGATTCCACAGGAAAGTGGAGACACAAACTTTGTGCTTAGTTGTGCTATGGGTTGTCTGTTCATTGGAATCTGAATTCCAGGAAGAACTGGGAAATCCTAAGTACCTGAGGCTTCGAGGTACTTCACTAGAGGAATTCAGGAGGTGAAAACATTCTATGATGCACTCCTGCTTTGGTTCCTGCAGTCCTCGTGTGCACTCCTTGTTGCCATCCTTAGACATGCCCCACAGAATGTGCTTTAGAACTTTTCATTGTTTCTCAAGTTCTCCATTCCATTCTCTAATCTACACAATGAGTAACCTCAGCGACTTTGACAAGAAGGGGTTGTTACCAAGGCTGTGTGAGCTCTCCCATTTGTGACCTGAATGACTGGGAAAACTTTGGAACTTCTCTGGTCCTCAGTTCCTTAATCTGTAAAATGGAGATGAGGTTACCGTTCTTGCAGGGTTGCCGTGAGGTTCAAATAAAAGCATGTATGCACAAGTACCCACTAGAGTACCTAGCTCATGATAAGCATATGGAGGAAATGACAGTCAAATTGTATCTCTGAGGAGGCCTGGGTTCAGCATGAATGGACTATGAACATTGTGTGTGGCTGTTATGTGGACCTTCTCCCCCAGCTCTAGTGCTCCTGGGCCCTATAAATGCTGCGAGTCTTTGGAGCCACCTCCTTCTCCCTAACCTCTCATAATGAAATGATCATAATTTCCTGTTGATGTTACCTCCTAAATCTCTCTGAACTCCACCTCATCCAAGAGACAGTCTTCTCTTTGCTGGCTACTTTCATAGTCTCCCCATGGGTCTCTCTGCTTCCACTCTTGTCTCCTTCCAGTCTGTTCTACACACTGGCAGCTGGAGCCATAACTACATAATATAAAGCTAATCATTCTCTTGTCAAGCCCCTGTGATAGACTCATATTATTCATGGGAAACCCATCTATAAAACATCCCTTGGCCTATAGGGAGACTGCTGAATGATATGGTCTCTTTCCACTTTCAGCCTCCCATTGAGCTGTGTTCCTTCTCCCCCTTTACTCTCCTGTAAGAGTGGCCTCGCCCAGTTTCTAGAACACATCTTACTCCTTTCCCACCCAGAACCTCTGCTTGCAACCCACTTCCTCCCCCTGTTAGCCTAGTTAACTCCTGTTCTTCATTCACATTTTAGTGTAAATGTCACTTCCTCAATGTGTTCTGTAGCATCCTCAGTCTGTGTATTTCATTTGCAGGTAATTTTAGTTAACTATGTTTGAATTTGGAATCCCTGGATAGTACAAACAGTTAAGTGCTTGGCTGCTAACAAAAAGGTTGGCAATTGAGCCTATCCAAAGTCACCTCAGAAGAAAGGCTTAGTAATCTACTTCTAGAACATCAGCCATTGGAAACCCTATGGAGCACAGTTCTACTGTGACACCAAGGGGTCACCATGAGTTGATTCCAACAACAGTAACTGGTTGGATTTTAAATTTTGGGAAAAAGCATTTAGAAAGGCAGCATAATCTAATGGTAAGAGCATGGGCTCTGGATCCAGAGTGCCTGAGCTCAGAACCTGGCACTGACAGTTACTGGTTGTGTGACCTTGGGCAAGTTACCCAGCTTCTCTGTGCCTTAGTTTCCCCATGAGTACAAAGGGATAATAATAGTACCCATTTCAGTGGGTTGTTGTTAATATTGGTGAAGCTCTTACTAGCATCATGCCTAGTAAATACTTTATAAGCATTTGTTACATAAATAAAATGAATTGCCCCCTGAGCACCTTGTTCACATCCCAGGCACAGTATCAATCATGCACCATTTAGTCAGCTGTGTTTGCATGCCCTCTGTGGTAGTTAAGGTTGTGTGTCAACTTGGCTGGGCCTGGTTGAGTAGCTGGGCAGCTGGATGTAGTTCCCCTTGGTGAGACTGGTAATTAACTCCATGGTGGAATCTATTAGAGCAGCTGAGTAACTGCTTTAGGGATGTGGTCTGCTTCCTCTATATAAGAAACAGCTTTGGGAATGGTCTCTATCCTTTTGGCACGTTTGAACCGTGCACGTAGTCAAGTCATTGTTCAACAGCCTGCCATGCCCTGCTGATCTTGGGACTTCATCTGGGCTTGAATTAGTGGCCTGCCATGTTGTTTGATAACATTGGGACTGTGCCTCTTTCATTTCTCAACTTTGGGCTTGTCAGCTTCAGCAGCCAGCAGCTGCCTGAGTGGAGAGTTGCCTCTAGCTTCAGTGGGCCGGGAGTAAGAGGCAGAGCTGAAGCCCAAGGTTGAGGGGCTTCCACCCAGCCCCTAGAATTTGGCACTTTGAACTTGGACTTAAAGCCTCCAAAATTATAAGAGAATAAACTCCTGTTTGTTAAAGCCATCCCATTTGTGGTATATTCTTGTCAGAGCGGCACTAAGTAACCAAAATACCCTCCTTCTCAATCGTACTCTCCTATTGACAGCAAGGATTATGGCTCAGTCAATTCTATATGCTGGTGCCCAGAAAGGTGCCTAATGCCTAGTGGAAGGGAAAAGCATTGTGAAAAGGACCTATACACAGTGAAAAAGAGTTGAAAAGCCAAGGACAGGCTTGACAGAAGCAGATATTAATGTGGGACTGCATGGTTCACTCTGCCCACCTCTGCTACAATGATAGCAGAAAAGACAGGTCAGAGGGTCAATTCTCCTGGGCTTTAGTGGATGGCCTTCTTGGGAAACTGACCACTAACAGATTTGCCCGATTTTCCATTGGGACTTTATGTAACAGCTCACTCCTCAACAAGAGAGCCCATGTTGGATAAAAATTTAAAAACGGACAATGAAACTCAAGAAGTGGCCTCAGATGGCTGGGAATGTCACTTTAAAATGCTCTTTTAATTACTGGGGGAATTAAGGTATTTGATTAACAGATAAATGTCCAGAGAATAAATTAGAAAATACTCAGTTTTCTTGCTTTGATAGGGCTTTTCACACAGCTATTAAATTACCAATACTAAACAAGAAAAAAAGAGGACTCATTAAAAAATTGATTCAGGACAAGTTGCAAAGAGATATTTTTACTCATTGAGCTTGATATTATTGGAGGCAGCTGTGCTCTTTAACTCCCTAAATTTAGTTTTAAAAAAATAGATGGAGAACCATCTTTCTACTTTATACCTGTGGTTTATTTTTAGTAACGGAGTCTGAATTCTGAATGGTGATATGGCCGTGAGAGAGACATAGTGAAGGGACATCTTCTTCTACCCTGACAACAGGTCTCCCTTCACCCTCCCATGTCACTAGTGGGTGTCTGCATATATGGGTATATGTGAATGTGCTAGTTGTTTGTGGTGTTCTGGGAAATTTCTACCAGTTACAAAATCCCCTTCTACTTTCAGGATCGTAGGTGTCACTTTGTAAACCACACTGTCAATGTGTCACACTAAAATTTCTTATTTGCCAATAATCAAATCAGAAAAAAAAAAAACCCAAAAAACAAAAAAACACCTTACTACTGCCATCCAGTCAATTGTAACTCATAGCAACCCCTCCTTGGGTTTCCAAAGTGGTATCTCTATGGAAGTAGATTGCCCATTCTTCCTTCTGAGGATAGCAGTCAAGTGCCTGAGGCAGTAGGCCACCAGAGCTCCTAATCAGATCAGAGCTCCCTGCAATTGGAAGGAGTCTTATAAGAGCTCTTTCCAACCACACCACTTTACTGGTCTGCAAAACTTTTGTTACCAATGCTCACTTTCTTTTTTTTTTTTTTAATTATTATTTTAAATTGTATCTTTGATGAAAGTTTACACAGCAAATTAAGTTCCCATTTACCAATTTCTATATATGTTATTCAGTGACTATGATGGTTGAGGTTATGTGTCAACTTGGCTAGGCCATGATTCTCAGTGATTTGATAAATACTATGTAATTATCCTCCATATTATGTTCCTGGTCAGAATGTTTGCTAGTGGGAGCCAGGCACCATCTAGTTCTGGTCTCAGGATAGATGGTTCATGTGAGCTATTAGTCCTGCAGACTAATTTCTTCTCTGAGTTTTTGATTTCCAATGGTCACTTCTTAATCTCTATTTACTTTAGTAACATGGCCTTTGACAGAGGGACAGTTATATCTGAACTCTACATACCAAACCGAAACCAAACTCAGTGCTGTCCAATTAATTCCGACTCATAGCGACCCTTCCTTGGGTTTCCGAGGTGGTATCTCTAAGGAAGTACGTTGCCCAACCTTCCTTCCAAAGAGTGGCTGGTGGGTTTGAACTGCCAGGCACTACATCACCAGCGCTCCTGGAACTCTACATAGTCACTGTGATTTGCATGGCATTTTAGTTGTGATAAAAATTAACAAAAAGTAATTTAAAATATTTACTCTGTTTTTGAAGAATGAAGTAAATGCTTGATCTATACCTACATCATTTTGTAAGTACATGGCAGAAAAACTGTAGTTTAGCATAGAAATCACACTCACCACCTCAGAGGTCCACCCAGCCACCCTCTCACTGAGTAAAGGGCTCCAGACCCCTTCTGCCAGATGGGGCTATAAGTCTGTCCGGGGTTTGAGAAATCATTCACCCCATCTTCCCAAGACTCAGGATGAGAAGTGGATGGCTCAAGGAGGCCCAATTTGTGGCAGAATCCAGCTTAAAACTGGTTTATTGATTTCTAACCTAGTGCCTAAGGCACTTGACTGCTAACCAGAAGGCTGGTGGTTCAAACCCACGAGCCACTCTTCGGAAGGAAAATGGGGCATTCTACTTCTATAGAGATACCTCCTCGGAAACCCAAGGAGGGGTTGCTATGAGTCGGATCCGACTCCATGGCAGTGAGATTTTTTTTTTTTTTACTATAGATGTTTACCATAGACTTTTGTCTTACAAATACAGGATATACTTATTGGGAACTTGTTTAAAGACAAATATTGTATTAAAATGTCTTTAAATACTTACCATAGTCTCCGGCTGCCTCTCTGAATGCTCGGCAGTCGGTAGGGCTTGAGTAGTGGGGGGAACTGGTGCCCAGAGCTTTGTTGTTGTTGTTGTTATGTGCCATTGAGTCGGACCCGACTCATAGCGACTCCTCCTTGGGTTTCCGAGGCAGTATCACTACAGAAGTAGATTGTCCCATCTTTCTTCTGAGGAGTGGCTGGTGGATTTGAACCTCCAGCCTTCTGGTTAGCAGTCAAGTGCCTTAGGCACTATGCTACCAGAGCTCCTTCCCAGAGCTTTAGAGGGGTCGTAATAGCTGCCACTCACGGGCTAAGTGACCTGTGTGCTTTATAAGAACTGTTTCTTCCCCTGACAACACACTCAGTGGTAGCTGGGGAGCTCTAGTAGTGTTGGACCTCTGAGTCAGGTCCAACTCGATGGCACATGACAACAACAGAAGAGGACTGAAGAAAGGGCTCCCATTAGTTGCCTTCGGGGCAGGAACAGGGTGACCTGGGACTGAGAGGGAAACTTTCTTGCCATGCACTGTTATGATTTTTTTCTAATTTTGTACATGAGAATGTGTTATCTTTTAAAAACATAAAATTAAAATTTATAAAAGGAAAAGAAAGACAATGAGTGCACTTGGTAAAGAATTTCATCTGTAAAGCAGGAATACAGAATATAGTGCTTAGTTATGTTGTCTTCTAGGAAGAACAGGAAAATTCTAGAGGCCTGACACTTAGGAAGTGCTTCACTAGAATAATTCTGGAGCTGAATAGATGAAAAATCTCCTCCGGCTTTTGACCCCTAGATCCTCTGCCTCTCCTCCACCCCAGTTCTTCTACCCAGTTCGCCATTGTTACTGTTTTTTTTTTTTTTTAATTTTTATTGTGATTTGGGCGCAAATTTACTTTCAACAGCTCATGCACATTGAGTTTCATGTCCTGATTACAATCCCCAACCATAAAAAGTTCTCCTCCCACCTTCTCGCTGTGACTCCCCCCTCCCTGTGCTCGTCTTATGTATGCATTCCCTCTATGCAAATGCTGCCCTTCTGATGTCTCATGGTTGATTGATTTAGGGGGTGCATCTCCCTGGGGCTGGTGTTCTGCTTGTAAGTCTTTCCACTATTTGGCTGAGAGCCAATCCACAGAAGTGAGTCCAGTTCCAGGTCCGAAGGATAACCCGGCCTTGTTATTGTTTTAGAGACACTTTATGTACATACAACACACATGAGACACTTTATGTACATATAACACACATTCCCCCTTTTTACACAAATTGGATCAGGCCATAAGTACTGGTTGGTACCTTGTTTTTTCACTCAATGTATTTTGGAGAACATTCCACATTGGTATATATAGGTCTACTTCACTCATTTTAAAAGCAGCATAGTGTTCTTCTGTACGGAGGTACTATAATTTACCTAGTTCTCTGTTAATAGACATTTAAGTTGTTTTCAGTCTTTTGCCACTATAAGTCACCAGTAGTGAATATCCTCTATATGTCTTTCCATACATGTATAGGTCAATCTGTAGGATAATAGCTTAGAAGTATAATTATTGGCTCAAGCAATATTCATGTATCATTAAACATTTTTTACTAGATGTGCAGTTTAAGATCTGAGAGATATTGCCACACTCTCCTCTGAAGAAAAAAACCAAAGCCAAACTCACTGCTGTCAAGTCGATCCGACTCATAGCAACCCCTCCTTGGATTTCTGAGGTGGTATCACTATGGAAGTAGATTGCCAAACCTTCCTTCTGAGGAGTGGCTGGTGGGTTTGAACCACCAGCCTTCTGGTTAGCAGTTAAATGCCTTAGGCTCTACGTCACCAGAGCTCAATTACCATCCCACCGTAACCATGAGAGTGGCTGTTTCCTCACAAATAGGAAAGATTCTAACAAAGTGGAAAAAACTAATTCTCTATGGAAGAGAGGTCATTAGAGATACAATATAGTCAAGTGGGATATGTAAGGATGGTTCTGTGGCTTCCAAGATCGGGGCAGGAACCTAGTTATTCCTTGAGCCTCTGCCCATCTCCCTGGGGCGGGGTTGCCCCCAGTCAGTCATTCTGTGGATAGCTATAGAGCATCTACCGTGTGCATGTTCTTTGCCAGGTGCCATGGGGATTGCCAGGAACCACAGACTCTGGACCAGCTCCCAAGAAGCTTGGAATCTAACTGGGCAGCTAAATAATCCTTTATAAGAACAGAATCAACAGTAGAAAGCTATGAGTTTCAAGTTCTCAATGAAGTGACTGACAAAGAAAGTATTAGGAGTTCATAGGAGTCAGATCACTTTCAGCTGATACCATCATGGGAAGGCTTCTCATAGGGAGCAGAGTTTGATTCTAGCCTTAAAGAATTGGTAAGATTTTCATGAAAAAGATCAGCGTTACTGGTCTGATAGAGGCTGGTGAAACCTCTGAAACTATGGCCGTTAGTTATCTTTTAGGCCTGGAATTGAATTTATTCCTGTGGCTTCCAGCCAAATAATAACTCACTGCCGTCGAGTCGTATCTGACTCATAGCAGCCCCTCCTTGGGTTTCCCAGGCGGTATCACTATGGAAGTAGATTGCCCAATCTTCCTTCCAGAGGAGTGGCTGGTAGGTTTGAACTGCCAGCCTTCTGGTTAGCAGTCAAATGCCTTAGGCACTATATCACCATCTCCTAGCCAAACAATAGACAGGCATATAAGGTGAATATGTACACCAGGTAGGTACACTCCTTAGAAAAATCAATCATGGGAGATCAGAAGGGCAGTATTTGCACTGGAAGATAGCTCAGAGGGCAGGAATGCATAGGAAAGAAGGATACAGGGAAAAGGTAACCACAGAAGGAAGTGGGAAGAGAGATATTACATTATGAGGATTGCAGTCAATGTCATGAAACAAAATGTGTATGAACTGCTGTATGGAAAATGAATTTGCTCTGTAAACTTTCACCTAAATCACAATAAAAAAGAAAAAAGGAGAATTGGTAAGATTTTGCTGGGCCAAGAAAAAGAAGGTGGGTGCTATAGGTGGGGGTAGATTTTCATTTTTTCAGCAATGATGAATTTGTACTGTTGTTAAAAAAAAAATGTGTACTGCATGCCTACTGTGGACCAAGCACTTTCTTAGGAGCCAGGAGAACTTAGATCATAGGCACTTTTATATTTGCTTGCCTCATTTTACTGTGAAGCAAACTGAGACCCAGAGAGGTTACTTGTCTAAATTAACCCAGCTAGTGAGTGGTAGAGCTGGGGGTTTAACACTGGTCTTTGGATCCTAATTGTTGTGTTTTCCCTCAGGAGGCCCAAACTGCTGGAGAGCAAAAAGAGCAGAAAGAGAAACACATAAAGCTCATGTGGAAGACAAAATATAGGTCAGTCTATGAAAGACCAATCGGAGACCAGGATGAGGTCTGTTCTAATTGTTCAAGCCAATGCCCTTATAACAAAACAATTCTGTAAGAAAAGATGACATCTCTGTGGTTTGAAATTTCATGCCTCATGTGAGTGGTGTTTATTTTTTCCTGAAAATTACAATCTGCATTGGCATTATTAAGGAAATCACATGGACTCAGCAGAAAATGAAGAATCCAATTGATTATTTTTATTGCTGTAGAAGTCCTTTGTAGGCGGGCTGGGCAGAGACCCAATTTCATTTGCCTGTGGTGTTGCAAATGCTGCTAATTGCCCATCTTAAATAAAGGATAAAGATAAAGGAACAATCAAAGGTATTTATTAGAAATTCTGTTTGGACAAATTAGCTTCACATTTCAGTGGCCTTCATCGCAATGCAGAACACAAAACTCTGTGCTAATAAATGACAATCATGACATCACCTTTTCTACTGCTTATACAGTTGTTTCAGCAATGCCTCTACACTAACATTGAATTGATTATTTTCAGGCTGATTTTTTTTTTTAATATACAGAAGTTGAGCTATCAGTAGACTGCCATTCAATCCAATTTAGTAGTTATGACAGTTGGAATAACTACACTGCATCTTAATGTGTGTGTCTCATGCATAAATCACATTGTTTGTCAAGCAATAATGAGCAGGGAAGCTGCTAGGAGACTGAAAATCAGTGCCTGACAGGGGCTGGATCTCTACACTTCAAGACTGGAAAGTGGGAATTCATCAAACATCTGAGAGTCCGGTGGGTCCAGCTTTAACTCTGGGACCCCAGAGCCATCAGAATGCAGGCCACATGGCTAGTACTTAATCAATCTTTATTGACATAACAAATACTGTTAATGTTTACAAAAATTGCCTTAATTCTCTAGTCTGATATGAATTTTCTCATTCACTTACTCATTCCTAAGGGCTCAATGTTGTGCAGGTATGAAGAAGAATCATGTGGGATCTTTGTTGACTGGACCATTGTCCTGCACAGGTCACAAAACATGCACTGAAAGGGTAATGGTGCAAGGTGGGAAATGGTCTGTGGCACAAAAGCAATGCCCTTGAGGGAGGTGACATGCCATGGGCTTAGAACCAGTCTCTGAGTTCAATTCTTGGCTGTGACACTGACTAACTGTATAACATTGGGCAATTTGTGTCACCTCATCAGTTCTCATTTTGTCATCTATGAAATGGGAATAAATTACAATAATACTTACATAATGAGCTTGTTAGAGGATTAAATGGGAGACCACTTATAAAGTACCTGGCACTCAGCTCAAGAGATGCGAGCTATTATTATAATTAATTAATTAATTATATTATTCTGGGAGTTCAGCAAATGTTTTGAACTTGTTAGTTCTAACAAGGCAGCAAGCAGGTGGTGGTGGTGGGGAATTGTCAGACATGGCATCAAGTTGGACCAGGCTTGAGTTTACTTAGCTGTGAGGTGCAGGGTGCAGGTCCTTCTGGCTGGACAGGATGGTGAAGTGAGACTTGAAAGGTAGGTAGATTGGATCATGGAGGTGTGGCCATCTGCGGCCAGCAAAGTGGAGTGCATCCTGGCTGACGGACTGATAGCGCCCCCCCACCCCTATGCATCTAGTGTTAGCTCTGTGTGAGTCACTATAACTGTTTGGACCTCTGTTTACCCAGCTGCATGAAGAAGGAGGGGATTGACTCTGATTTATACCCATGATGCTAGCCTGGAAGGAAGTCTTAACAACAGAAAGTCAACAACGCAAAGCAACACACTGCCATGGAGTCGGATTTGACTCTTAGTGACCCCTCCTTAGGTTTCCGAGATGGTATCACTACAGAAGTAGATTGCCCAACCTTCCTTCCGAGGAGTGGCTGTTCTGGTTAGTTAGCAGGCACTTGCCACCAGAAGTCCCAAATGCCCAGCTCGTCTACTACTTTAATGTTATGTGTATTTGCCCTCACTTTGAAATGATTGAACCAACCCCTCCAAAAACAAACAAACAAACACAAAAACAAACAAACTCACTGCCATCAACTCAATTCCAACTCAATGTGACCCCTGTTAGGTTTCCAAGATTGTAAACCTTCAACAGAAGCTGACTTCTTATTTTCCTTTCATGGGTGTCTGGTGAGTTTGAACCATCCAGCTTTACGGTTAAGTAGCCAAATGCCTTAACCACCATACTACCTTACTTGTAAGAAATTCTTCATCAAAAATCACTGTCACTTGCTACAAGCAGCTCTTAAATAATTGAAAAGTCTCTGAGCCTTTTCTTGCACTAAAGTAAGGCAATAAAAACTGTATTCACCTGTTCCTACTGACCTACAAATTCAGCTTAAAGACACACTTAAGAATGGATCTCATTCATAACCCAGGGACTGCTTATATTTGGAACATAGATGAAATCAAGTGGAATCAGACTACTTTGCTTCTGTAAATTCCTGTGAATGAAGTCCCTTTGAAGATGGTATGTAAAATGTGATATTAGACTAAATGGGACAGGAAAGGAAGACTCCCAGTACCATGTATTTCCTCTGGATATCTTACTACGGTCTGCCCTGAAAGAACTTGGCCTGCTTTCTGCCAAGCTGCACTCTGGGGACTGCTCTGCACTCTCCTGTACCAGAGATGCTGAGAACTTGGGCACCAGAGCAGACTGATATGGGCTAAAGGCCCAAGTCCACTACTTCCAAGCTCATGACCTTGAACAGATCATTTAGCCCAGCTGAGACTCAGTAACTTCATCTGTAAAATGTAGACAAATAGGAATACCTATTTCTCAGGATTCTTGTACAAATGAGATTGTGCATGGAACATGCCTGCCATAGAAGTGTCCCACAAACCATCATTTTTTTGTTTTAAAAAACTCATTTATTTTGTTGTTATTGAGAATACATACAGTAAAACATACACCAATTCAGCAGTGTCTACATGTATAATTTAGTGACATTGATTATATTGTTTGAGTTGTACAACCATTCTTACCCTCTCTCATTAATATCAACTGCTCCTATTGTTGATTTGATCTGATATAGACATCTTAAAAATAATCCATCACTTTTATTGCTAAGGGCTTACCTTGTACCAGGCAGTGTACTAATCACTGTACATAAATTAACTCATTTAATCCCTTTAAACGAGATAATGCTGGCAACGAACTTCACATAGATCTTGGCACATAGAAAGTGCTCAGGTCTGGGCCCCTGCTCCAATGGGAACCCAATGCTCATGTGATCTCTCAATGCCTCTTTTTGTTGCCAATAAATCCATTGGTCAAGGCTTGGCTCAGAAGACTTCCTGGTGAAGACAGATGTGTGAACCAGTAGTTATGACGTAGTTCCAGGGAGTGCTTCAATAGGGGTGAGTGTGAGGTGTGGTTGTGGGAAACAAGAGGGGGGCAATCACCCATGATCTGAGGGCAAGAGGCTCAGAGAAAGTGTGGTGAAGAGAAGATACTCTGGTCTTGAAAGAAGAACAGGAGTTTGATGGATTGGGTTGGAAAGGACGGCCATATTCAGGAAGGTATGGGTCATTGGTGATGGTCAGACAGTGGCAGGTGGCAGATGTTGAGGAGTTTTGAGGGCCAGGCTAAGAAGTTTGTATTTTCTCCAAAGGAGCTATTGAAAGATTTTAAGCAGGAAAGAAACATGATTAGATTGCCTCTTAGAAAGATCACTAGGACTGCAGTATAGAAAATGAATGGAAAAGAACAACCAGCTAAAGATCTAGAATAGGAATGCAGGCAAGACATAGTAAGGATGTTATGAATTGAATTTTGTCCCCCAAAATATGTGCTATAATCCTAACCTCTATATTTGTGGGTATAGGATCACTATGAGTTGGAATTGAGTTGATGGCATGGGTTATGCTTGTGCAATGAGCCCTGGTGGCCCAACGGTTAAGCAGTTGACCACTAACCTGAAGGCTGGTGGTCTGAACCCACGCAGTGGCTCTGTGGAAGAAAAGACCTGGAAATCTGCTCCTGTAAACTTGACAACCTAGGACATCTTATGGGGTGGGGGGAGGCGGTGCAATTTTACTTTGTCCTGTAAGGTTACTATGAGTCAGAATCGACTAGATGGCAAACAATAACATACCTATGGATGTAGTTCCATTTGGCAATACTGTAGTGTTATCTTTGTGTGCTTATTAGACTATCTCAGTGTAGGGTGTGTTTTAAACCAATCACTTTTGAGATATAAAAAGAGCAGATGAGGCATTGAAGCAAGCAAACACTGATAGGGGAAAGCTAGATGTCACCTGACAATCTCCAAGGAATGCCAAGACGAACACTAAAGAAACAGAGACAAGAATTTTCTCACAGAGCAGATAGAGAGAGCCTTCTCCTGGAGTTGGTGCCTTGAATTCAGACCTCTAACCTCCTGAAGCATGAGAAAATAAATTTCTGTTCGTTAAAGACATGCACCTGTGGTATTTCTGCTATAGTAGCACTAAGGAGCTAAGATAAAGGGTCTGAAAATGGCAGCATCAATGGGGATGTGGAGGAAGGGACATGCCTGAGATGTAAAGGAGTCAGGGTCAACAGGACTTAGTGACTGACTGGCTGTGGTGGGTGAAGGAGAGAAAAGTCTATGGTGACTTCCAGTGCTCTGACTTGGAGAAGCTCAATAAGGTGAGAGCTGAGAAGGGGTCATTAGCAAAGACATTGGAAAAATTGTTAGTTTTCTCAGCAAGAACAGTTGGATAGATGAAGATGGGTGCTCCTCTGCTATGGCCACTTGTGCCCCGGAATCCATGGGGACCTGCAAGCTGTTCCCTTACACTCATGAGCGTGCTCAGGAGATCACTGGTCAAATCTGGCTGCCTCAGTATAGGAGTGACTTTGAGAACCCAGCAGAGGCCGGGGAGGTCCATGAGGAGGTGAGATCTATGTACTGAGAGATGAGTTGAGGGACTTGAAGATGCTTAGCCTGAGGAAAGAAGACTTAGAGAGATGGACAAATCTGTCACCCTCACAGTCATCCTTCATGGAGGAAATCCAGCTCTTTGAGTTCCCAAAAACTGAACCCTCACAAGTGACTGAGAGTCAAATGGAGCTAGATTTCGGCTCAATATTGGAGACTTTGTTTCCTCTTCTACAGGATGGTAATAAATTACCTACATCAAGGCTGGTGGAGGGCAGAAGGAGAAATGCATGGAAAGCACAGAAGTTGTGCTCTCCAAAGGTCAGTATGCCCCTAAAGGAACTCCCCCACCCACCCCAAAGTGTGCATACCTCTCCCCCATCCCTGGAAATCTCAGTAGAAGAGGGATGGTTGCTTTATGATTGATGTGGAAGTCATTGACTCCAGTGGCTTACATCTTACCCTCCACTCCAAAAGCACATCTTCCCTGGGTGAGCAGGAATAGCTGGTGTGTCTACCATGTGTTTTAGCTGACAATGAGTTATTAATATAAAAGATGATTAATTTCTTTAAGCAGATTTGCTTCAATGGAATAGAAAACACAGAATGTAAAATGGCTGTAGTCTCCCAGAAAAACTAGAGCAACTGGCCCTGACTTGGATAGGTTGAGGATGGTCAGGATGCCTTATCTTATTAGAGGCAGCTTTGTCAAGAGACTTGGAGTCAGAGAACCTGGGATAGAACCGTGGCTTTGTCCTTTACCAGCTGTAAACTTGGACAAGTCACTTAACCTCTAAGACTTGCTTTCCTCCTTCACAATGTTGTTTAAAGAATTGCCAGAGATGATGTATGTAAAGCCCCCAACTGTGCCTGGCATATAGTAAGTACACAGAAAATTTTAGTCAAATCTGTAGCTGAACCAGCTGACGTGAGATAAATATTAACCGGAGTCGTTTTTTTTCTCCTCCTACCTCCCTGCCGCATCTTCAGAAGCTGTCCCCAGACATTTCCCCTGGAGTTCTGTCTGTGGGTTGTCATCTCGTCTGCTTGCCTTTCATCTCGTTAATCACACAGGAAGTGGGCGGGTAATGGGCTTCTCTGTTGTTCCACTGGCCTCCCAGTGAGTCGCACTGTTTTGCTTTCCTCACCATGGGGCTTCTCACACCCTCTAATGACTGTTTTCCTCTCAGAAATGGCATATTTTTAGACAAAAGCATTTCCTGTGGCTCATCTCTGACTCCCTGGCAGATCTTTGAGTTTTCATCAGTTTTCCCCCCGCCTCACTCTGGTCACATAAAACCCACCCTGGAGCATGTGCACAGGAAGTGCACGGCATGTGCACGGCTCCCGGCAGCCTTCTCTGTTCTGAGAAGATAGCAAGTGCTCAGGACCCCAGGCAGAGGAGAAGGCCAGGGCCAAGTTGGGGTGGTCCTCAGTTGCAGTATTGGGGTCCCACTAGTTTGGACTGCAGTGGCTATTTCTTCCTGCTGCTGTCTTGCCTCTCCCCACTGTCCAGCTATCCGTTGCCAGTTTTGGGGGCAGCAGTGCAAAGTTACCAAAAATACATGCCCTTTTTAGTCAAACTCAGTTGAAATGACCAGTTTCCCAGTTAATAACAGTCATAGTCAGACATTCCTGACTTTAAATCATGGCTCCTTCTACCACTGACTAACTTGGTAAATTACTTAAATGCTCTAAGCCGCAGTTTCTTTATGTGTAAAATGGGATAATAATAGTAATCCTTGCAGGGCTATTGTGAAGATTCTGTGAGATATGGTAAGTAGAATGCTTAACACCATACCTGGCACTTAGTTGTTCTTATTATTTCTAATTTGTTGTCGTGTGTGTTGAGTTGTTTTTCAACTTGGAGTGACTCCATAATAGAACTGCCACATAGGGTTTTCTAGGGAGCTCTGGTACTTGACTGCTAAGGCACTTGACTGCTAACCAGAAGGCTGGAGGTTCAAATCCACTAGCCACTCCTTGGAAGGAAGATGGGGCAATCTACTTCCATAGTGATACTGCCTTGGGAACCCAAGGAGGGGTCGCTGTGAGTTGGATCCGACTCACACACATAACAACAACAACCTTTATTTATTGTGATTTGGGTGGAAATTTACATAGCAAATTCATTTTCTATTCAACAGTTATACGCTTTTTGTTTGGTGACATTGATTGCAGTCCCTACAATATAACAGCTCTCTTTCCTCTTCCTCCCTGTGGTTACCTTTCCCTATCTCCTTTCCTATGCATCCCTACTATCTGAGCTATCTCCCTGCTCAAATGCTGTCCTTCTGATCTCCCATGGTTGATTGTTCTAAGAAGAGTACCACCCTGGTGTAATTGTTCACCTTGTAGGGCTAGTTGTTGCTTGGTTGGATGTTAACTCACAAGTCTAGGGTGTAATCTTTATAGGAGTACATGGTCAGGTCTCTCTCTCTCTCTCAGAGGGGCTGGCTGGGTTTGAACCACCAAACTTTCAGTGTGCAGCTGAGTGCTTAACTGTTGTGCCACTAGGGCTCCTATTTCTAACTTAAATAATCATAATTTTAAAAGTATGCTTATATATTTTAATTTGTAATTTTTATAATTGATTATTTAACTATATAGATGTATGTATGTGCTTTATCTCCCCTTGCAAACTGTGAGCTGCTCGAGAGAAGGGAGTAGATTTTATTCATCTCTGAGTACAAAGAGCATGCATAGTACTACCAATTGCTATCAAGTTGATTTCAACTCATAGTGACCCCATCCCATGTGTCTCAGTGTAGAACTGTGCTCCATCAGGTTTTTAATGGCTGAGTTTTTGGAAGTAGATAGCCAGCTTTTCTTCCTAGGCACCTCTCAGTGGAATTGAACTGCCAATCTTTTGCTTAGTAGTCAAAGGCTTAACAAATTGTGCCACCCCAAGCCAAAAAACCAAACTCACTGCCATCAAGTGGATTCCGTCTCATAGTGTCCCCCTTTGGGTTTCCGAGGTGGTAAATCTTTATGAAAGTAGATTGCCCAGTCTTCCTTCCACAGAATGGCTGGTGTGTTTGAACCGCCAACCTTCTGGTTAGCAGTCAAATGCCTTAGGCACTACACCACCAGAGGGTCTCTAAAAGCAGAATAAGTACCCAGTGAATATCTAAGGGACTGAGGAGTGTGCCCCAACACCTTCAGAATTTCAAAGACTTTAATTGTTGCTGTTAAGTGTCGTGGAGTTGGCTCTGACTCATAGCCACCCCATGTACAACAGAATGAAACACAGCCCCCTCCAAAGAGTTTAATTACATTTGGCAAGTATGGAAAGCTCACAGCCTGTACAGGGACACTGTGCAAAGTACCAAGGAAAGTGATAAGAAGAAATAGACTACAAAGCCCTGCCCTGAGGCAAGAGCCAGAACTAGAGGAACCTCAAGATCAGAGCAGGGAAAGGGCATGTGACTGGTTTGGCAAGGGAAGCACTGCCAATCAGAACAGTCATGAATGGAGGAGGTCAGAGGAGGGCGAAGGACCTTCCCAAAAGCCACTGCCACTGAGTCGATTCTGACTCATAGTGACCCTGTAGGACATAGTAGAACTGCCCCACAGGGTTTTCAAGGCTGTAAATCTTTACAGAAGCAGACTGCCACATCTTTCTCCTGAACAGTGGCTGGTAGGTTTGAATTGCTGACTTTTTGGTTAGAAGCCAAGCATTTAACCACTGCACCACCAAGGCTCCTAAATTCTCTATTGATCCCTCAATATTTGGGTGATTTACAGCAGAAGGTGCCTATTCCACCTGAGCCTCCCTATGCACTGAGGATTGGATATTCCTATATGTCTGTCAGGTTTAATTCAGTCGTTCAGTTGATTCACATTTATGAGGCACTGACTCTAGGTGGTTTATTTAGACAATTTATATTCACTATTCAGCCTGCTTCTAGATCACTATGATGCATGCATTGCACTCAGATGGCCCTTCCCTTCTCCCGTGACCATGACAAACACTGCCAGTGGAAAACAGCATTCTTCTAATTAAGCCTGGTGTCATTTTGCAATTCTTCTCCACGAACACTCCAAGTAGTCATTCCTGATGGAATAGAATTGTTATTTGAACTGAAACCTACTTACCAGCCTAGATTCTAGATCCTTGTCCTCCAAGATGAGTATGTTCTGAAACCTCCATAAATACTCAAAAAAAAAAAAAAAAAAAAAAACCCAAAAAAGAAACCCACTGCTATCAAGTCGATTCCAACTCATAGCAACCCCCATTGGGTTTCCAAGTCTGTAAATCTTTACAGAAGCAGACTGCCTCATCTCTCTTCCATGGAATGGCTAGTGAGTTCGAAAACCACTGAACTTTTTTGGTTAACAGCCAAATGCCTTAACCACTGCAACACCAGAGCTCCTTTCACAAATACTAGAAGCTTATACTTCCCCACAAAACACTACTATGCTTTAATTCTTCCCATCTTCCTTTAGAGATGCCCATTTCTTACCCATTGCTTGAAAGATTAGAGAGGTATTAGGTATTAGGAAGATGAAAAGCAGGCAGACAAAATGACAAGTCTCCATCTTTATCTAGTCATATTTGGAAGGTGTTTCAAAAAATTTTAAGTTTTCCCATCAACATTCTTTAGAGATATGGAAAAAAAGATCACTAACTTTATATGGAAAGGAAAGAGACCTCGGATAAGCAAAG
>NW_006921602.1:20040195-20078656 GCF_000298275.1 Orycteropus afer afer
AAAAAAAAAATTTAAGTTTTGCTTTTGGGTAGTGGGGTTAATTGTGAGTCTTGGTGTGTTTCTGTTTTTTCAAAATTCTGTATTAAGCATGTATTACTTTTTAAATAGGAAAAAATGCATTTTAGTTACAAAAGTTTATAAAAGTTGCTCAGACTTTTCACTACATACCCTCCCCTACCTTTTGAACAATGGACCATGCGACTATACCACCTGATAAAAAATAATGAAGTTAAAAAATGCTCTTTGTGTTTGCGTATGTGAAATATACTTTCTCTAAACAAATTTCCCATTTACAGTCCTAAAATCAAAAGAATGTATTCCACAAAGATGATGAGGATGATGGAACACTGTTCAGCATTGGGAAGGATGGTCAACTGCAGGTGAACTTTGTGTCTGAAAATCCAGAACAACCTTAGAAAGATAGCATCTAGGTAGAGGTGAATTTACCTTGGTGGCATAGTGCCTAAGGCATTTGACTGCTAACCAGAAGGTTGGAAGTTCAAACCCACCAGTCACTCCTTGGAAGGAAGATTAGGCAATCTACTTCTGTAGTGATACTACCTCAGAAACCCAAGGAGGGGTTGCTATGAGTTGGATCCTACTTGACGGCAGTGAGTTTGGTTTGATTTGGGACATGAAGTTTAAATCTTGGCCTCTCACCTGTAAGACTCTTTTTGTATATTCATACCTAATTTTGTATTAGTAATTTTGTTTTCTTTTTCTTAAAGCAAGCATTTCCTATTCCCAGCCCCACCCTAAACTGTGTAAACTCAGGCCCCATAAAACCTGGCTCTGCTCATGGATAGAATGAAGTGCCTCTTCTTGACCCATGCAGGGTGCAATGTCCATCAATTCCGCTACCCTCTTAGGGAAGTGCTAGGGCATGAGGCACCTGCCTTTTTCTCTATCTCTCACTTCCTATCCAGGGATTGATCTGTTAATAACTGGAATCCACTAGGTCACACTTTTATTAGAGGGTGGCATCACTTCTCTCAGTGGAGCCCTACAAAGACCAGGGTTTTCCTCTGTTCCTGGGGCTATCATTCCCAATTCTCTTATGCTGTCCATTTGTCTGGTGTTTGGGTAAGCAAGGCAGCCTGGTGTGTCTCAGCTTCTGCCTGAGCCAGGTGGGCCAATAGGCATTGCTCTTTTTTGGAAGCTGATGATGTTCAAAAACAGCTTGAGTTGACGCTGAGTCTGCACTTGGCTGCTAACCAAAAGGTTGGATGTCAAGTCTACCCAGAGCCTCCTCAGAAGAAAGGCCTGATTGAGCAACTTCCAAAAAAATCAATCATTGAAAACCCTGTGGAGCACAATTGTACTCTGACTCACATAGGTTCACCATGAGTTGACCATGAGATGACTTGATGGCAACTGGTTATTAATTTGTTGATGATCAATTCAAAGGAATGGAGAAGAAAGTCTCACTATGAGCTTGGGCCCAAACAAATCACCTAGTCTAACTTGAGGTGAGAAAAGCTAACACTATACTCTTTCTTTGGTAATCAGTACTATGTATAGCTGTGAACCCTTGTGGGCCAAGGTGCTAGTTTAAGATCCTTAAGCCCCTAACACACTCATAAAACTATTTTCCCTCAACTCTTTCTCAGTTCTTAGAAGAAAAACAAGAACTCTGGTGAGTCAGTGTTCAATGTTGATCATACCTTGGCAGTATCTTCGATCAAGCAGGATAACCACAGGTGTGGACAGAGACAGTGAGGCAGACATGGATTAAGTAAATACCTCAGTATTAATGCAAGCAGCTGTGTAAATAGAGTAGGCACGAGGTGGTTGACTGGGGCAGGAGGTATAAGGTTCAGAAGAAGAAAATAATTCAATTTACTGGAAGTGGATTGTTAAGAAGCACACACACCTCAATGAGGTAAAAATATTACCAGCCAAGCAAAGTTTATTGGAGTCTTTGGCAACTCTGTAGTTCAGCGGTTCTCAATCTGGACTGCTGTTATAACAACATTAATTGGCATGGGTGGGCCCCAATTGTTTAAAAATTTTCTAGATGATTCTAAGGGAGCTCTGGTGGTGTAATGCCTAAGGCATTTGACTGCTAACCAGAAGGCTGGTAGTTCAAACCCACCAGCCACTCCTTGGAAGGAAGGTTGGGCAATCTACTTCCATAGTGATACTGCCTCAGAAACCCAAGAAGGGGGTCGACTGTGGGTGGGATCTGACTCAACGGCAGTGAGTTTGGTTTGGTTTTTGAGATGATTCTAATGTGCTTTCAGGGGTGAGAACTATTGCCCTGGTTACATAGTAGCTGGCATCATATCTTCTCTAAATAAATATTCCATTATAGAGTTTTAAGATCCAATGATGATGATGCATTAATCACAAATCATCTGACTATGATAATGTCACAAGACTAGAAAGGTTAATTGATGTTAGGGATCACACTGGGATTTGTGGACCTCCATGTCAGAGTTAGATCAAAGACAAATTATTATTCCATTGGGTAGTGGTTCTCCAACTTGAGCATGCATCAGAATCCCCTGGAAGGCTTGTGAAACCAGATGGCTGGGTGTCTTCTCCAGAGTTTCTGACTGTAGGCCTGGGAAAGGGTCCAAGAACTGATATGTCTAACAAGGTCCTGGGTGATGCCAACACTGCCAGTCCAGGGACCACACTTTGGGAACCACTGCTGCAGAGGACACAGGCTTAAGTGCTGAGAGGCACTGTTGGGACGGTGGAAAGGACACTAGTTGGGAAGGCAGAGGACTTGGATTCATGTTCTAGATTTGGGTGGCACATGCAGTGTGACATAGAACAGGTCATGTGACCTCTTTGAAGTCAGTGTCTTCATCTGTCATCTGGGGTGATAGAGACTGCTTTTCCTGTCTTTAAGGGAGGAATGAGATAACCAGTAATGACTCTCATGTTGTTGTTCTTGTTTGTTGCCATCAAATTGATTCCCCATGTGGGCCAAGTGGAATTGTTCCATAGGGTTTTCAAGGTCATAACCTTTTGAAAGCAGATTGCCAGGCCTGTCTTCCTAGGTGCTTCTGGGTGGGTTTCCAACTGTCAACTTTTTGGCTAGTTGTTAGCACTTAACTGTTTGAGCCGCCAAGGAGCACTTAGTTGTACTGAGCAATTTACGTGCCTTATTTCAACTAATCTTCTCAACATTTCTACAAGATAGGTCCTATTGATTTTTCATTTTATGCACTCAGACAGTTAGTACCTTGTTAAGAACCACATGTCAGGGGCAGTTCCAGCTGACCCCAGAGCTTAAGCTCTATCTTGGTGGAAATCACCTGGGGAGACCCACGATGTGCCACTGCTGTTTTTCTAAATGGTGGGCAGGACTGGATGTAAGGGCTATCTGGTGGGTGAATCACTGTGCAATAATGAGCAAACCCCAATTACTGCAAGCTTAGGCAGATCAGGAAGTTTCCAGAAGAAAATACAGCAAAACACACCAATCACTCAGTCATTCTGTTTGAGAATGGGTCACTCTGATAAAAGGTAGGCATTAATTGGGAGCAGAGCAAATAGCCAGCAGGAAGGCTGGAGGGCTCTCTAATAGCTCCACAAAAGCCCAAGAAAGCTGCCTCTCAGAAAACCTGGCACTGGAACACAGACTCTGCAACTGATTCATTAACAAAGTGAAAGAGGCCATCTTAGGGAAAGGCCATGTTAGGCAGCTTTGTAGCCATAAAGGAAAAGAAAGAAAGAAAGAAAAAAAAAAAAATCAAAAAAGTTCAAGTGAGAAGACCAGGTAAGACAGACATGTGCAAATCGGAAAAGGTGAGCTCAAGAGTGATCCAGGAGAGCTAATAGACACGAAGTGGGTTATGAAAGGTTCTACACTTTCAAAGCCTGAGAGACATGTACATTTGGTCATTGTGACCATGTTCAGAGGTGGGTGAAACACATGATCTCTAAAGTCCATTTTAGCTCTTAGTTCCTCATGAGGCTACCAGATTTTCTTTCCAAGGGTAAGCAAGCATATGGATAGAAATACAATGAATGAAAAAGAAATTTTACTATCAGAAAGAATTTGATGAAATGTCATGCCAGAGTTGATTAGAGAAGAAGTTATCGTAACTATTACCCTATTATAAATTGCATTACAAAAAAAATGAGAGTTGTGAGGAGTCTGATAAGGCAATGAATGCTTGAAAAGTGCTTTGAAAATTGGAATTATTATGAATCAGAATAAAGGCAAGCATGACAATTGTGATAATTTTCTGGATGAAGAGATGTGAAAAATTACTTAGCAATTGCAATAAGTACCATATAAGAGTTTTATATGTTACGGAAAGAGAAGAAAGAACTCATAGGTATTCCAAGAGGTGAAATGTTCAGCTGGCTGTGATAATGGAGGTCCTCATGATGCTAAGCATGGGCAGAAAAATACAAGATGACCTTCAAGGTGGACAAGGTAATGATATGTTTAGGGAAAAATAATCCCAACAACATTTAAAGTGATAGGCTCTACGTCCTAATGAACATAAATTATAGAAAAATTTAAAAGTCCTTGTAGTCTGTTTCTTGCCTACCATGCTAGATTCTCCAAGAGAGCTAACAAAACATTTAAAATAACTAGATTCATAGATTCTTCAAACTTAAAGGAGCCATGGAGATGATGTAGTCCATTAATCACTTTCATTTTAGAGATGAGAAAACCGAGGCCTAGAGTTTAGTAGATTGTCCGAGATCCTGTAACTAATTAGGGAATACATTGTATACAAGATGGAAAGCATTAGTCTCCCTCTCATGAAACTAAAGTGCACCTGGTAAAGGCCACCTTATAGTGTGGGGGAATTTCCAGAACCTTTTCATGTTGGTTAGGTAAAAACCATTGAGTTGATTCCAATTCATAGTGATCCCAAAGGACAGAGTAGAACTGCCTCGTTGTTGTTGTTATGTGCCATTGAGTCGGACCCGACTCATAGCAACCCTTCCTTGGGTTTCTGAGGCAGTATCACTACGGAAGTAGATTGCCCCATCTTCCTTCCGAGGAGTGGTTGGTGGGTTTGAACCGCCAGCCTTCTGGTTAGCAGTCAAGTGCCTTAGGCACTATGCTACCAGAGAATTGCCTCATAGGGTTTCCAAAGTTGTAAATCTGTACAGAAACAGACTGCCTCATTGTTCTCCTGGGGAACAAATGGTGGTTTCAAATTGTCTACCTTTTGGTTAGCAGCCAAATGTCTTAACCACCGCACCACCGGAGTTCCTCTGGTGAAGTGAAAGGTTGACCAAATGCTCCTTCAAAATGCCTGATTATACTGCTATAAAAGACAAACCATTGAGATGGATAGATAGATACCTCTTAACTGGTAAGATTTTTCCAAATAATCTTATATAATTATTCCTAATTAATCACACAGACAGGACTTCACAGTGAAATCATAAATGAGTTTAGTACAGGCATAATAATGCTAACCCAAACATCTGTTGGTTTTGGGAATAAATCTTCCTTTTTTTGAAATTGTCATTATTGAATCATCAGAAGGTGGGGCTCCCCAGAACTTAAGAGGATTTTTAGATATCTAGTAGTGTAGTGCCTAAGGCACTTGACTGCGAACCAGAAGGCTGGCAGTTCAAACCCACCAGCCACTCCTCGGCAATCTACTTCCATAGTGGTACCACCTAGGAAACCCAAGGAGGGGTCGTTATGAGTCAGGTCCGACTCAGCAGCACGTAACAACAACAACAACCTCTGGGTAGTGATAATAAGGTCCCAGAAGATCTAACTCCTTTGCCTAGTGTTAATTTGAAGCTACAGAAGTCTCGGACTATGATTCAGTATGTACCTATACCTAGTTGACCACACACTATGGAGTTGAAAATGCGGCAGAGGGCAGAGAACTTTTGTGCTAGGGTCAAAACTCATTGGAGTGTGTGTTATTGGTGATGACTTCTCTCTCTGGATCTATCTTTCTGGTCTGGAACCTGGAGGAAGGACTTGCCTGACCCTTCCTGCCCTCGCTGACTTCTTAGGAGCATGAATGCCTAACCAACCTCTTCACCTGCTCTCTCTAACATACTGTGTTGTTATTAGTAAATCATTGCGTTGATTCTGACTTGTGGCGACTCCATGTGTGCAGAGTACAGCTACTCCATAAGGATTTCAAGGCTGTGACCTTTCAGAAACAGATCTCCACATCTGTCTTTTGAACTCTAGATGAGTTCAAACCACCAAACTTTTGGCCAGTAGTCAAGTGCTTAACTGTTTCCAACACCCAGGGACTCCTAACATTCTATATCTTCTTTGGATCCCATTTGCTGGACTCACACCCATTCTGACCTTAGTTGGATATTTGGTTTTTGTCTCTTCAGCCCAGTCCAGCCCTGCATGGCAGTAATTTCCTATAATCTTTATTTAACTGATCACATTAATCTCTTGGTTAAAACCCTTTCCATTGTTTATGCACAATTTCATGGAATTCTCTCTAGACGTGATATTTAAGATCTTAAATCTTCATTACGGCTATTTAAGAATGCAGTCTGTGTCAGAAGCCAGATATAAATGCTTGGCATATAGAAGAGATACTAATTGTAAGTCAACATCAATCAATCAATAAACAGATCCTGCTCAAAGGGCAAAAAGCTGAGGCTGGGGAGGCAGTAATGTAGAGAAAATGACCCCATCTGATTGGGAGAATGAAAGTAACACAGGAAAATACATATGTGACCAAAAACCTGTGTTCTTCCTCTGTTCTCTGAAGGGATAAGATGCAGAACCTTTAAACTCCCAGAGGAGTGATAGGGCTGCGGGGAAGGCTACCAAGGCTTTTCTTTGCTCCAGTACAAACCTATAGAGCAATATTCTTTTTTATTTTAATTTAGAGTAATATTGTTTTATTTGCTCTTTACAGGTAATGTAGAAGAAAGGTCCCACATACTTTGATGCCTGGTGAAGCCACTGAAGTTCTAGGAAAACAAGAAGGTTGGGAGGGACTGGTCCCAAAAAAGTTAAAGGTGAGATAAAAAAATTGCATTCTATACAAGTTTGATAGAGACCAAGGACTGTCTCAGACTATGATAAATAGCAACTAAAGAGCTGGTTCAGATGCTTACTGTTCATATGTCTTTAAATCCTGCTCTATATGAAATATGTTTTTTTTTTTTTTACTAGTTAAATATTTATTGTTATCTGTTGTTTTAATGAGAAGCTCTATTGAGCTCAGTTGTTGTTGTTATGTGCCATTGAGTCAGACCCGACTCGTAGTGACTCCTTGGATTTCTGAGGCAGTATCACTATGGAAGTAGATTGCCCAACCTTCCTTCCGAGGAGTGGCTGGTGGGTTTCAACCGTCAGCCTTCTGGCTAGCAGTCAAGTGCCTTAGGCACTATGCTACTGTTGAACTCTAGTTATGTGGAAAAGCAGGCTGACATTTGACTCAGTTAACCACGTGGATGGGGTTTTAGGCCCTCTTAAGTCTAGTATGGGAGCTCTGGTAGCATAGTGCCTAAGGCACTTGATGCTAACCAGGAGGATGGCGGTTCAAACTCACAGCCACTCCTTGAAAGGAAGATTGTTGTTGTTGTTATTTGCCATAGAGTTGGCCCCGACTCCTAGCGACCCCTCCTTGGGTTTCTGAGGCAGTTATCACTACAGAAGTAGGATTGCCCAACCTTCCTTCCGAGGAGTGGCTGGTGGGTTTGAACTGCCAGCAATCTATTTCCGTAGTGATACTGCCTCCGAAACCCAAGGAGGGGTCGTTATGAGTCGGGTCTGACTCGACGGCACATAACAACAGCAACAAGTCTAGTATAGTCACTCAGACAGCAATACCCACCCATAGATGTTCATAACCAGTTGCTGTCAAGATGAAACCAATTCATGATGAACTCGTGTGTCAGAGTAGAACTGTGCTCCATGGGGTTTTCAATGGCAATTTTTCAGAAGTAGATAGCCAGGCCTTTCTTCCAAGACACCTGAGGATAGATTTGAACCTCCAACTTTCCAGTTAGCAGCTGAGTGTGTTAACTGTTTGCACAACCCCGGGTCTCCTAGGTGTTCACAGTACCTGCTATAGGCATTGCTCCTAGGATGACACAAACCAAGCTCTGGAAGTCCTGGCCTTGGAAACTCAAGTCAATAAAGTCCTAACAAATGCCATAGTACTTAAAACTGAAAAGAGACAAGTATATAGGAGGATGAGAATTCAAGTAGGTGGCAAGTGCATGCTCCTTTGATCATGATCTCTTTTAACACAGAATAATGCTTTTGGCAATCCCCCCCCCCAAAAAAAAAGAGAGAGAGAAAGCTTTGGATTTTCAAATGGGTCATTTGCCTTTCATCTGTGTTTTCTCCACTGTTCTATTTTCTGATCCATTACTTTCATCTTTAAAACCTGTCATTGTGACTCGACACAATGTAACTATCTCTCAAAAAGCTTTTATTTTTTGGGTCAGAAATGTTTAGTATCAGTCAATTTAAATGATTTTATTTGTATTGACCTAATATTTGAGAATCAGGCAAGATATACTGTAAAATCAAATGTTCAAAGATAATGGGTACTTTTATTTGACTTTTTCCTACTCAGAAGAGGGGCAGAGTGGAGGGGACTTAGGGAAGTGGAAAAAAAAAATTGGAAAAGTTGGTAAGTATCCAATGCCTGGGTCCCCCACAGAGAGGGTTGGAGAGGGGTAAGCAGATGGGACTGGAGAAGGAGGAGAATACATGGTCAACCTCAGGGTGGAGAAGAGAGACTCAATCGGTTCTTCTTTCTGTCTTTCTCTGTGAGAGGAGAAGCATGGCTGACCCAGACAAGTTGCAAGGTCTCAGAAGTGAGTGAGAACTAGGGTAGAGGGTGGGCACTGTAGCTGGAGGTGAACAGTGGGCTGGGATTGGATCAGAATTGAAAAAAAAAAAAAAAAAATGCAACCACTGCCATGGAGTCGGATCCTACTCATAGTGACTTTTCCTTGGGTTTCTGAGGCAGTATCACTACAGAAGTAGACAGCCCAACCTTCCTTCCAAGGAGTAGCTGGTGGATTTCGACCATCAGCCTTCTGGTTAGCAGTCAAATGCCTTAGGCACTATGCCATCAGGGCTCCTGGACCAGAATTAGAAGAGCTTTTTTAATGTTAGCCTGGGATGATACATTATGGAGGAAAGGAGCAGGAGAAAGAATTATGGGAAGAGCAGAGGAGATTCAGAAAGTTTGCTTTGGTCTTGGTCACAGACTTCTGCAGTGGCAAAGGTATTTTTTTTTTTTAAACTGTCAAGTTGACTCCCACTCAAGGTGACCCTGTGTGTGTCAGAGTAGAGCTGTGCTCCTTAGGGTTTTCAAAGGCTGATTTTTCAGAAGTAGATCTCCTGGTCTTTCTGACCGGTTGCCTCTGGGTGGACTTGAACCATCAACCCTTTAGTGAGTATCCAAGTATGTTGTTTCCATGAACAATTGTTTGGGACTTCATTTTTGGTAAATCTCCCTTTAAAGGACTTCAATCCACCAATTAAAGTATCTATGGAACCTCTTAGGTGGGTTGCTCTCCCTGTTGTAAGAACCAAGAAGAATATAAGCTTTGGTCTTCCAATCAAGGTGCTGCCATTCTAGCTTACCTTCAAAAGGACTGCCTCTGAGATAGTAAAGGGCATTGGATTGAGTGCTAAAATCCCACGGGACAGACAAGGAAAGGGAATTGTACTTTACTGGGAAATCTCCTTTCATTGTAACCACAAGCTGGTGTGGTTAGATGAAGAGTCTCAAGCTCAGAGAGTGTTAGAACTTCCCCAGTGTTGGGGTTGCTATTCATACTCAAGCCTGTAGACTTGAAAGCCATGCTCCATGTACATCACTCTGAGTTATAAAACTTGGATTTGAATCCTGGTTCTGCAGTTACTAGCTGTTTGATCTAAGTAAATTAGGTAACCTCTTTTGAGACTTAGTTTCCTCATCTGATGATTGGGGATCATGGGATTATTGGGAAGAGGAAAGAAAATAGTTTCTGCATATAGTTTAACACAATGCCTGGTGCAGTAAGTGCTCAATACAGATTGGCTGCTAGTGTCATATTATTCAGAGAAAGGGAGAATTGGAAGCCTTCATGGGGGAGGTTGGGCCTTAACATGATGTTAGCAAATGGATGAAGCCTGATAGAAATAAACTCAGAGAAGCAAAGTGGAATGAGCTTGCCGTTTGAGTAGAGATAAGTGTATATCATAAAACAGTAAGGAGAGGAAGGATGGAGAGATGAAATAATAAGGCAGAAAAAATGGTTGATTTTTATTTCTTTGTTTAAACTCATCCATGGGTCAAATAGAAGAATGAGAGCTGCGAGTGGGGAGAAGGGACATCTGACTACACACTTAAGGAGATAAGGCAGGCTGTTGCAGGCCCTTAGGCACAATGGCCTTTAGCATCCTGGGAGAAATAGTAAAGGGCCTGAGGTCAGGCCTCTAGGTTGGGGATCAAACTCATTGCTGTTGAGCTGATTCTAACTCATAGTGACCCGTAGAACTGGGACTCAGAGTTTTCAAGGCTGTAATATTTATGGAAGCAGACTGTCATATCTTTCTCCTGCTGAGCAGCTGATGGGTTTGAACTGCCAATCTTTCAGTTAGCAGCCAAGTATTTAACCACTGTGCTACCAGGGTTCCTTGGAAATTGGGGAGGGGGATAGAATTCTAATAACCAAAGAAGTGAAAATGTGTGTGGAAGGGTGGGGAGGGGGAGTTTCTGGGCCAGTTTTTGGAGTAGAACTTGTCATTACCAATTTCCCTCATTTCTCTCCACTCTGAACACACAGAACAGGCTGGCGCAGGGCCTGACCAGACATATTAAAATATCAGGTCCTCTGGTGTTTGCTGGCCTTAGATAGTTTCTCCTTCAAGTCCCAGACCCAACCTCCAATTTTATTTGTTTCTTCTGTCATAGTGCTATCCCAAGTCACTTGCCTTTTCCCTTCTGTGCTTCTCTTATTACCCCCTGCCCATGTTTGAGATGACCTAGTTAAAGATGTCTGCTTGGTGCTCACCAAGGACCCAGAGGCCAAGACGCTGTCCATTGCTCTCCATCTTCTGCTGTGAAAGCATCAAGCAGACCAAAACAAAACAGAACAAAAAAGCCAAACTCATTGCGTGGAGTTGGATCCAACTCATAGCGATACCTGCTTGAGTTTCCAAGGCAGTATCACTATGGAAGTTGATTGCTCAATCTTCCTTCTGAGGAGTGGCTGATGGATTTGAACCCCTAGCTCTCTGGTTAGCAGGCAAATGCCTTAGGCACTAGGCCACCAGAGAGAAATTAGCTCTTTGGGAAGTCACTTGTGAGGTCTGGCTCGTGCTCCTCTCTCCATAGTGTTTGCTGAAGTCTCAGAGAGCTTCCTTGGGACTCATTGAGTCACACTGACATGATTTTTTATCCTTCAGAGTCTACTCATATATGTAGTCACAATTCTCTCCACTAAGAGAGGCAGGGCAAGTAGTAGGAGACAGAGATGATCAGAGAGGTTGTGCCCCTTTCCTGAGGTCACAGAGCTCATTGGAACTGGAGCCCTGACCACAGGCCCCACCAGCATTCTTTGCTCTGAGCAAGTGTGTCTCAGGCCCCTGGAGTAAATGATGCATGATTTCCCTCCCATTCTGTAGTCCACTGAGAACAGGAATCAAGCAGTCAGGGCTGGAAGGCACTTTGGCCTCTGACTACCATTCTCTAGAACTGCCAACCACCCTAGTGCTGTTCCCGTGGGAACCCCTTTCTGGGAGGGGTGAGTTTGGAATCAATTTCTTGGATTCTCCTGTAATGACTTCAAAAGCAGGAGATGTGTCTGCAGTGCTCTGGGGGCCACTAAGCAATATAGGAATAATTCAACAGCTTGTGCAAGTGCTAATGAACACTAAGAATAACTTCACTGACCTGTCTCAACAGGCGGAACCCCATCCAAGAATCAGACTCAGCTGGACCATGAAGGGAGTCCTTAGATCTGCTCCCTCTGCCCAGGCCTACAGAGGTGGGAGCTCAGCCAATAGGCTCAAGTAAGGATGGACAGAGAGGGGAAGGTAACATGAAGAGCCTCCAAGCCTGTGTGATGCTCCCTCAGAGAGGAGGTAGACACCAAAACTTCTGTGCAGGAATAAGGAACTTTTCAGGTGAGAAAACCAAATTGACAATTAGTCTGCTCCACAAAGCCTTACTTCTGAGGTGCTGGCTTTGGTTCAGCTAGCCCGTCTCCTGCCTTGCCAGGGTGTAGTCCTCTCCTGCTTAAATAGAATTCATTTGTTTAAGTGGGAACAGAGCAGGGAAAGAGATGTTTATTTCTTTGGTCTTGCTCTGGGGACCAGCCAGGGAAGATGTATGTGTGTATATGTGTGAGTGTGTGTATGTATATGTGTGTGTGTTTAAACCAATGAAATGTGTTATGGAAAGGCAGAAAGTGGATTGGTAGTACCGACTCTTCAAGAAGGACACTAAACCTTTAGGAAGAACAGTAAATGTGATCTTAATAAGTGGACTAGGTTGGCACTGGAGCCGGGAGGACCCCATTTGCTGGACCCAGATATTCATTCATTCATTCATTCCAACCTGCTAATTATTTGATCAACATTTATCTAGTACCTCCCATAGACCATGCACTGTGCACAATTGAATTAAGGCCCAGCCCTTTCCTGTCTCCAAAGTCCTCACAATCCTATAAGGAAGATGGAAATAGGAACAAACAAACAAAAAGATATAATAAATACAGTGTGATACATGCAAGAAACAGGGGTTAGAAGCAAAGAGGAGATGGGTCTACCGCTGAGGGTCAGGGAAGAGGTGATATTTGCATGTGGCTTGGATGTTGAGGTGCACTCTACCAGGTGGGCAGGAGAGAGGCCTAGTGAGCATAGCACATTCCAGAACTGCCAGGAGCAGTCTGAATGAAGGCGTTAAGGAGGATCTGGAATTTGAAGGGGATTTAGATGAGGATGAGAAGGAGCATCTCAAGAAGGCCAGTGTGAGTGAAATGCAGAGGCCAGAAGGAGTGTCCTTTCCTTCTGCATGCAGGTAGGATGAAAGGCTCATGGAGGAGAAGGGACCTGAACTAGATCTTAGCAAATGGATGAGGCCTGCTAGGAATAAACTCATGGGGGCCAGTATTGCATGGTGGTTAAATTACAGGCTCTGTCATCTGTCTACTCTGTGATCTTACCTCTATATTTTGTTTTCTCATCTGTAAAATAAGGGTGATAATGATAATTATTAGAGTGGGGCTGTTGCCATGATTGAATGAGGTGGTTGAGCACTTCGTGGGATAATTGGCATAACTTTCTGGAAGTGTCAGCTTTTATTATTGTTATGATCTCAGTTAACCACTAACTGCTGTTAATCTTTCCTTTGAAATGTTTCTTGCACCTTGTTTTGACCTCTCCCTTTCAGTGTTGAGCTCCTAAGCTTGAACCTGAGATTCCCCTCTACACCTTCCATTTGGATTTTTGCACATCACAGAAGTTGACCCTCCTGGTTTTCTTTTTTCTCCTGCAAACAACCTGTGGACCAACCCTAAGCAAAGCCTCCTAAAGGGTCATGCTCCAATCACTCCTTTGCCCAAAAGTCTTTCAGAGAGGCACAATTTGGCCCATTGTTCTCTAACACGAGAAAAATCAAGATCCAAAGAGGCTTAACAACTAGTTCAGTCTCCAGAGAAATTTGGCACTGGGCCCTAGGTCCTCTGACTCCTGGGTCTGACTTCTTCCGTTCTAACAGGCTGCCCTGTTATTTGCAATTCTAGAACTTCTCCAAACCTTCCCTGGGAGACACCAAGGCAGGGTAGAAAGTGGACCTGCATGAGCTGTGCAGGTCATCGTTTTGAGATTGTAGCCCAGCCTTGCCCCTTTCTAGCTGACTCTGAGTAAGTAATGTGACTGTCTTGAGCCATGGTTTCCCAATCGTTGAGAAGGGACGTTATGATAAGCTTTTCCTTGTAGAGTGGTGGAGAGGAATGATTGTGACTGTAATCTAAGGGAGGGCCTTGGTAAAGTATCTGAACTTTTAACTCTGAAACATTTAACTCCCTTTCTCTTTTGTGGGTGGGTCTTCCCCTGCCCTCAAAGTGAGCATGATTGTTTGTACATCTGCCTCCTACTCCACCCTGCCCTTCCCTTCTCTTCCCTTTTCATATATCCATATCCCAAATCACCCTGACAACTCAGCCCAGTTCCACCCGCTGTTCTGTGACCTGTCCTCGAACTTCTGAATTCCCCAAAGCTTATACCTCATTACTTCACACATGGCGGTAGTGCTCTAGGAAAGAACCAATATGTGATTTCCAAACTTTGTTTTAAAAGGCTTGAAGACAGAAACCCATAATCCGACAGGGTTTGGGGTTTCGATATTTTGAAATAAGCTTGAGAGGAGTGCGTTAGGAGTTGGAAGAGTTTCCAGAGAAGACATCCACAGGTGGCCTTGGAGGCCAAACCCCAAACAGGCTTGCCTGGCAACTTTCAGGAGGAGCCTGGTGAGTTGTTCTTCCTTCAGAAAAAAGGGAGAGGCCAGTTCTTATCAAGTATGAACCAGCCGCATGTCCCAGCTGGCTGTTATTCTAATCTCAGAGAAACCAACTGCCTGGCCCAGCCCAGATTCCCTGTGGCCCTGCACAGAACACCCAGGGCCTGTGTGCCAAGGAGGAAGCCTTGTTGCTTGCACAGGAGTGGCGAGGCTGGAAAATAACTCAGTCTTTCCCGAAAGGGTAAATGGAGCCGGAATCAGTTCTTGTTTCAGCGTTCTTGGGAAGGGAGTGTGGATTATCTGGTTCCTTCCTGTGACAGCTGCAGGAGCAGCCAGAACACGGTGAGGAAGCATAAGGCCTTTTTTTTTTTTTTTTTTTTTTAACCTCACTATGGGCCCAGCTCTGTTTGGGAGAATATTTATTTGTTCTCTCATAAATGTAAAAATCTATTTATGTGACTTGACAGAATACTAAACACCTGTTTGCTGGTGGACTCCCATCTTGTTATTCTGTTTTTAGGTGGGGTGGGACTTCTTCCAGAAAAGGCTTTCCTGAAAACCTGGGCCAAGCCTGGGACTTGTGTTTGTGTATTTTCAGCTTTTATTTGATTTGTGTGCTTGCTTATTTTTAACTCTTTAAAAGGGACTTCAAAAGGGGGGGGGGATGAATCCTGTTTTCCAAACTCCTTGAAAAGATTGTTTCACTCAAATTAGCAAAGTATAAAACACAACATTATCAATGAATATTTGTGAGCACTATCTAAAGCAGGGTCTCTAAGAAGACCCTTTCTGGGTCACTTCTTACACAGTGGGAATGGTCAAAGATCCACCACTAGGGTGTCTGTTTTCTAATTTATCGTGGAGATACACACACACACACACACACACACACACACGTAATCAAATTTGAACTTTTAACCATTTTTAAGTGTACAATTCAGTGATGTTAATTATATACACCACGTTGGACTTCCACCACCACTACTTCCAAAAGGTTTTCATCACTCCAAACAGAAATTCAGTACCCCTTAAGCAGTAACTCCAGCCCCTGGTAACCACCAATAAACTTTTATCTCTATACATTTGCCTATTCTAGATATTTCATATAACTGTGATTGTATAAGATTTGTTCTTTTGTGTTGGACTTATTTCATAGTGTCTTTTCAAGGTTTATCCATATCATAGCATGCATCAGAACTTCAAATCTTTTTATGACTGGATAATATTTTATTGTATGTGTATACCACATTTTGTTTATCTATTCATCTGTTGATGGACCCTTGGGTTGTTTCCACCATTAACTATTGCCCCATTACATTTTGACAAAATTTCCCAGGAGTCTTCTTATGCTGACAGCAGGCTAGCTTCACCCAATGTCTGCTAAGCAACTGGCTTTTTTTAAAAAATTTTTTATTGTGATTTGGGTGAAAGTTTACACAGCAAATTCATTTTCCATATAGCAGTAATGTCATGTTGTCTCATGACATTAACTGCAATGCCCCACAATGTAACAGCTCTCTTCCCACTTCCTCCCCACAGTTACCTCTTCCCTGTGTCCTTCCCTCCCATGGATTCCCACTCCCCTAGCTTTCTCCCTGTGCAAACACTGCCCTTGTGTTCTCCCATGATTGATTTCTCCAAGGAGTGTATCTACCTGATGTAAATGTTTACCCTATATGCCTGTCTATTGTTTGGCTGGAAACCACAGGAGTGAGTTCAATTCCAGACCTGAAGGGAGGCCACTGATGACTTTGAATGATTGAAAGATGTTTTGGTCCCAGCAGAACTAGAAATTACATATCTCACCTAAAAAATATGAAGTGTGTCTACCCATCTCTACTTCCTAGGATGTATTATGCTCTGTACCAAAAGAAGATTGATAGCCTTCTCAACATCCTATGATCTATTACCTTTTCTTCTTAAATATTCATTAGAAAAATAATAAAGCCTTGGGCTTAAGGACCTCGGTGGTGTTATTGATAGCAGGGTTGGGAGGTTGACTTAATGTACAACTTAAATTATCTCCTAAAGACCAGAAAGATGCTTGGCAAGGGACTCTTTTCAGAAGGTATCAAACCATTTTTCTCCCATCCCAACAGAAAACCAGCATCAAGGACAATCAAGACCAGGGACTGGTGGCACACAATTTGTAAATCCTAGGGCAGAAAGGTGACCCAGATTCTGTTGGGAAGGGCTTTAAAACAGGGAGTTCTTTGGTTTCTGAGTTTCTCTCATGGGGAAAGTTACTCTAGACTGTTACTTGGCTTTGATAGAGAGCTGGTCTAAAGCTGAAAGCGCCTGAGTCGAGGATTTAGAGCTGGAAGAGAGGGTGTCCAGCCTCATGAATGAAGGCCATTCATTGAAAAGGTATTATCCTAGATGCTTTGCCTTGGAGGAAAAAACCCAGGGATGAGAACAAAGCATCTGTTATTGTATCAACAACATAGACATCAATATAAAGAAAAGTCCCAGTTTTTGTTTTTTAATCTGTCTGGGTTGAGCTTTAATCATATAGGGTTGGGAGGATGTGTGTGGAAACTCAGCTATGGATGTAATCATAGTACATGTTAACCTTGCTCGGGGGAAGAACAGTTTTAGACTTCAAAGGTCAGTATTTGTGACTTAATATTTAATAAACGCTTCCTGGATGACCCCATTTCAAACTTTATTCTTTTTCCAAAAGGCATGGTACAGGATATATGAGTACACATTTTTCTCCAGAAATATTCCTGTCTCTATAATAATAAAAACTGAAATGAGCACTTTTTTTTTTCCCCCCAAGTGTTCCAGCTACTAGGGACAAGAAGGAATTTTTGCATTTAATTTTTGTTATTATCCAGCTCATGAAAATGTATTTCTTAATCCTCTAGCTACATATGTTCCTGTTCAGAAAAAAAGCATAAATCAATATGTCCTCTGCACTGTAGGCGCATGTAACCTAAGACTGGCAACAGGACACATACATAGAAGATGTGAAGAAAATTCCCAAAGAGCCAGCATCAGTGATAGGATGAAGACATGTGCTTTGACTCAAGAGGGAGAGGAAAAGGGATTGTATAAATCCTAGAGGCTGCTAGGTGCTTAGGTGCAAGATGGAAATCCTCACCTTCTATCTAGTTTATTGAGCTTACATGGAGAAAATAACCAAGCCAGTGTTTCTAGGCCTTTTGATAACCAAATGGGATTACCTGGCCTGTTTTGGGAGAAGAAACAATAACAACAAGATAGCTGATCACAAAATGACATGGCCTTAATCATAGGAAGCCTTTATAGAGAAGACAGCACTTGAAGGTCTCCTCCAAAAAACAGGTAGAGAAGAAGAAGCCTGATCCACTGAGGAGCTCTTACAGGTATATGATGCAAAAGGAAAATGAAATATTGCTGCTATTGCTGCTATAGTTATGCCCTAGGAGCTCTGGTAGCATAGTGGCTAAAGCGCTTGACTGCTAACCAGAAGGCTGGCGGTTCAAACCCATCAGCCACTCCTCGGAAGGAAGGTTGGGCAATCCTACTTCCGTAGTGATACTGCCTCGGAAACCCAAGGAGGGGTAGCTATGAGTCGGGGCTGACTTGACGGCACATAACAACAACAACAACAACAGTTATGCCCTGGAGAAACCAAATGGAACTTAGTAACTGAGAGCCTTGTAAGCATGCATGTTTTCCATGGGTAAATTTGAGGAATGATTAGAATCTGCATATGTCTGAATTCTTAGGCTGCTCAGTCCACATTGCCTGTTGATGAGTCCCTGGGCTCATTTGAAAAGATCTGGGTACTGAGATAGCATAGTGCCTAAGACATTTGACTGCTAACCAGAAGGCTAGTGGTTCAAAGCCACCAGCCACTCTTTGGAAGGAAGATTTGGCAATCTACTTCTGTAGAGATACCACCTTGGAAACCAAAGGAGGGGTTGCTCTGAGCCAAATCAACTAGATAGCAGTGAGTTTGGTTTTTCTTTTTTTGGGGGGTGGGAGAGGAGGGTGCTGAGAAGATAAGTACAAGGTCCTGGGTGTCTTCCCTGTGGGAGACTAGTTTCCACCTTGGTATGCCACTTGACCTCCTTAGTCTTTATTTCCTTATTAGTAAAATAAATGAGTTGGACTAGATATTCTCTAGGATGCCTTCCAATTTTCTGACCCTATAAATCAGGTGCAAGGTAATGCATATTTTTAAAAAGCATATCTTCACCACCAACACCAAATACTGGCAAGGATATGGAGCAACACGAACTGTCAACCCTTGCTGATGGAAATGCAAAATGGTACAGCCATTTTAGAAGACAGTCTGGCAGTTTCTTAAATAGCTAGGCATAGACTTGCCATACAATTCAGCAATCACACTCTAGAGTATTTACCTAAATGAGTTGAAAACTTATGCCCATACCAAAACCCTGCACACCAATGTTTGTTGTTGTGTGCAATCAAGTCAATTCTGATTCATAGTGACCCTATAGGACCTGATAAGACAGAATCAAACTGCCTCATAAGGTTTCCAAGCCTACAAATCTTTATGGAAGCATGTGGCTTTATGCTACATCTTTCTCCCATGGTATGGCCAGTGGGTTCGAATTGTCAGCCTTTCAGATAGGAGCAAGTGCTTAACCATCACACCACCAGGGCTCTTTCACCAACGTTTATAGCAGCTTTACTCATAATTGTCAAAAACTGGAAGTAACCAAAATAGCCTTCAATAGGTGAGTGGGTAAACAGAGTGTGGTACATCCATATAGTGATAAAAATAAATGAGCTATGAAGCCATGAAAGATATGGAGGAACTTTAAGTGCATATAGCTAAGGACATTTTTAGGGCAGTGAAACTATTTTTTATAATTCTGTAATGGTGAGCACATGGTATTATGAATTTGTCAAAACCTATAGGACTGTACAACACAAAAAGTGAAGCCTAATGTAAACTATGGATTTTAATAATAATATATCAATGTTAATGGTAACATATCATTATATTGGTTTATCAATATATCTCACTGACACAAGGTGTTAATTGTAGAAAAAACTCTGTGTGAGTGGGGAGGTATATGGGAACTTTCTGTGTAAATTTCTGTGCTGATCTAAATCTGCTTTGAAAACTTAAGATATTTGAAAAAAAAAGTGCACTTCTTCAGTTGGGAAAATAACAATGGCAAACTCCAGAAAGACAGAGGGTCTCTTGTTTTCCCATTTTGTTCTACTTTGTGAAAGTACAGTGGGAAAGCTTTGCAAACTAGGGCTTAGGAGAGAAAGGAGAGTGGCGACGTCTACCTGAGGCTGTGGAGGGTGGAGGGTGGGTGGGGAGGGAAGAGCCCCTGCGTGGTCAGGGCTACATCAGGTGATGGATGTTGTCAGGGATGCTTACCACTGTGCTCTTGCAATCCTCCCAGGACAGGGTGACCACCTCCTTGTCCCCCTAAAACCCTCTCCAGCACTTCCTTCCAGGGACCTCTAGTCTGCCTCAGGCCAGATACACCCTGTCCCTGGATATGGCTTCAGATTTAGCTCAGTACTCTTGAGCTGCCTGTTTTTTACCCTCTATACTGACAAATCTTATTTATTTTTTCCATGACTACTAAAATAATACATACTACTTCACAAAAATTGGAAGGTACAGAAAAATATTATGAAGTATAAAAATAAAATCAACTCTAATTCCATCACACAGAGTTATTTATATTTACAAATATTTTCTTCTAGTCCTTTTCAACCCCCCTTAGCATGAATGCACATATTTTGTAGCCTGCTTTTTTTTTTTTTTTTTTTTTGGCTCAAGCTCATAGCGTGCTTAAACAAATCCACTTCATCTCCCACTGCTTCGCTATGCTAACCTTTTCTCTTGTATCCCTCACCACATCAGGGCTTTCCAACCTCCACACCTTTGCCCATGCTATCTACCTGCCTGAAGTGCAGCCACTCCCCATTATATTACTTCTTCCATTATTTAATTCCTCATGGCCTTCCCAACACCTTGCAGGACCACCTTGGAGGACTCTTGTGATTGTCTATCCATCCTGCCACCCCTCCCCTTCCCTGGACTCTGGCACATGCCTCTGTTCCTCAGCCTGTGCTTCTCTGAAACTTTAGGTCTCTCTTTTTAAAAAGACATACCTTGGGCAGCAGTGTGCAGGTAAATGCATACAATTTATAAATAGTAATAATATGTTGTTAGTTGCCATGAAATCAGCCCCCAACTCATGGTGAAACCATGCACAATGGAATGAAATGCTGCTTGGTCCTGTGCCACCCTCATGATTGACTGGGGATTGGACCATTGTGATCCATAAAATTGTCATTGACTGAGAGTTAGAAGTAGATTGCCAGGCCTTTCTTCCTGGTGCATCTTAGTCTGGAAGCTCTTCTGAAATCTTCAGCATGATACCAACATACAAACCTCCACTGGTAGATGGGTGCTGCGTGAGGTGCTTTGGTCAAGAATCAGACCTGGGTCTTCTGCATGAAAGGTGAAAATTCTACCACTGTCTTCATCCACATATTAAAACTCCTGCTGAGATAAGTCTTTATCTAAACCTGAGGAAAGGAGCCCCTTGTGTGTAGAAGGGATTCCAATCTCATTGTTGATTTGAAAATTGCCATGTACTTTGGCTACTTTAGGGGACTATGACCATGAATCTCCACCCACCAGTTGTAGAGCTGAGTTGTTCCAGGCTGAGCCATCCAGAAAGCACAGATGGCACCCTGACCCCATATGACCTGGGCAGGGTACTCCATGGAGCCAGAATGCAAGGTCTGGCCAGGCAGCCCTGTCAGCTCATATCCCACGTTCTGTTTGTAAGTACCAACTTACATCCCCTGCCCTTCTCCAAGGAATGCAGGAGAGGCTGACTGACTGGAGCGAACTCAAGTTCTCCTGGGGGCATTTGGCCTCAGAAGACCATGATCCAGGCCCATGTGGCATATCCTGGGCTTAAGTGATCTGAGCCAGTTGGTGATTTCTCTAAGAAAACCCCATGCCCTGAATCTTCCACTGTCAGCTTCTCAGTGTTCTTGGAAACAAGTTGTTTCTATGGCTTGAAGTTTGCCTAGAGTCGGAAGATAAGTGTAGGTGAGGCATCTGCACGAAACATCAGAGAGGAAATGGGAATCAGAAGCCACAGGGACTGAGTTCCCAATTCCATTATAACCACTAGGCTGTGTGGCTTTAGATTGGTCACTTAACCTCTCTGAGCCTGTTTCCTTATAGGTTAAATGTTTCGCAGGATTATTTTGAGGGTCATCTGAGATAACAGATGTGTAAACATGCTATAAAGAGTAATAGGAGAGGGTCACAAACAAGTCTTTTCCTTTGGCTCCCAAAATTGGGACCAGAATCTCTACTGAAAATGCCAGGAGCTAAGTAACCCGCAGCCTCTAAAGAGAGTTGCCAAAAATTGGGGCTAGATTCCTCTAACTGCAGAGCTCTCAAGGAAGCAGTCTAATTCCCCTATTACCGTCACCACCTTCCCAACCCATGTAGGGTCCCAGTGGGAGAAGGGCAAGTAGGAGTCAGTGGGAGAATACTAAGTTTGTTTCTCTCTCTCCTATTGTTACTTTCTTCTCCATGTTAAGTCAGGGGACTCTACTGGAATCACCTCTCAGGATTGCAGGGTGAGAATGCCTGCAGGAGGCAGAAATTGACATCCTGTCCAGGCTGAATGCTTGCTGAGATTTTGAAACTCCTGGCCCAATCTAGTATGGGGATATGGTGATGGGTTTTGGGGAATATTTCCTAGAGGTTATATGATAGATAAGGTATGGTCTCTCTTGGCCAATGTAATCTGGGATTCCTGAGTGCTATCATGGAGGGAGCCTGTTTGTGAATGGAACCAACCAAAAAGCAATCAAGAACAAAGAAAGAGAGAGGGAGTGTGGGAGAGGGAGAGGGAGAGAGAAAGAGACAGAAAACCTGATGACTTTATTAGATTAGAGTTTGGTTTGATTAAGAGTTTGTGGGGCTATGTGTGAACATGGAGGCTATGCCCACATCACCTATCTGAAGACAGGAGGCTCAGCTAAGGGAGAAGAAAGGATGGTGGGTGTCATGTGCTTGACGAGGGATGGGATCCTCCCCCATCTCCATTCCCCTTCACCTTCAGTGTATGGGGAAGAAAACTTCAGAACTTTCTGATGTTCTATAAAGGAGGGCAGAGTGGGAGGCGCTTGGGCCACTGGTGAAGCCAAAGGAGCCACAGATGAACTTCTTGGTGAAGATGGGCTGGGTCATACTCAGAGACCCTCAGATACCACATACCCCATCCTTACAGGTGCCACCATGTGGGCCAAGGCTGCCAGCAGCAGATGGATCAAGTAAAGCAGAATGAGATGAGGGCAGCTCACCACACCAAGAAGTTGGGACCTCTGTGTTCCACATCTTCTCTCCCACTATTAGCCCAGAACTCAGAGGAGTCATGTCCAGAAAAGGGATGGGAAGAAATCCAAGAACCAGGCCTTGGACCCCACCCCACAGTGCTCTGGTGAGAAGATGCAAGAAAGAGTGGATCTACCCTCTCCTCACCTCAAATCCCCCCTTCTAAATCTAGTTCAAGAAGAATAAGAAGAATCTCAAGTCAAATGTAGATCAAGTCTTCAAAATAAATGAAAATAAAAGACTTTTAATAATAAAACTGACCAGAAGTTAAGAAATCTGCCCAAGATGCTATTAAGAGTGGAAAGTATGACTTGATAGTACATGGATGAAGGCAGAGATGGGAGAAATATGAAACTGTTCCACATTTATACCCCTCTAAATTCACACTGCTCAATGAATCTGTAATACAAGTCTTGGTTTTTATTTTAGGTGGTCCCTTTGAACTCAGTGAATTGAATCAGACAAATGCATAGAGCAGTACTTCTCAAACTTGCGTGTGCATCAGAATCACCTGGAGGGCTTTCTGAAACAAGTAGTCCTCACAGCCAGGGTTTCTGATTCAGTAAGTCTGGGTGGGGACTGAGAATCTGGATTTCTAACAAGGTCCCAGGTGATGCTGCTTGTCTGGGGACCACACTTTAAGAATCGCTGGAGTACAGACTAGAGCATCACTAAAGTGTGTATGTCACATGACCTTGAGAATAGGCCCTTGACCATCCCTAGACGCCAATAAAAATGCTGATTTTACTTATCTCACCAATCTGCTTCCTTTTGGAGGAACAATGTTTGAAATCCCATTGCCTTACAAATGGCTGAGTCTGTAAAGTCAACCAGGATTTTCCCCATTCTTCAAGCTTCAAGAGGCCAGCTCTGCCCAGTGGATTCATTATTACAGTGCACTGGGACCCAGTGTTTCTATGGAGAGGGAATACTGGCTCCTCCCTGAGGCTAATGTGCATAGTGAGGGGTGTGTGAGTAGGAACGGAGAAATCATTGCTTGCTCCCATGGAAGAAGGAGTCACCTTACCTCCCTCTAGTCCTCATGCTTCATAGTCAGTCCTTTGCTATTTGTCCAGCATCTCTTCCTTGCAAAAGGATCCCACATGGGTAGAACTGATCCTGCCCAAAGGACGGGCATGGTTCCCAAACTAGGTCAATCAGAAATTCCATCTTCCTGGCCATAAACATCAATTCAGGGGTGAGTTCCTGGCCAAGCAGAGTCCTTTATGGAATGTTTGCCAGAAGTATATGGTAAGGCAAATATCTCTGCAACTTTAAGCTCCAAACCAAGGAAATCTTGGATCCCTGAGAGCTATCGTGGAGTTTATTTGGGAATGGCACCAACCAAGAAGCAATCAAGAGGTAGAGAAAGAGAGAGGGAGGAAAAGAGAGTGAGACTGAGCCAAGCTGACAACTTTGTTGGAGCCACAGGTTCAGCTGCACCTGATTCTTATGTTTTGGATATTCTTGTTATGTGAGTAAATGCATTCTCATTTTTGCTTAAATTGATTTGAGTTGTATTTCCGATTTTTGTAACCAAAAATCACAACCAATAAACCACTGGGTATTGCTAGAGATCTTATATCTCTTCCCTGTTTCCACACATGTTGACTTTCCCCCATCTGCACCGGACTACGTGTTGTCTCTTGCCTGGGTCTCAGTAATAGCCTCCAATTCTTGCATCAAGGCCTTTGACTGCACTGGTGATACCTGCCTCCAAGAAATGAATCTCAAGTGATGACCACCCAGTTTACTGGGCTTGGAGTCCCTGGGTGAGGAAGGCAGTGCTGATGAAAACCTTACCATGACTTAAGATATCAGGTTCCTGCTGCAAGGAAAGAGCTATCATATGCCTCGAACTACTTTGGGGTCCAATATAGGGCTCCTGGAATCTTTACACTCTGCTCCTTTATTGCTCTGGGCTCAGTTTCACCTGTATTTCCCTGACTCCTGCAGGGAAAATCTCTTAGGGTCTATTGTGTGTGAACCAGCAAGGTAGGCTCTGTTATCAACACCAGGAATCTCCTTGCAAGTTTCACCCAGTAAAATCTTCACAACATCTTCTGTGACCCAGTCATGACCTATCTATTGACCTTGACTTCCCTGGGTATAGCAGACCACTGATGGGTGGCTTGGGTGGTCCCAGGTCCACTTAGTACTTAGTAGACCCAAATATACTGCTTATTAGTGGAATTGGTCCTTTACTGATTTCATAGAGAAGGATTTAAATTGCACATTCCCAAGCAGAAAGATAATAAATTGCTACTGTGATGTTTTAATCTAAAGATGTTGCCCAAGGTGCCAAACACTGCCAATGGCCTCATTTCTCCTACTATTGGCCTCTAATACTTCCTATTATATTTAGTTCTTCAAGTGGGATCTAGGACCAGCATCAGTGTCATCATCACCTGGGAACTAGGTAGAAATACAAATTCTTCAGCCCTTCCCCAGACCTGGTGTTGCAGTGCTTAAATCCTTCAGCTGCTAACCAAAAAGTCAGTGGTTTGAACCCACCAGCCACTCTGAGGGAGAAAGATGAGGCAGTCTACTTCCATAAACATTTATAGCTTTAGAAACCCTATGGGGCAGTTCTACTCTGTTCTATAGCCTTGCTATGATAGCAGAGGACGGGCAGAGGGTGAGACTCTAGATCTTCTGAATCAGAAACTCAGGAGTGGGGCCTAGAACCTGTGTTTGAACAAGCCCTTCAGGTGATTTTGATGCATGCTCAAGTTTGAGAGCCATTGTCAAAACCATTGTCCTAAGCAATTCAGCTTCTGCCTTAGTTTCCACATCCCCCAGCAATACGAAAGTCCAAAAGGTGTTCAAGTGGGTACCAGCTATTATTGCTCCTCAAGCAAATTCTTTGGCAGTCTTACCTCTGGCCCCAGACTATGTATTTGCACCGTCAACCCACAATAAAGCCAGTTGCGGTTAAGTTGATTGTGACTCATGATCACCCTGTGTGTGTTGGTATAGAACCATGCTCCATAGGGTTTCCAAAAGCTGATTTTTCCAAAGTAGATCACCAGGCCTTTCTTCAGAGGTACCTCTGGGAGGACTGGAATGTCTCGCCTTTTGATTGGCAGCTGAGGGTTGTAACTGTTTGCATCACCCAAGGACTCCTTCAATCCATAGTACTACAATGATAACAGTCTCTCCACACTGCCACACTAGTGGCCCCGAGACTGAGGTCAGACTGGTTGCTTTGTTCCAGGGACTCAGAGGACACTGGAATACTTGTGGGGTGGGGATAATATGGGGCTTACATCACCTGACAAAATGAAGTGATATAAAACCAGTCTGCAAAAGAAGAAACAAATGCACTTTAAAACCCATTACCCCAGCAACCTGTGTAGATTATAAAGCTACATTTATCTTTCAGAGTAAATAGCAATCAGTCCCAAGGAGCAAGGACATTTTCAAATAATGGCCAACATGTGTTGATATTGACAGTGACCCATAAATCTCAATTTTCTTTGGAGAGAATGTTGGGCGGCATTTTAATTCCAAGTTTTCCAGTGAGAAGGAGAGAGATTTACCTCTGCCATGGATTTTAGGGAAGGTTGGGCAATCCTACTTCCGTAGTGATACTGCCTCGGAAACCCAAGGAGGGGTCGCTATGAGTCGGGGCCGACTCGACGGCACATAACAACAACAACAACAACAACAACATGGATTTTAGTGGGGCATCCTTGGAAATACAACTCAATGAACACGGAGTTAAGCATTAATTGATGGCCTCCAACATGCTTCATAACACTCCATTACCCAGATGGGGAGAGTGACAGCTGAAGCATGGAATGACTGGGTTGGGATGCAATGCATGAGGTCGGCTCTGAGCAGCCATGGAAGAAGGACAAAGGGGCTTGGGCTGCAGAGCCCCCTTCCCTTTGCAAGGCTAATTGCTCCCTCCTTCCCTGGGTCCACATTGTTGTCACCTCTTTTAGAGCTTGTGCTTCCCTCACGCACCAAGGGCTTTCCAGCCTGCCCAGCCCTCTTTCAGAGGCCTTCTTTGCTCCGCTCCTCAGCCATTTTCTCATTACAAATGTCTCTGGTAGCATAGTGGCTAAGGCACTTACTGCTAACCAGAAGGCTGGCGGTTCAAACCCACCAGCCACTCTTCGGAAGGAAGGTTGGGCAATCCTACTTCCGTAGTGATACTGCCTCGGAAACCCAAGGAGGGGTCGCTATGAGTCGGGGCTGACTCGACGGCAAACAACAACAACAACAGTCCCAAGTGTACTCTTTGTCCTCTGAGAGTGAGGATAACTGGATTCTACTCTCTGGCTTGCCATTTGAAAAAAGGCATTTTAGTTATCATGTATTTACTCCTTGCCAGGTGCTCTGCTAAAAGAGCTCTGGTGTTATTTTCAGCTGCTAACTGAAAGGTTGGTGGTTCAAACCCACCAGACACTCCACGTGGGAGAAAACCTGGCAATCTGCTCCCATAAAGATTACAGCCTAGGAAACCCTATAGGGCAGTTCTACTCTGTCCTATAGGGTCGTTATGAGTTGGAAACCTTCTGACAGAGAGAAAGAACTTAAAGAGCCACCAACTCCCTGAGTCCATGATTTAGCCAAAGCCACACAGCATTTTGGTGACAAAGTTGGGGCCATAATTCATGGCTGAAGCTTCCAAGTATGAGTGGTATTTGATCTACCACATTAGGAACTTGTTGCAAAGGGCTTGACTGAACCTTGTTTCAGTCAAGATATTGCCTTAAACAGGTGAAAGACACTAGGGAAGGAAGTCTTGAGCTACCTACTAGGTCTTAATTCTTTTCTCTGGTAGTTGTTTCAAACCTCTTGCTTGCCTGCCACTCTCCCTTTCGCCCAAGCCTACTGCCAGGTCTTCTTCAAGAACTGTGCCTAAACTAGTTAATTCTTTCCCTGTCCATTCTCCACCAGTTCCTCAAACATGATGATAAGTGCATTAAGACCAGGTGTTAGAAAGATGCAGGGGTAAAATGTAGGTTTTGGACCCAGGTATAGGTCCCTGGGTAGTGCAAATGGTTTGCACTTGACTATAACCTTTAGCACAGATTACATCTGAACATAAAGAAAACAAAAATCCTTATAACTGGACCAATAAATAACATCATGATAAATGGAGAAGAAATTGAATTTGTCAAGGATTTCATTCTTCCTGGATCAATAATCAATGCCCATGGCAGTAACAGTCATGAAATCAAACGATGTATAGTGTTGAGCAAATCTGCAGCAAAAGACCTCTTTAAAGAGTTAAAAATCAAAGATGTCACTTTGATGACTAAGATGTGCCTGACCTAAGCCATAGCCTTTTCTATTGCTTCATGAATTTGAAAGCTTAGACAATGAAAAAGGAAGACCAAAGAAGAATTGACACATTCGAATTGTGGATTGGTGAAGAATATTGCATACCATAGTCTGCCAGAAGAATGAACAAATCTGTCCTGGAGGAAGTATAGTCAGAAAGCTCCTTGGAAGTAAGGATGGCAAGATTTTGTCTTGTTTATTTTGGACATGTCTTCAGGAGAGGTCAGTTTCTAGAGAAGGATGTCATGTCTGGTAAAATAGAGAATCAGTAGAAAAGAAGGAGACTCTCAATGAGATGGACTGACACAGTGCCTGCAGCGATGGTCAAGATTGTGAGGATGGTGCAGAACTGGGCAACATTCTGTTCCGTTATATATAAAGTGACTACGAGTTGGGGCTGACTGGATAGAAACTAACAACAATGCTGACCTAAAGGTTGGTGGTTTAAACCTACCCAGCAAAGCCATGGAAGAAAGCCCTGATGATCTGCTTCCTTAAACATCACAGCCAAGGAAACCCTATGGATCAGTTCTACTCTGTAACACATGATGTTACCATGAGTTGGAGTCAACTCCACAGTAGTGGGCTTGTTTTTGGTTTTGTAAGAATTAAGACATAAGATAAGCAAAATACTCACTCACTGCTGTTGAGTGGATCCTGACTCATAGCAACACCTCCTTGGGTTTCCAAATACTAGCCACAGTAAAAAAAGTATATTCTACTGGATTTGCAGCAAAGGCCTGCGTCTTGTTCATCTTATATTTGTTCACATTACCCTGTTTCTACAGCCTAAGCACACTGCCTGATGCATCATAAACCAAAACCAAACCAAACGCACTGCCATCGAGTCAGATCAACTCAGTGACCCCTCCTTGGGTTTCTGAGGCAGTACCACTACGGAAGTAGATTGCCCAATCTTCCTTCTGAGTAGTGGCTGGTGGGTTTGAACCACTAGCCTTCTGGTTAGCAGTCAAATGCCAAATATTAGTACACTGAATAAATGAGTTATTTCATATCTCAAAGTTTGAGAACTTTGCATCTCAAAGTGTGGTTGTGGACCAGGGACATCCCCATCACTATTTCATGCATGCTTGTTAGAAATGTAGGTTCTTGGAGCCCATCCCAGATCTCCTGAATTAGAACATTCATATTATAAAACTATCCAGGTGATTCTTTTGCACATTAAAGTTTGAGAAGCTCTGCATCATCTGAGGCAGAGGGAAATTTAAAACTCCTGTCAAGATAGTGAGCACTGTGGAAAATTTATGAGCAAGAAGATAACACAAACATGACACACTTCCCCTCTTCGCACTCCCAAACATCTGGAAGTGGTTTCCTGATTCCATAGAAGCCCAAAGGACTTAGAATCACTCCTGTAAGATTCATTATGGGAGCAAAGCCAACTCCTCATGCACCTCTGTTTGTTTTCCAGAGTAGACTGATGGTCTGGCAAGCATCTCTCCCTTTCAAATCAATAGTCATATCTCAGATATGGAATGCAACTATGATCAAGAGCTCCAAGTGACTTCAGAGTCCCCATGTTTTCATATGGGGAAGTAAGACAGGACCTGAGTTGGTTCTTCTGCTCCTCTGGGATGTTTTCCATTATCAGTCAAGGACATGGTATATGCTAGATGAAATCTCACTTCTTAAAAAATGTGTATACCCACACATCTATGGTCAATTGATTTTCAACAAGGATGCCAAGTCCCTTCAATAGAGGAAAGCATGAACTTTTAAATAAATGAATCAGGGGTAACTGGATCTCCATATGCAAAAGAATGACATTGGGTCCATATCTCACCATATAGGAAAACTAACTCAAAATGGATCAATGATCAAAATAGATCTAAATATGAGGGCTAAAGCCATAAAACTCTTAGAAGAAAAAAAACATTGGGGTAATGCTTCAGGATCTAGTTTTCAAGAGTGAACTCTTAGGTATGACATCAAAAGTATGAGCAAAAGAAGGAAAATAGATAAAAAAGACTTCCACAAAATCAAGAACTTTTGAGCCTTAAAAGACTTTGGCAAGAATGTGAAGAAACAGTCTATGGAATGGAAGAAAATATCCGGTAATCATATATGTGACAGGAGACCCTAGGTGTTACAAAGAGTTAACAAACTTGGCTGCTAACCAGAAGGAAGTTTGAGTACACCTAGAGGTGCAATGGAAGAAAGGATTGGCTATCTGCTTCTGAAAAATGAGCCATTGGAAATCTTATGGAGAACAGGACTATTCTGACATCATGGGGTTGCCATGAGTCCATATGAAGATAATTGGCTTACTGGTTTATATATCTGACAAGAGTTTAATATCTAGACTATGTAAGACACTTATACAACTCAGAAACCAAATACAAAATGAGCAAAGAGCTTAGATACTTTTTTTTTTCAAAGAAAGTATAACAAAAACAGACCAGACTCACTGCCATCGACTCGTATCCAACTCATAGCAACCCTTCCCTTGGGTTTCTGAGGCGGTATCACTATGGAAGCAGATTGCCCCATCTTCCTTCCTAGGAGCTGCTGGTGGGTTTGAAATGCCAGCTTTCTGGTTAGCAGTCAAATGCCTTAAGCACTACACCACCAGAGCTCCTTAAAAAAAGGTATAGGAATGACCAATAAGCATATGAAAAGATGTTCAACATCATTCGTCATTAGGGAATGCAAATCTAAATCACAATAAGTTACCACTTTACACCCATTAAAAGCCACTGCCATCATGTCCATTCCAACTCATAGCGACCTTGAAGGACAGAGTAGAATTACCCCATAGTGTTTCCAAGACCATAAATCTTGATAGGAGTAGACTACCACATCTTTCTCCCTCAGAGTGGCTGGTGGGTTTGAACTGGTGACCTTTTGATTAGCAGCCCAATGCTTTGACCACTTCACCACCAGAGCTCCTTTCACACCCATTAGCGTGGCTATTATCAGAAAAATGGAAAACAACAAATGTTGGAGAGCATGTGGAGAAACTCTCATTCATTGCCAGTGGGGATGTAAAATGGTGCATTTACTGTGGAAAACAGCTTAGTGGTTCCTTAAAAAATTGAACGTAGAATTATCATATGATCCAGCAATTCCACTCTAAGGTATATACTTGAAAGACTTGAAAGCAGGGACTCAAACAGATATCTGTAGACCAATGTTCATTGTACTATTATTCAGAATAGCCAAATGGTAGAAAAAACTCAAATGTTCATGAACAGGTGACTGGATAAACAAAATGTGGTATATACATACAATGGAATATTATTCAGCCCTGAAGAGAAATAAAGTTCTATGACATGTATGAACCTTGAAAATGTTATGCTGAGTGAAATAAGTCAGACACAAAAGAACAGATACTATATGATTCCTCTAATGTATTATAGTTGCTTACAAATGAAATATATAGAACTGGAAAAGCATAGAGACAAAAGTTTGTCCATGGTTATTAGGGCATGGGAGAAAAGGGGAATGGAGAGTTATTGCTTAAGGGGGTAACAATTTTTATTTTATTTTATTTTATTTTTTAGAAAAGGGTAGTGGTAACTCTTTCACAGCTTGGTGAATGTAATTAGTGTCATTGAAATGTACACTCAGGACTGAGTGAACCAGTAAATTTTTTTGCAATATATATTTTACAATAGTAGGAGCTCTGGTAGCATAGTGCCTAAGGTACTTGACTGCTAACCAGAAGGCTGATGGTTCAAACCCACCAGCCACTCCTCGGAAGGAAGATGGGGCAATCTACTTCTGTGGTCATACTGCCTCAGCAACCCAAGGAGAGATCACTATGAGTCAGGTGCGACTCGATGGTAAACAACAGCAACAGCAACATAATAAGAATAATAAAGTGCATGTTCCTTTGCACTTTGACGAAGAGGCAGACAGTCAACAGTGATTTGCCCTGCTTCTACTCCATGATGAGCCTGTTCTGGGACCTGAGGAAGCAGTGGCAACTAAACCTTGTCCCTGTCCTTGAGGTGCTCATAGTCTAGTGAGGGAAGAGATACACTGGCAGATAATTAGAGAGCAGTGAGCCAAGTGCCATGGAAGAGAGGTCCACATGAGAGGCCACAGGACAGGTATGCAACATGGATGTGTGAGAGTGTTGGCACCAAACAACAGAGACTCTCACAACCTCAAAATTAGTGGGTAGAGAGAATTCAGAGAGTTAACAATCAAAGGCAATAGGAGAATCTTGACTGGGTCCTGGTATGTAAAAAGCCAAAAACAAAGAGTTAAGATGGCATCCTACTAACAGACTGCATGCCAGACCCCTCTTTTGAGATTTTTGAGAAACTCAGTAAAGCAGATACAAATAATGATCCTGGAGTTGCAAGCATTTAATAAAATAAAGTATTAGATCCAGTGAAGATGGGGAAAGGGAGCAGGTTAAGCAACTGGGGAAAAATAAAAAAAACCTGTTCACCTGTCCATCTGGCAGAGCCAAAGAGAAGTCATTAGAAACACAAAGGAGATCAAAGGAAGAGAAAAAAGCCAAAAACAAGATTCTTGGGACCATTGGGGAAATTTTAACGTGGACTGGATGTTAGATAATCTAAAGTGTGGTGTAGTGCCTAAGGCATTCAACTGCTAACCAGAAGGCTGGCAGTTCAAACCCACCAGCCCCTCCTCGGAAGGAAGGTTGGGCAATCTACTTTTGGAGAGACACTGCCTCGGAAACCCAAGGAGGGGTCTCTTTGAGTCGGATCCGACTCGGAGGCAGTGAGTTTAAGGTGTGGCAATAGTACTGGAATTATATAAGACAATTTCTTTATATAGAAACATTCAGGTATTAAATTAAGAGGTGAAACATCATGATGTCCTCAACTTTCAAATGGGATATTTTTTCTGACAAGATTCAGCCAAATAAATTCCTAATATGTTGGATCAAATGCTGCCCGCACTAGAATCTCCCTGTCTCTCTAGCATACACTTAGAGAGGATTCCCTCAGAGATAGAAAGAGTCTGCAACACACACACACATACACGAACACAAAAATATGCATATTTAAACAGAACAAACAAGTTGTTGTTGTTGTTATGTGCCGTCTAGTCAAACCTGACTCATAGCGACCCCTCCTTGGGTTTCCGAGGCAGTATCACTACGGAAGTAGAATTGCCCAACCTTCCTTCCACAGAGCAAATATATATAGCACAATGTTAATAATTATTGAATCGTTGTAGAAACAATGCAACGCAACATACTGAAGTCAATTAGGGTCCGACTCATAGCGATCCCTCCTTGGGTTTCCAAGGCAGTATCACTATGGAAGTAGATTGCCCAACCTTCCTTCCAAGGAGTGGCTGGTAGGTTTGAACCACCAGCCTTCTGGTTAGCAGTCAAATGCCTTAGGCACTACACCACCAGAGGTCCCCTAATGTATAATAGATGCTTATAAATATTTTATGGCCAGAAATTAAAAGTACAAAGTGTTTCCATATACATGATCTTGCTTTATTCTCAGAGCAACCCTGTGGAGGTCACTAATAATCTAACCGAGGGCTGACAGGGCAAGTGATTTGCACAAGGTCTCCTGCTGTTAAGGGTTGTAGTGGCACTTAGACCAGACCTGTTCTTGTTAACTGCTGTAGAGTCAGCCCGAGATTCATGGCCACCTATGCACAAAAGAATGAAATGTCCTGCATCATCCCCATGATGGGTTGTGGATCGAATCATTGTGATCCAGAGGTTTTCATTGGCTGATCTTTGGAAGTAGATCGCTAGGCCTTTCCTCCTAGTCTGTCTTAGTCTGGAAGCTCTGCTGAAACCTGTTCAGCAGCACACAAACTTCCACTGACAGATGGATGGTGCCTATATGTGAGGTGCACCGGCCAGGAATTGAACCATGGTCTCCTGCACAGAAGGTGAGAGTCCTGCCATTGAATCACCCTGTGTTCTCTTCTCACCCACAGGCTCCCTTAGGAGACTATGGTTTACTTCCATTGAACTAGGAGCCCCTGAGGAGCTCTGGTGACATAGTGCCTAAGGCATTTGACTGTTAACCAGAAGGCTGGCGGTTCAAACCCATCAGCCACTCCTCAGAAGGAAGGCTGGGCACTCTACTTCTGTAGAGATACTGCCTCAGAAACCCAAGGAGGAGTTGTTATGAGTCAGATCCAATTTGATGGCAGTGGGTGGGTGGGGAGCCCCTGTACATCCCAGGAGCCGATAGACCAGAAATGATGAGGAGCCCAGGAGTTTGTCTTCCCAATGCCTGCTTTGTCCTTGAGCACTGGCTCTCCTACCTTTTGTATGTTGTAGTGGATGAAGGCAGAACAGGCAGGCATGCCATAAAAACCACACTAGGCAGCTACTGGCAGCTGACTTGGCCTTTTTCTTTGGCCAATGCTAGGGCAAGTCTAGGCTACAACCTGTTTGAAAGCAGGCTGTATGGGAAAGTCAGAGAGAGTAAGCTTCCGGCTCACAGTGAGCACATTTCTGCAAAGAAGATCGTTCCTTAAGACGCAGTGCCAGCGAGTGAGTTGTATCATTTACCAGCAACATAAGCCAGATAAACGGCTCCTTCTTGGTCTCCTGCCAGTTATGGCTTGTGCTGCCAGAAAGTCTTAATCATGCTGTTGAAACGGTTTGATGTCCCTTCCTTCCTCTAACTTCCAGCTGGATGCTGGTGGACCTCAGCTAGGCCATAGCTTCCTGCACCCTCACAGTGAAGCCCCCTGTTTGGTCCTGGTTCTGAGGGTGCAGGCTTACCACTCACTTTCCAACTACATGCATATTTGTAAGTGTCTTTTCTAACTCTGAAGCCCCCAGTGAGTTGCTGAAGCTCAAACAGAACAAATGACTCTCTGCGGTGTCCACAGGTTCCCAGACCAAGACCTGGGACACACAAAGCAGGGCCTGGAGAAGTGTTTGCTGGATGAATGTTGAAGGGATGTGCTGGAGTCCTAGCCCAAGGCCTGGCTCAGAGCTGGTGTGATTAAATCTATGAGTAATATAGGCCTCAGGCACAAGGCTCTAGGTGTGGACCTCCTGCTGAAGTTGTTGGTTTGGTTTGTCTCCCAGGTGTGATTGGATAGGTTGAATCCCTCCCTCTCATCTTGAGCCTTTTCTTGCAGGTTTTTGAGCTTTGACATCACTCAGGAGGAAGAGCCATCCTAATACTTCATCTCCCGTGGAGGGGAGTACCTTTGGGTGACATGAAGGTAGTGGCCATTCACGAATAAGAACACACAAAGGGTACCTGACAGTGCAATAATTCCAAGAGCTGTATCACAGGCAGAAAAGAGATTTCTGTGATTTCTCAGGTGTTGTCTTGATGATATTACCAATCCATAGAGAAGCCATGAAGGGTCCATCTTAGTTTGTGAAAACAACCCTGAACCCAGAGGATTCTTGGGTGAAGAAAAAGTTTTGGCCCTTCCAAAATACCCTTGGTTGCCTTACAATTGGCCTACAATTTCCAGGATGGAATTCACAGGGATGCTTTTTCTTTAGGCTGCTTGGGTTTGTGCTCACACCTGTGTTTTGTGGGTTGACTTTAGGAAGCCACCAGTGGTAATGAACGAGGAGGCATGGGGAGACCAGGACTTTGTTCCCTCTTGGACCACTGAAATTTTTCCCACCCAGTCACTCACAGTTATGTAAGGTGTGTGCAAATTCCAGTTAGAAGTGGTCCAGCCTGGAAACACTCAGGTGTATATATCCCAGGCTTCCCTGGTGCTGACTGTCCAAAGTGGGGAGAATCTGAAGGCCAAGGCACCCATGTGGTTTTTGAGGGAGATACCAGTATTCCTGGAAATAAGCATCAATACAAATCACAAGGACCTGGGTTGGCTATATTCCTGCTCTTTGACCTTTAAGCAAGCTCATATTTCAGCCAACCCAGAGAACCCATTTCTCTGGCTTGGTTGAGAGCTGCAAGCTTGAAGACGGACAGGCCCGGGTATGAATCTTGTGTTGGCCATTCACTAGCTGAGTAGTTTAGGGCAAGTTAGCTGAGTAGTTTAGGGCCGTTCACTAGCTGAGCCACAATTTTCCCATCTGTAGAATGGGGATGATATCTGTCTCACAGGCTGGTTGTATGATTTAAATGAAATAAATAGGCAAAGCACTTGACACATTAAAAAGTTCTTAAAAGTAAAAAGGGTTTCCTTCAAAAAGCATCAACATATTTTTCCGTTGCTATTATATAATCAAAAACTGATGTGTATCTGTCTCTGTATAAAATAGCATTGTGAAAGAAGTGGTGGTGTTTTGGAATCTTTAAATCCAATCTCTCAAGGCAATTAAGAGTCATTCAAAAGTCTGCTCACCCAGAGGCACCTTGGAAGAAAGGCCTGGTGATCTACTTCTGAAAAATTAGCCATTAAAGACCCTATGGAGCACAGTTCTACTCTGCACACAAGAGGTTGCCATGAGTTGGAGTCAACTCAATGGCAAGTAACAACATTAACAAAAGGGTTAAGTTAGGATGTTATTGATGTGGTATGCTGTCTAGTCGACTCCAACTCATAGCAACATTATAGGACAGTGTAGAACTGTCTCCATAGAGTTTCCAAGCCTGTAATCTTTATGGAAGCAGATTGCCACCAAGATGGGTTCCCACCACTGATCTTTCTGTAGGCAGCAGAGTGCTTAACCACTATTCCAGCAGGGCTCTTTTCAGTTAGGATACAATGTCTCATGTTTAAACAGAACTTTGATTTTCTATCTCCCTCTCCTAATGATGTCTAAATGGCTAATAGAATGCGCCAGCTGGTGAAGGTTTCAGGGCACAGCATGGACAACTCAACCGGCTCTGTCAACACCCTGGATTTCAGTGCTAGGAGGGACTCTGTGTATAAATTGTGAGAAATCAGAGGCATAGCAGGTGAAGGGAGCCAAACCAGTTTGTACATCCAGTGCATAGGTATTAAAAGACCTCAAAGCATTACTTGAGTTACGTTGTATGTAAGAAAATGGAAACAAAATACAACCAGCCCTGCTGGCAGCCAGATCATGATATTCCCAATGGAATATAAACAATCTCCAGAGAATAGAAATAGTGTGCACAAGGACATTCCATATCTGTATTTGCAACAAGACAGAGAAGAGTCTACTCTGAAACCAAAACAATAACAACAAAAAATTCCAAAAACCAAACCTACTGCCATAGAGTCAATTTCGACTCATAGCAACTCTATAGGACAGAGTGGACTTGCCTCATATGGTTTCCAAGGCTGTAAATCTTTACAGGAGCAGAGTGTCACATCTTTCTTCCCCGGAGGGGCTGGCAGGTATGGACTGCTGATCTTACAGTTAGCAGCTGAGCGCTTTAAACCAAAACCATAACCAAACCAAACCCACTGCCATCAAGTTGACTCCAATTCATAATGACCTGTAGGTTTTCCAAGGCTGTAAATCTTTACAGAAGTAGATTGTGTCATCTTTTTCCTGTAGAGCAGTTGGTGGGTTTGAACCCTGACCTTCTAGTTAGCAGCCAAATGCTTTAACCACTGCACTACCAGAGTTTCTTGCTTTAAACCAAACCCACAACTAAACATGCTCTTCTGACTTACATGAGTGATTTCTGCTCCTGTGCCAATGCCAGCTCTAGGCCTGCTTTAATCTTCCTTGATCATCATTAATTTAGTTAATGATCAGTAAATAATGATTAATTATCAGTCAATTAGCAAACTATTAAGACATATGATCATTGAATTAACTCTTCCTTTCAGGCAGAACACAGTTCAGAATTTCTCCTACTTCCCCAGCTCTTCCTTGGACTTATCAAACCAAAATTTTCTAAGAAGTCCTTCTCAATTTCCTCTTACTGGGATGCCCTCAGGGCTCCTCTAGAGTGAAGTCTCATTGCTTCAGTAAACTAAATAAGCCCAACTTTCATTTGACTGTTGGCATGTTACTGGTGGTCTTTGGTGATTGACTTTCACATTTGTAAGATGGGGATCCTTGTAACCAAAGAACCAAACTAAACCAGTTGCTGTCAGTAGATCCCCATTCATGGTGACCCCATGTGTGTCAAAGTAGAACTGTGCTCCAAGGGGTTTTCAATGATGATTTTTTGGAAGTAGATTGACAGATCTTTCTTCTGAGTCACTTTTAGGTAGACTAGAACCTCCAACCTTTCAGTTAGCAGCCAAGTGTGTTAAACATTTGTACCACCAAGGGACTGGGGATAATCATACCTATCCATTATTCTTTATAGGGATATTGCAAGAATTAAGTGATAAAATTCCAACAGAAATGAGTTTTTAAAGTTGAAATTGCTATAGCTGTATAAGGATGTGGAATTTATAAATGGTTCTCTTTTTATACTTTGTTGTTGTTGTTGTTATGTGCCGTCGAGTCAGACCCTACTCATAGTGACCCCTCCTTGGGTTTCCGAGGCAGTATCACTATGGAAGTAGATTGCCCAACTTTCCTTCCGAGGAGTGGCTGGTGGGTTTGAAC
>NW_006921602.1:20086031-20092436 GCF_000298275.1 Orycteropus afer afer
TCTTCTGTGTCTGTGTTAATTGGTTTCCCTTTTCTTTGTTGAAGAGGGTCTGTGCAATCCTTCTGCCTAGTCCGCCATCTTGCCCCACCTCCCAGAGCTCTTATTTTATACTTAGAATAAGATATTTAAAAATGGAAGATTCCCATTCAAGTGTCTATTGTGTTCCTGCTTTAGTTTCATTGGTGTAAGTCCTTCCTATGGAGGAAATGTATGGATTTAGTGTATTATGGAATTGCAAATCACAAGAAAACTTCAGAGACTTGCCCAGGTCTGGGGCCTGCCTTGGAGCAAGAACTGACTGCTTGTGGGTGAGGAGCCAGGTGAGGCTGCAAAGGTGGTGACTTCTGCCCTACATCTGGCTTTTTCCTGTGATAGTACTGCTCACCATCAGGGAGTGGCTGGGGTGTTCTACCAGGCTGGGAGATCAGGTCCTTTATTCAACATAAGGCAGCCCCTCTAAGCCTCTCCATCTTTCAAACACCAACCTCAGTGGTGGCCTCACTGACTCGAGGGCCAAACGCCTTAGCAGGGCCTTCAAGGCCCTCACCTCTGGCCCTAACCTAGCTTGCTGGCCTCAACTCTGGCCACTTCTTTTTATGTGCCCCACCATCTGTACCATGGAATACCAATTTCACTATCCTTTTCCAGCCTCTGAGTCATGTACATGCTCTTCCTTCTGCTTGCAATATCCTTCTACTTATTTTCCTTCAAAACTCAACTCAAATATCACCTTCCTTATGAACTATCTCCAGCTAACCTCTCCTGCCCCAGGGCTCTTTTAATGTTTTGTAAATGTTATCTGAGTACTTACATTGAAATTAAGTTTCTCTTTATGGAGGGTACCTATCTCTCTTCACTCCCTCCACACACACACACACACACACACACACACACACACACACACGGCTAAAAAGAACAGGAGATCTTATCAGAAGGTAGGAGCTTTGGTAGTTGGAAATCTGATTTTTCATGTTTGTATCTTCAGGGGTGCGTTTTCGTCCCGATCATAGGACTTGGTACATACACACACACACACACCCCAAAACAAAACAAAACAAAAAACCACCAACCACCAAGTCCATTGTTGTGGAATTGATTCTGATTCCTGGCAACCCAATGTGTTACAAAGTAGAACTGAGCTGCATAGGGTTTTCTTGGCTGTAATCCTGATGGAAGTAGAATGCTAGGCCATTCTTCTACAAGCCGCTGGGTGGATTCAAACTCTCACCTTTATGTTAGTAGATCATTTGTGCCACAAAGGGCTGATATACAGTAGGTGGTTAATAATTGCTGTAATTTGCTACTGCTGAACTTAATATATATATAATGGAGATCTGATTTAATATATCTTGGGAGCTCTGGTAGCATAGTGTCTAAGGCACTTGACTACTAACCCACCAGCCACTCCTCAGAAGGAAGATGAGGCAATCTACTTTTGTAGTGATACTGCCTCAGAAACCCAAGGAGGGGTCGCTATGAGTCAGGTCCGACTTGATGGCACAACAACTAATTGATATATCTTAATATATCTCAATATAAAACAGTAAGTTGTTTTCACTATTTTGGTTTCTCTTGGGATAAAGAAGCTGGAAAATTTGTCACTGGAAATTATGAGCAATCATGGGAAGGCCAATCAAGTGAGAACCCATAATCTGCCCAGCTTTGGGTAATGCCCGGCTCATGTGAAAAGAATTTTCTTCATCACATTTTCAGGCCTGCCAAGAAGTGGCTCAGTGTGTAGGGCTAATTAGCTATTTGTCAAAAGGGCGTGGTGGTGGCAGTCTGACCTCTTCTAACTTCACAAGGGAGGAGTAGGATCAAGATCCATAACTCAAGGCTGATTCCTACGAGGCAAAGGAGGTCAGACTTGCCTCCACCCTCCAACCCTTTAGACCAATTCTGACACCAACCGTTCCTCCCATGGCATTTTCCACTTCTATGCTGGGTTCAATAATTTGTTACAGTGGCCACACAGAACTCACAGACCATACTCACAGTTACGGGGTTTATTAGGGAAGTAACAATTTACAATTCAGAATCAGAAATAACTCAGGATATAGTTCTTTGATCAGGACAGCCTCTTCTCAGCTGTGCCTACAGGCACACACACGTCTCATGCCTCAGCCTCTTGGCCCTATGGCCCCTTGGCCTCTGCCTTGCTCAGGGCAAGTGTTACAAGCTCTTTTAGCTGTGCACAAATGTGCCCAGAGAGGCATCCCACTCCACCTGCAAGCCTCCTGCCCAAGAGCACTCAGCTTCTTGCTTCATAGGCTGGGCAGCCCACTGCTGTGACTTGCGCTGTTTCTTTGTTTCTCTGCTGTCACTGCTTCTTGCTGTCTCTGGTGTCATAGCTCTGTCTCCTGGATCAAAGATGTTCAGTTCAGGGACCTTACTACCATCAAGAAAGAAGAGCCAGGAGTGGAGTGAGTCCTTGGGACCTGGGATCCCTGTGTTGAACCTCCTTGATCTGGAAGACCAAGAACTATGACACCAGAGACCACTAGAAGCAGCAGAAGCAGTGGCAGAGAAAAGGCAGCAAGCAGAGGCAGCAGAACCAAGAGACCGGCATGAGACACAGTGGTGGTCTTCCCGGCTCACTAAGTGAGAAAGCTGGAGTGCCTGGGGGCTGAGGCTTATTGGCAGAGTGAGTTGCAACTAAGCATTTATCAGCAGAGCTAAAAGAGCTTTGTGATACTTGTGAGAGCAAGGCGGAGACCAGGCTGAGGGGCTGAGGACTAGCAAGAGACCTGTCTTCGGGCACAGCTGAGGGGAAGCTGTCCTGATTGAAGAACTGTCTCCTGAATGCTCCTTATCCTGAATTGTAACCTGTTACTTCCCTAATAAACTCATATAATCATGACTATTGTCTGTGAGTTCTGTGTAGCCATTGCAACAAATTATGGTGGCGTTGTGCCTAAGGCATTTGACTGTTAATCACAAGCTGGCGGTTCCTTGGAAGGAAAGTTAGGCAATCTACTTCCGTACTGATACTGCCTCAGAAACCCAAGGAGGGGTCTCTATGAGTCAGATCCAATTCAACGGCAGTGAGTTTGAGGAGAGAAGTAGAGAGTACCATTGGAGGGATGGGTTGGTGTCTGAATTGGTAAAAAAGGTTGGACGGTGGTGGCATGTCTGACTGTTGGCTGCTGCTATTGACCTTGATCCTCATTCTTCCTGGTGAAGTGAGAGGTTGTCAGATGCCGCCCCCACACTGCTTTTGACATTATTGCAAACTGTTTTTTCCACCAATGACAAGTAAATCTCAGCCTGGAATTTTTTCTTCAAGAACTGATTTCTTTTTGGCATACCAATATTTTATTTGGAGGGATATATATTGATGAGTAGCTTAGGATTTTGATGTTATTTGAGACATGGCTACACCTGGGGAGGTCAATATCCAGGATGGTGCTGTGATCAACAGATGTTGGCTGTCCCCCCTGACCCCAGAGAGTTAGAAACGAAGGCAGGTTTTCCCAGCCTGGAAGTCAGGAGACCTGGGTTCAAATCCTGATTCTGCAGTTAACTAACTATTTCTGTTTTTCTAGTTGTTCTCAAATGAGCCCTGGTGGCAAGATGGTTAAGTATTCAGCTGCTAATCTAATGGTTGGCAGTTTGAACCTACACAGCAGCTCCCCAGGAGAAAAGAACTGGAGATCTGCTCCCATAAAGATCACAGCCTACGAAACCCTATGGGGCAGTTCTACTCTGTCCTGTAGGGTCGCTATGAGTTGGAATTGACGGTATCTCAGAACAGCAACAACTGTGTTTCTTATCACTACCCCGCTGTTAGTTTGTTGTACTGTTGCAGCTTGTATGTTGCTGTGATGCTGGAAGCTATGTCATTGGTATTTCATCAGAGCCAACCAGAGTGGACAGGTTTCAGCAGAGCTTCCAGACTGACAAGGAGAAAAAGCCTGGTTATCTATTTCTGAAAATTAGCCAATGAAAACCTAATAGATCAAGAGGAGGATATCATGCTTGATAAGGTAGAGGGCCAATGAAGGCGTGAAAGACCCTAGGCAAGGTGGATTACACAATAGCTATAATGATGGACTCAAACGTGCTGATGACTGTGAAGATGACACAAGACTGTGCAATGTTTCATTCTGTTGAACATAAGGTCGCTAAGAGGTGGAGTAAACTCAGGGAAGCTAAAAACAACAGAGGTCTCAAGGCGTGGTCCCTAGATGCAACACATGTAAATTTAAATTCAAATTAGAAATTAAAATTCCTGGACCTACCCTAGACCCAATGAATTAGACTTTGGGGTTGGGACCCAGAAATCTATTTAAACAAGCCTTTCAGGTGATTCTGATGCTGAGAATCACTGAGTGATCTAATGAAATCCCTTCCTTTTGTCATTTTGAAGTAAATTTTAAGATTTTCTCAAATCATTGAAGTAAACATATACCATAATATTACATAAAGTTTGGAAGAGATAAAAATTTAGGTATAAGCTCAACTGAAGTATAAACATTTCTGCATATTTTCTTCTAGTATTTTTTTCTCATATACACATATTTGCACATAGTTGTATTCATAGGGCATGCATAATATGGTGTTGCTTTTTCCCCACTTCATTTTGGAACGTAAGTACTCCTCAGTGTTCCCACCTACGTATCTTCATAAGAGCTATTTTTAATGGATGCACAACACCCAATTGTATAGCTGAAGCACATAACAACAACAAGAACAGCACAATTTATTTCGCCAGGCTCCTTAATGTGAACTTCTATATATGGAGGTGAAAATTCTGTGGACAGACAAGGAGGCTTCTCCTTCCCCCCCAACCTCCTGTGGAAAAATAGAAACTATGAATGTTTCTGGAGGTAGAGTCATAAGCAGAGAGGAAAGGGAGAATAGTAGGCTGGCTGACTGCCCAGTTTTCCAGTCATCCATACATTGGTTTCTTCCAAACCTGCAACCCTGAGACAGCTGGGAAGCCACAGCGCTACTTTGTGGCTATGTCAAAGAATTGCACCTTCTCCTAGAAGTAAGGCTGACACTCTTAGGATCCCTGAATCCTTCAGTGTGAGAAAAACAAGAGTTTGTTGCATTGCCCTAAGCTGGGTGCCTGAGTTTGAGTGCCTGGCACCTGCTGCCCATCTTGCTCAGTTTCCCCAAGCCAAAACAAGCCCAAAACTCACTGCTATCAATTCAATTAGACTCATAGCGACCCCTCCTTGGGTTTCTGAGGTGGTATCACTACAGAAGTAGATTGTCCAACCTTCCTTCCAAGGAGTGGCTGGTGAGTTTGAACTGACAGCCTTATGGTTAGCAGTCAAGTGCCTTAGGCACTACACTATCAGAACTCCAGCCTGGCTGTATATTCAGTCATGAATGACTTTCTCTGCAATTGGAGCCCCACCAAGAATTTTTAGACCCTCTGGTGGAATGATTCTGGTCCTGGCTATGCCTGTGAGGACAGGTGGAGGTGGAGGGTCTGAAGAGACAGTGCAAGGTCTCTTTCCCAGTGGTCCTCCCGGGACAGACAAATCCAGGACCAATCTGATTGCAGTTATTCAGGGTCTTTTGTAATTTAATTATTTTCTGCTCCTTTTGAATACCTTTAATAAAACTCTATGACCTGGAAACTTTATATATCTTTAAATATACTCTTTAAATAGACTTTAATTAGACTTTGAAGTACATACACATGCATAAGTTTTCTATTGCTGCTGTAACAAATACCATAATCTTAGCAGCTTGAAAACTACACACATTCACTATCTTACGTTTCAGGAGGTCAGAAGTCTGACATGGGCTCCATTGAACATTTTATAATCAAGGGCTGCATTCTTTTCTGGAGGCTCCATGGGAGAATCTCTTTCCTTGCCTTCTTTAGTTTCTAGATGTTGCCTGCATGTCTGGACCTGTGGCCCCTTTTCTCCATTCACAAGGGCTGGTTGATTCTTTCACACTTTGTGTCTTCTGACCTTTCTTTCTGCTTCCCTCTTCCATAGTTAAGGACTCTTGTGATTATGTTGGGTCCACATGGATAACCCAGGGTCCTCTCCCCATCTCAAGACTAGCTTATTGGCAGCATTAACTCTATTTGCAAACTTAATTTCCCTAACACACTCATAGGTTCTGGGGATTAGTGTATAGACATCTTAGGGGGGGTATCATTCTACCCACCACAACATGTATACAACTTTTCATAGTTGTGATTCAGCATGTATGCTATTTGGTCCTGTTTTTTCCCCCACCTAATTTCATATAAAATTTCCTTATGCTTTTTTTTTTTTTTTTTCCTGGATATTCTTTTTTTAGGATTTGGGTGAAGCTTTACAGAGTAAATTCACTTTTCATATAGCAGTTCACATATACTTTGTCTCATGTCATTGACCAAAATTTACAATGCAGCAGCTCCCCTCCCACTTCCTCCCCATAGTTACCTCCTCC
>NW_006921602.1:20093686-20108726 GCF_000298275.1 Orycteropus afer afer
GAATGTACCAAAGTTTGGTTATCCATTCCTCAGTTGTTGGACATCTAGGTTGTTTCCAAGTTTTGGCTATTGTAAATAGTGCTGCGATGAACATCGGCATGCTTATGCTTATTTTTAAAAGCTACCAGACCAGTGCTTGTTTTAAACTGTTTGGGAGGTCATAGGCCTCTTTGAAGGAGCTCTGGTAGCATAGTGCCTAAGACATTTGACTGCTAACCAGAAGACTGGCGGTTCAAATCCACCAGCCACTCCTCGGAAGGAAGATGGGGCAATCTACTTCCGTAGTGACACTGCCTCGGAAACCCAAGGAGGGGTCACTATGAGTTGGGTCTGACTCCATGGCAGACAACAACAACAACAGGCCTCTTTGATAATTAGCAAATAGCTGTGACTTCTCTCCCTCACTCAAAATGCACTCACTCACAGCTTTGGGTGCCATTTCAGGGGGCTGCATTGGTGGGTCAGTAGTAGAATTCCTGTTGCCTTCCATGCCGTAGACCTGTGTTCAATTCCCAGATAATATACCTCATATGCAGTCTCCCTCGCCCCCCAGTAGAGGTTTGTAAGCATCTATGGTGCTGAACAGGTTTCAGCGGAGTTTCCAGACAAAGATGGTTAGGAAGAAAGGCCTTCAGAGCTACGTCAGAAAATTAACCAATGAAAACCCTATGAATCACAAACATCCAATCCACAACTGATTCTGGGGATGGCACAGGACCAGGTAGTACTTCGTTCTGCTGCATATGGGGTCACCATGAGTCAAGGGCAGCAGCTAATACCATCAACAAAAACTCTATGAAACCTATCTCTGGTGCTAGGTTAAGATCCTAGGTGTTAAACTATGAATGCTTAAGGCTGAGCAATAAGGTTTTTATTTCTGAATCTCAACCTACTGCCACTGAGTCAATTCCAACTCATAGAAACCCCTTACGACAGGGTAGTACTGCTCCACAGGATTTCCAAGGCTGTAAATCTTTATTGAAGCAGACTGCCTCATCTTCCTCCCACAGAGAGGCTGGTGGGTTCGAACCACCCATCTTTTGGTCCAGTCGAATGCTTTAACCATTACACCACTAGAGCTCCTAGCACACTCAAAATTTCCTAGAATGCAGTAGGTATTTGAAACAATATTTATTTAAAGACTGAATTAGCAATAGCTGGATGGTTCATTCTTGATGGCTTATTGACATTTGAGTTGTTTTCAGTTTGTTGCAGTTCTGACTGATGTTGCAATCAACATGTTTTTTTAAGCTCTGGTAGCATAGTGCCTAAGGCACTTGACTGCTAATCAGAAGGCTGGTGGTTCAAGCCCACCAGCCACTCCTCAGAAGGAAGGTCGGGTGATCTACTTCTGTAGTGATACTGCCTCAGAAACCCAAGGAAGGGTCGCTATGAGTCGGGTCCAACTTGACAGCAGTGAACTTTGGTTTAGCAACTATAGTGATCGTTCAGAATCTAAATCAATGAAGTATTTTTTTTTAAAGAGAAGCTTTATTTTTATCACTGACAATATTTAGAATTGTGATCCTGAGGACCAGACCAGCTTTTAGTCAATTCTATTATTGTATTTAAATTCTCTGCAGACAATGGCTCTTTTATAGTCAACTTTCAGGGAAGACAGCTCTCACCAACCCCTGTCCTGTCCTGGATTCTGCCTAAGCTCCTAGAGAGCAGGGATAGGATGCCCAGTTCACACCACCTCACAGTGCCTAGTGGATGAAAACCTGAGGTTCTGAGAGTGACCAAGGACCCTGGGTCTCACATTCAGGGAGTCAGTGACGTCCTCCATTTCCCCTAAGTGAGGTCAGATTTTCTTCATATACTTCAAACAAAGCAGGAATTCACAGCACATTGAATGCAGAAACAAGTAGAAGAAACCGATAAAAGAATCTATTAAGCCAGACATGGAGGAGATATGCAAAATCTCTTTTTAAAACAATGTCACCCTTCTCACTCTTTTTGGAGGTGGGGGCAAGGAGAGTGAGAAGGGTTTGGAGAATGTTTCATGAAAACAGTTGTTTTTCATAAAATTATGTTGTATGTGTTTTTGTGTGATGATTTATTGTTGGTATTTTAAAAAGCATGAACAAATATTCTTTAAATTTCTAATATGGCAATATAGTAAATATATAACCCACACACACAAAAAAAAGCTCTTTAGGGTCCTGAGTAATTTTTAAGAATGTAAAGTGTTCCTGAACCAGAAATTTTGAAAGCTGCTACATGAATGCACTGTCTTGTATATGGCAGATATCCACACACACTTCTGAAATGAATGAGGAACCAATTGAGTGGGTTTCAGCTGCTCTAAGGATTTGGATGCTACAGCTGGGATTGGAGATGGGGAAGGCACCTGTAGGCAGTGGTGGCCAGTACTTGGAAGATGGAGGCTTCTGGGTCTAGAAGCAACAGCTTCCATTTGAAGCAGTGTTGGCTCTGATGGCAACACCAGTGGGGTGGTCCTTGGTGTCAGGCACTGAGGTCTGGGAATGAGGGAGGCTTTAGGAAGCTCAGTATATCCTATTCCCTTTAGTGCTGAAAGCCAGGAATGGATCAGGGAATCCGGCTCCTGAGAGAAACCTGACTGTCATATCACTGGGTATTATCACAATGGAGAGGGCTGTGGTCTCAGACAGACAGACTGAGGCTATAGGTGCCTATCCCTGTTCTGCCATGACTTTCTTGGCCATATGGTGAAGATGGAATTAAATGTGTGTGTAGTGTCTATATGGCTGATGCACAATATTTGTCATTAACAATAATAAAAAGAAGTAGGCAGGAAGGAGTGGTCGAGGAAGGGTCCTTGAGGGATCCTACCTGGTTCTTGACTAATGATAGTTGAGACATAGTATAGATGTCAGCACTATTGACATCTTGGGCTAGATAATTCTCTATTATGGAAGTTATCTTTTGCATGGTAGGATGCTTGGCTGCATTTCTGGTCTTGATCCACTAAAAGCCAGTAGCCACCATCATCTCCATTTGTGACAACCTAAAATGTCTCAGACATAGGCAAATACTCTTTAGGGGACAAAATTGCCTCTGGTCGAGAGCCACTGGTATAGATACTTCTCTGAAGGGGGCTCCACGGTAGGATGCCTGCTTCGCTTCAGTTATCTCAGAAAGGCATTGTGCTGGCTGTATGCATGGAGGCTGGCTCCTTCAGAAAGAATTCTGAGAAGAGATTCTGCTTTCAAGGAAATAAGAGGCCTCTTGACTCTGAACCTGAGGTGCCTGCCCACTAGTCGGGGCTGCTTCCCTCAGCTTCTGGACCCTGGGAAAGCAGCAAGCTGATAAGCACAATGAAATTTGTTGAGGAAAACACAGACAATGTCCAGGAACCTGAGGAAGGGGTCCCTCTGTTCAACCTCTGCTTCAGGATTGAAGGCTTCCAACCCCAAGTCTTGGTTCCAGAAATAGTCCCAGACAGTCAAGAGCAAGCTCGCTCCCTCCCATTGAGTCAATTCTGACTCATAGCAACCCCCATTGGGATTCCAAAGCTGTAAATCTTTATGGAAGAAGCAGCTCGTTTTTCTTCTGTGGAGCGGCTGGTGGGTTCAAACCACTGACCTTTTAGTTATCAGCCAAATGTTTTTACCACTACACCACCAGAGTGGATAAATTCACACAACTAACGCTACAGCTGTAGGAATGAATGAGCTACAGTGATATCAACCACACACAGATAACTCTCATAAACATATTGTTGAGTGAAAAAGGCAGATACAAAAAAAAAAAACACACTATATATTTCCGTTAATGAAAAGTTCTAAAAACAAGGCAAAATCATCTGCGTGTAAGACTCAGGGGCACATGAAGGAAGCTTCAAGGATGCTGGTTTAGTTAATGACAATTCATTGAGCACTTAGGATGTAGCCACTTCTCTCTCTCTCTCTCTATGTTATACTTTGATAAAAGAAAACAAACAAACAACAAAAACATTTTGATCCCAAGGGAAGGATAGGTCTTTCACCAAAATCATTGTGAACCCAAGGAATAAAATCATCAGCAATTTTTCTTATATGGCTCTAAATTATTATGAAAGTTTCGCTGTTGAAAATGACTTTATAAAGTGAGATGAGGCATGCAAAATAATTAACATGGTGCTTGGCACATAAAATCTTCAGTAAATGACAATAATTAATACTACTAAAAAGTTATTAACTCATCTAGGATACAAAATGACCAAATACAAAGTAACAAACTTTTTTCTTGGGGTGGAGGAAAAAGGTTCTGGAATTTACAGGTATGTCCTTGGTGAGTAAATTCCTTAATCTCAAACTTTTGGAGCTCCCTTTGATGAAAGAAAAATCTAAGCCTCTACCTTGGCATTACAGTGCCTGACCAGGAATCAGCACAAAACAAAGTCCCAAACACCAGTCTAATTTGGCTAAATTGTTCGGTTGATTTCATATTGGTCATTTCTTGATCCAATGTACTGATTGGCTCTGAACCTGAAATCCCACTACCTGATCAAGCATTTGCATCTATATTTGTTTAAAAAGCAAACACACTGCCGTGGAGTCGGATCCGACTCATAGTGACCCCTCCTTGGGTTTCCAAGGTGGTATCACTACAGAAGTAATTGCCCAACCTTCCTTTTGAGAAGTGGCTGGTAGGTTTGAACTGCCAGCCTTCTGGTTAGCAGTCAAATGCTTTATCAATCTAATACATGAATTTACAGACAAAACAGATGTGACTGCTGTTGGATTCATCAATCTCAGACTGAAACTTTGGCAGAAAAATGAAATCTAGAAAACGTGTAACGTTATCTCTATTCCAGACCTGACTGGGAACAAAACTAACTGCTATGGAGTTGATTCGGACTATATCAAACCCACCAGCCACTCCTCGGAAGGAAGGTTGGGCAATCCGACTACTGTAATGATACTGCCTCGGAAACCCAAAGAGGGGTCGCTGTGAGTCGGGGCCGACTCGATGGCAAATAACAACAACAACAACATAGCAAACCTATAGTGCAGAATAGAACTGCCCCTCATAGGGTTTCCTAGGCTGTAAATCTTTACGGAAGTACATTGCCCTGTATTTCTGACTGGGAACAGGACACTTACAAATTCCTCTGTTCTGAGAGAGCCAGACAACTCCCACAAGACAGAGCATTGCACCGCAAACTCTGCTCTCCAATTGCAAATTAGAGGCCAAATTATCTTTCAGGAAGATCTGAAGCACTTTCAGATTATTCTCCTCCGAATAAGTCTTAGCAGGATTGTTTCCAGCAACTCTGCTGCTAGCTGCAGGCACTGTCAGAAGGCTGTGATTGTCAGAGTGGTTTCTAAAAGTTCAAACTGCTACGTGTCCCTGTGGCCTTGGGATGCCACTCCCAGAGCCACCTGGTTAGCTCTGGCACAAGCTCTGTCCCACACAGTCAAGGACACGTGGTTTCTTTGAGACACACATTTAAAAAGAAAATCTATGCATACCTTTGGAGAAAAGACAAAATCTTACCTGATCTCAGACTTTGTTCGTGAGCACTTGGTTGGATCAAGATGCACAAAACGAAGAAAATAGAGACGCACAGGAGACTTTCCATCTTTCCTGTTTCACCCTGGACCAGGTCTTCTTGCTAGTTTCCAAAGCTGAGGAGACCAGAGTACCTATTGATACTTTGTTAGGGAAGCCTGCCCATTAATAATTAACCTTTAAACACGCTATCCAGGGTCCAGATATTTTCCTTGCTGCCCCTAGCCCCAAACCTAACTCTACTAAGTTGGAAAAAAAAAAAAAAAGATTGATTGACAGAATTGTTATTATCCTGATACATTTTGAAAATAAAACACATTGTCATACATTCTTACCTTTTGGGCCCAGATCACAGTTCCAAATTAATCTGTTTAAAGTTAATGTGCTGTGTTTGGCAAGTCTGTCAAAGGTCAAGGATAGGCGGCTTCCACATGTTGCCTAAGCTTCCCTTTTAACGGTGCTGTGAAAGGGATGAAGACTTGTGGAAATGGTGTTTCAAGTATCAGGCTAAGCCCATGGAGAAAGAAAAAAAGCTCTGCTGTGCTGACAGCCCCCAGAAGGTCCATTTTCTGCCGAGTTTGGCAAAATGACCGATGCCTGTGGTCAAAGTGTGGTGGGGCAGCATAGTTTGGCTGTATTATGAAAGAGGAAAAAAACCTCTAGCCTTAGTGAAAGAAGGAGCTGACACAGAAGCAGAGAGACAGAACCTCTCTGGGGGCCCTATTTAGGGATGATCCTAGAGTAAACATACTTGGTCCTTCTCTGTGTTCATTAAAACTCCAGAGGATTTTGGTTATCTGAGAAATAAAGCCACTCCATGGAACTACATAGGGGCAATGCTGCCGTGTGTGGTCCTTGGAATACTCTGCAACTCTCTAGTTTTGTTTAAACTCAACATATTTTTCTTTTCCTTCTTCTTCTTCTTTTTATTTATTTTGCATGAGTACTATGTGCCAGGTACTGTTCTAGGCCCTAGGGATATCCAAGTGAAGAAAACAAAGATTCTAGTCCTCTTGGAACTTATCTAGCAGTTACGGGAGGGGGAAGTCTAATAAATAATAGATACAATAAACATGAGATTTGTGTAGATTTGTAGAATGCGAAGAGGGCTACAGAAAAAGGAATAGTATTCCAGAGTTATGTGGAAGTTTGGAAATATGTGGGAGCAGGTAATGATTTTAAATAAAGTGGTCAGGTTAAGACTTGTTGGGAGGTAACTCTTTGAACAAAGGCTTGAGGGAGGTGAGAGAGTTAGCCCTATGGATATCTTGTGGAGGAGGCTTCAGGCATAAAGTATAGCCAGTGCAAAGGTCATGAGGTAGAGGCATGCCTGGAGTATTCCAGGATAGCAAGTAAGTCAATGAACAGAAAGACAGAAGAGGGAACTGAAGTCAGAGAGGTGTGGAAGGTGGTGGTAACTTATCATTTTGCAGGACATTATAAAATCTTTGATTTTCAGGATGTAAGGCATGAAGAACCATTCTGAATGGAAGAGTGACATGATTTGAAACAAAGTTTTAAAAGATCATTCTGGTTTGCAAGGTTGGGAACAGATAATAAGGGAGCAAAGGTGGAAGTGGGGACACCTTTTAGGAAGTTCTTACAGTGATCCAGTTAGGGGTGATGGTGGCTTGGTCCAACTTGTAACAGATGAAGTGGGGAGAGGAGATGGACAATGGATATATTTGGAAGGTAGATCCAATAGGATTTCCTGACAGTTGAAATATGGGATGTGAGAAAAAGAAAAGTTGAGGATGACTTCAATATTTTTAGTTGAGCAAGTGGAATAGTGGCATTGGTGTTAGTTGAGATGAGGAAGGCAGTGAGTGAAGCACATGTGGTGGGATAGATTAAGAATTCAGTTTTGCCCATGTGGAGTTTGAGATGTCTCTTAGACATCCAAGTGGAAAGGTTGAATAGGCAATTAGAAGACTTGGTGATCCTTGCTCAGGTATGCATGACTGGAAGGATCTTCCAAAGCTTCTAGCTGGTTGGAGAGGCTGGAACCTAGCCCAAAGACTAACTGTGTGCTATCCTGTGGTTGCACTTGCTTCCAGAGGGCTGTGACTTGGCACCATCTGGCCAGATACTTCTACTCTGATTCCCTGGAAGGCTCCTTTCTACCCTGAAGAATTAAGCAGGACTTGAAGATCCACTTTACCACTTTTTTCCATTGGGGGCCACCTGCATGGGAGGACAACAGAGGAACAGGTGCTCATCCTCAACCTCATGCCTGTGTTTTGTCTCTGTTCCAGAACATGGCATAACTCAAGTGCTAGTGTGTGTGTGTGAATCCATGAAGGCCTAAAAACAGGAGTTTAGAGTCAGTCATTCAGATGGATTATAGAAATAAAGGAACAAATTCCTGCACATCAGAATTTGTCACAACTTCTAAAAAGACAGGTATGTAGGGAAGATTGGAGATTTTTGTGTGAAGTACTCATTTGGGAGGTAGTGTGCTTACTAGTCAAGTTTGAGCTTTGGAATCAGACATATCTTGGTTCAAATTTCTGGTCTATCACTTATTATCTGGGTGACCTTGGGCAAGACATTCCCTTTCTGAACTTTGGTTTTTCTCAATCTGTAAAATGGGGCTAATGATCTCACTTGATTGGTTAAGCGAGATAATGCATATAAACCCTTAGTAATTCTGGCAAATGGGAAATAATAAATGATAAAACTCAAAAACAAACTCACTGGTGCCAGGTTGATTCCAACTCATAGTGATCCCTCCTTGGGTTTCTGAGGCAGTATTTATGGAGATAGATTGCCCAGCCATCCTTCCGAGGAGTGGCTGGTGGGTTTGAACTGCCAGCCTTCTGGTTAGCAGTCAAATGCCTTAGGCACTATGCCACCAGAGCGCCCATTATTATTTTTATTGGTTTTCAATCACCAAAGTGATCAAGAGGGTGTTTAGGAGGTAGATAATATATAGCAAGACCATCGTGATATAATTTAAGTGAAAAACAATAAAGTAAAAAACCAAAATTGCTTTTTTCTAAAACCAATTCTAAAATCCAACTGAACATCATAGGTATTTGGAGAGCTCTGAAAAAGGATAATTTATTGGGCCCATCACCAGGTTAATTGAATCAAAACTTTTAGGGTTGGAGCCTGCAGAAGCTTCATTTTAAACTTGTTCTCCAGGTTGTCATTGGTCACATGAAGTTTGAAAACTATTGCCTCATTGTGATGCTTGAATGATCTATTAGGGTGCACGTTGGAACGTTTTATGTTTGTGTATGCATAATGTTTACAATATATGTTGTTGTTGTTAGGTGTTGTTGAGTGAGTTACTACTACCATTCTATGTACAACAGAATGGTACAGCACCATCCTTACAATCGTTGCTGTATTTGAGCCCATTGTTGTTGCCATTGTGTGAATCCGTCTCATTGAGAGTCTTCTTCGTTTTCATTGACCCTCTACATCTCTAAGCATGATGTCTTTCTTCAGGAACTGGTACCTCCTGATAATGTGCCCAAAGTACATGAGATAAAGTCTTGCTATCCTTACTTCTAAGGAGCATTCTGGATGTACTTCTTCTGAGACAGATTTGTTCTATGCCAAGAAATCTGGAAGACAGCTACCTGGCCATCTGACTGGAAGAGATCCATATATGAACTCATTCCGAAGAAAAGTGATCCAACAGAATGTAGAAATTATCAAACAGTATTATTAATATCATGTTGTTGTTGTTGTTATGTGCCGTCGAGTCGGGCCCAACTCATAGCGACCCCTCCTTGGGTTTCCGAGGCAGTATCACTACGGAAGTAGATTGCCTCGTCTTCTTTCCGAGGAGTGGCATCATATACAAGTAAAATTTTGGAGAAGATAATTCAAAAAATGATTATAACAGTACATTGATAAGGAGCTGCCAAAAATACAAGTTGGATTCAGAAGAGGACATGTAATAAGGAATATCATTGCTTATGTCAGATGGATTCTTGGTGAAAGCAGGGAATACCAGAAAGATGTTTGATCTTTACCTGCGTTTTATTTACTACATAAAGGCATTTGACTGTATGAATCATAAAAATTTATGGATAATGTTGCAAAGAATGAGAATTCTGGAACACTACATTGTGCTCATGAGGTACCTATACATAGACCAAGAGGCAGTCATTCGAATAGAACAAGGGGATGCTGTGAGGCTTAATATCAGGAAAGGTGTACTTTGGGGTTGTATCCCTTCACTGTACTTATTCAGTCTGTATGGGAGCAAATAATCCTAGAAGCTGGACTATATGAAGGAGAACATGGGATCAGAATTGGAAGAAGGCTCATTACCAGCCTGCAATATGTAGATGACACAACCTTGCTAACTAAAAGTGGAAAAGGCTTGAAGCACTTACTGATGAAGATCAAAGACTACAGCCTTCAATATGGATTATACCTTAACATAAAGAAAATAAAAATCCTCACATAAGCAATATTATGAGAAATGAAGAAAATATTGAAATTGTCAAGGATTTCATTTTACTTGGATCCATAATCAATGCCCATGGAAGCAGCAGTCTAGAAATCAAATGACACTGGGTAAATGCATTGGGTAAATCTGCTTCAAAATACCTCTTTAAAGGATTAAAAAGCAAAGATATCATGTTGAAGACAAAGGTGTGCCTAACTCAAGCTTTGGTATTTTCGATAGCCTCATATGCATGCAGAAGCTGGACAATGAATAAGGAAGACTGAAGAAGAATGAACACATTTGAATTACCATATTGGTGAAAAATATTGACAGTATCATGGATTGCCAAAAGAATGAACAAATGTGTCTTGGAAGAAGTACAGCCAGAATGCTCCTTAGAAGTAAGGATGGCAAGACTTCATCTCACATGAAGACATGTTATCAGGAGGGACCAGTCTCTGGAGAAAGATATCATGCTTGGTAAAGTAGAGGGCTGGTAAAAAAGAGGAAGACCCTTGTTTTGTTTACCTCGTGGTGCTCTGACAGGAATATACCACAGATGGCTTGAACAAACAGGAGTTGATTCTCTTACAGTTCGGGAGGCTAGAAGTCCGAGTTCAAAGTGCCAGGCTCTAGGGGCTGTGTGAAAGCCCCTAGACCTTGGGCTTCAGCTCTGCCTCTTGCCCCCAGCCCACTGAAGCTAACAGCATCTCTTTGCTCAGGAAGCTACTGGCTGCTGAGGCTAAAAAGCCCAAGGTCGACAAATAAAATGGCATGGTCCCGATGTTACCAAACCACACAGCAGGCCATTAATTCAAGTCCATTGAAAGTTCCAAGGTCAGCAGAGCATGGCAGACTGCTGAACAACAACATGGCTACATGAAGGGTTTAAGTGTGCCGTAAATTAGAGACCATTCTCAAAACTGTTTATTATATACGGGAAATAGACTACATGCCCAAAACAGCTACTCAGCTACTCCAGTAGATTACACCATGGAGTTAATTACCAATCTCACCATGGGGAATAACTACCACCAGCTGCCCAGCCACTCAACCAGGCCCAGCCAAGTTGACACACAAACTTAACCACCACAACCCTCAGTGAGATGGAGTGACAACAATGGTCTCAAACATAGCAATGATTGTGCAGATGGCACAGGACCAGGCAGTGTTTCATTCTGTTGTTCATAGGGGCACTATGAGATGGCTCCTAACAACAACAATAACTGAGTAGTAGAAATGTATTAATATGCTTGGCTGCTAACTAAAAAGTTGGAGGTTTGAATCCACTCAGAGGTACCTTGGAAGACAGACCTGGCAATCTACTTCCTAAAAATAGCCAATGAAAACTCAGTGGAGTACAGTTCTGCCCTGACACACATGTGGTCACCATGAGTCTGAACTGACTTGATAGAAACTGGTTTTATATAATTTGTATGTGGTGCTATAAAATATATTGTTGTTGCTTTGATGTGTCATCAAGTTGATTCAAATTCTCAGCAACTCTATAGGATAGAGTAAAACTGCCTCATAAGGTTTCCTAAACTATAATCTTTATGGAGCAGATCACCAGATCTTTTCTCCCACAAAGCAGCTGTGGGTTCAAACCATTGGCCTTTTAGTTAACAGCTGAGGGCTTAACCACTGTGCCAACAGGGCTCTTTATAAAATATATTAGTGCTATATAATTTATATATTGACAGGGAACTTCCAGAAATTCAAGCTGGATTCAGAAGAGGACGTGGAACAAGGGATATCATTCCTGATATTAGATGGATCACAATCAATGCCCATGAAGCAGCAGTCAAGAAATCAAACGACAAATTGCACTGGGCAGATGTGCTGCAAAAGACCTTTTTAAATTTTAAAGAGCAACAATGTCACTTTGAAGACTAACTCAAAACTCACTGCTGTCAAGTCTGATCCGACTCATAACAACCCCTCCTTGGGTTTCCGAGGCAGTACCATTACAGAAGTAGATTGCCCAACCTTCCTTTCAAGGAGTGGCTGGTGGGTTTGAATCTCCAGCCTCCTGGTTAGCAGTCAAATGCCTTAGGCACTACGCCACCACAGCTTCTTTGAAGATTAGGTTGTGCCTGGTACAAGCCATGGTATTTTCAGTAGCCTCATACGCATGGAAAAGCTCACAATGAATAAGGAAGACTGCAGAAAAATTGATGCATTTGATTTGTGATATTGGTGAAGAACATTGAATTTACCATGGACTGCCAGAAGAATGAACAAATCTGTCTTGGAAGAAGTACAGCCAGAATGCTCCTTAGAAACAAGAATGGCCAGACTACATCTCATACTTTTATCATGTTATCAGAAGGGACACTAGTCCCTGGAGAAAGATATCATGTTTGGTAAAATAGAGCGTCCAGGTAAAAGGGAAAGATCCTCAATCAGATGGACTGACACGATACTGGAACAACGGACTCATGCATAGCAATGATGATTAGAATGATGCAGGACCAGGCAATGTTTCATTCTGTTGTTTATAGGGTGCTATGAGTCAGAGCTGACTCATCAGCCCCTGAAAACACAACAACACTAAAACTAAAAAAATGCATTATTGGTTCCATGGTATCTAGTCTCAAGAAAAGACTGCTCTAAGTTGTTTTTTTCCCTCCAATAGTCCCACAAATCTGTAGTTGAAATCCTAATGGGAAGAATCAGTGGACCAGCACAGACCCGAACACTTAAAAATAAATCTCAAAAGGGATTTTGCTTTGCTCCCTGAATGCTCTGCTCTTCAGCCCTGGACTTTGAGAGTCAGAGAGCATTGGAGCTTGTAGAACCAGTTGTTGACACTGCCTGGTCCTGCTCCATCATCCTCACAATCTTTGCTGTGCTTGAGGCCATTGTTGCAGCCACTGTGTCAGTCCATCTCATTGAGGGTCTTCCCCTTTTTCACTGACCCTCTACTTTACCAAGCATGCTATCCTTCTCCAGGGACTGGTCCTTTCTAACAACATGATCAAAATAGGTGAGATGAAGTCTGGCCATTTTTGTTTCTAAGGAGCATGCTTGCTGCACTTCTTCCAGAACAGACTTGATCGTTATTCTGGCAGTCCATGGTATTTTTAGTACTCTTCACCAATGTCACAATTCAAAGGCATCAACTCTTCTTAGGTCTTCCTTATTCATTGTCCAGGTTTCACATGCTTATGAGGCAATTGAAAATATCATGGCTTGGGTTAGCTGCACCTTAGTCTTCAAAGTGACATCTTAGTTCTTCAACCCTTTAAAGAGGTTCAGATTTGCCAAGTGCAATACAACATCTGATTCCTTGCTACTGCTTCCATGGGTATTGATTGTGGATCCAAGCAAAATCAAATCCCTGACAATTCCAGTCTTTTCTCCATTTATTGTGATGTTGTTTATTGGTCCAGTTGTGAGTATTTTGTATACTTTATGTTGAGCTATAATCCATACTGAAGAGTGTAGTCTTTGAACTTCATCAGTAGGTGCTTCAAGTCATTGTCACTTTTAGCAAGCAACGTTGTGTTATCTGCATATTGCAGGCTGTTAATGAGTCTTTCTCCAATCCTGATGCTGTGTTCTTCTCCAGATAGTCCAGCCCCTCTGATTATTTGCTTTAGCATACAGCTCAAATAAGTATGGTGAAAGGGTACATTCCTGACACACTGTCTTCTTGATTTTAAGCCATGCTGTTTCTCCTTGTTCTCTTCAAATAATAGCCTCTTGTTCTATGAGCACAATTAGTGCTTTCTCTGAGCTTTGTTTTTCACCTATAAAGTAGAGGAATAATCCAGACCTCATTTGTTGGAAAATCAAATGAGCCCTGACTATACCAGGAGTTGTTTTAGGTACTTTCCATGTAATAACAATTTAATCTTTACAACCTCAACTTACAGATGAGAAAACTGGGGTAGAGACTTACATAATTTGCCCAAGTCAGAAACAGAGCCAATGCAATGGACTCACCCCTAGTCACAGGGCATGATAAATCTTAAATATATATTAATACTTGCTTGAAACACTTCATTCTTTCAAACAGTCTGAAATATCCTCTGCAGTCCCATTTTCACCTTCCATTTATTTACTACACTTTTTCTTTTAAACATAGATAAGGAAAAGGTTAAACTCCAATCCAACCCCTTTCCAAATGAGGACATGTTCCAAGCCAACCCAAATTAACTAGGTTCCCTACTTGTTTTTGCTGTTTTCCCATATAGCACAAGAATGTGCTCACAGATCGATTGGTGACCCATAAAGCTTGATTGTTTTCACTGTGGCAGGCTGGTTCCCAGAAGGAATAATAAAAGGTAGAGTCATTTTCCAATGACACAATTTTGTAAACTTCATAGATTTCACCCTGGAAGTAGAATAGGGCTGAATTGTAGGAAAGCCGAGTTCAATCCTGAGGACAGCCAGATGTATAGGATTAAGGGCTTGTGGTTTCTAAAAAGGTCCTTGGTGGTACAAATGGTTTGCATTCAACTATTAACCTAAATATTGGTGGGGCAAAATCACCCAACAGCACCACAGAGAAAGGCCTGGCAATCTATTTTCACAAAGGTTACAGCCAAGAGAACCCTTTGGGCCAGTTCTACTCTTTAACACATGGGGTTGGTATGAGTCAGAGCTGACTTCATGGCAATGGGCTTAGGATTTAGTTGTTGTTGTTGTTTTTGGTTGCTAAAACAACTGATCCTGGACTCTGGCATCAGGCAGTCCTGATTTTCCCTCCCTCTCAGCCTTGTGGATTTGTGGATTTGTGCCACAACCTAATCTTTCTAAACTTCAGCTGTAAAATTAGAGAAATAATAGTCCCAATCTAAATATTATTGCTTTGATGACTCTTTTCTTAGAACTCCGACCAGAGTCTTCCATTCTTGAGTATTCCTGGTTGCTGAAGATGAAAACAAGAAAATATGATTCTGAATACAAAAGCCCTGTTTTTCTCATCAGTAAACTTCACCTTGATCTCCTAGCTTCTCCCTCCTGGGACTTGCACTCTTTATCCCTGTAAAATATTTATTTCTTTTCCTCTTATTGACTTTCTTATCACCATTATACTAAAGAAAAAGGTTACATTCCAGGTCTCTTAAAATCTCTATTTCTTCATGAAGCATTTCAAATTAAAAGAGAGCAAGAATTAGGCAGTTTTTTTTTTTTTTT
>NW_006921602.1:20122737-20133105 GCF_000298275.1 Orycteropus afer afer
GAGCCGCTCACTCAAGGAAGTATATAGTCCGGAATGCCGTTCTTTCAGTTTGTCCTTGGGATAGCGTTGCAGGTAGGCCACACCCCCAGGGAAACTCCCCTTGGGCAGACCGGCCGCTCAGAACTCAGTCATGTGATCCATCATGGGAACCACCACTCACAACTGGAGTCCAGCCAAGTTGACACATCGTCAACTATCACAAGGGTCATGGCAGGCTGAGCCATCATCGTTGTTAGCACCAGCTCTCCCCAACAACTTCCTGTCAAAAACTCTGCTCTGTCCATGGCAAATCTTCATGGGCAAAGGCTCCAGTTTCTCATCTTGACTGACCTTTTTAACTGTTGATGCCTGGATAGGGGGAAAATAATTTGCATTTAAATTACATAATTCTATCCCAATATGTTTTTGTTACTTCTGTCTTCTGTTATGCTCTTCAGCTATTTCAGAGTCATGTCCATTGAATAGCTGAGAGAGCCCTTGAGAATGTTTATTTAATAATTAGTAACACTAAGCATGCAATGTGTGTTCCTACACAGTGCAAATGCACAACACAATTCAATATTTTTAACCTTAGGTACAGGAAGATCTCACATGTTGCACTTGGCAAAACTACTTTTTGTTGCATGGACTTTAGAGTCAACCATAATTCAAATCCCATTCCACCACTTACTACAATGTGGACTTGAGCAACTCAGCAACCTTGTGAGCCTCCTACGTTTTCCCCTCTGTAGAATGGGAATAACCACACCTACATCATGGGATTGTTCCTGAAGTTTAAATGTGATCACTTAGAGAGCCTGGTTTATTGCTGACTTTGTGAGAGTTGGCTCCTGAGTTTTTAACTCCTGACTTCTAGGCCTACTTAAGTATCAATGAATAGCCATGTCAGCAAGAAATCCCATTGGTGGGAAAATGATACATTGACAACTCCTTGGAATTTAAAACAAACCATTGGGAATTGTGGGAATATTGAGAATTGGTTTCTGATTTCTGGAGGCCAATGATTGTATATTCTAACCCTGGAGAGCTTTGGTGTGATGAATCTGTGACGTGGAGTCAAACCAGCTACTGCAGAGAGGCTTGGGCCATTTCAGTCTAACCAGTGTCCAGCTTTTCCTCATAGCTCTAGCAAGACATGTGTGCTCAGATATCCCATAGTGAGAAGCACTGGGGTCCACAGAGAGAATGTGCATGAAGACAAGCCCACCTTCCCAAACTGTACCCTTTGTTTGCTGCAGTCAGCCAATTCATGGCTTTGTTGGCCTCCCCACAGGAGGAGCCCAGCTCACCAAGCCCCAGACAGCACCCCAAGCAGTTGGAGGATGCAGGCATAGAGTAGGTACATGATGAATACTAATCCACATCCTTCTTCCTTCTCACAGAGGGAAAAACTCACCAGGAAGCCCTTGGCTAACTTCAAGGAGCCAGCAATGTTCACTGCCTATCTAGCTGTTCAAAGCCAACTTAAAACTTTGTCTTTTTGCTTCCAAACATAATGCAAAGAAAGGAAAAAGTTTTTCCTTTATACTGGAACTATTAAAATGCATCTTGGCTGAAAGCAGAGAATACTAGAAAGAAGTTACCTGTGTTTTATTGACTATGCAAAAGTATTTGACTCTATGGGTCATAATAAATTATGAATAATATTGCAAAGAATGGGCATTCCAGAACATTTAATTGTGCTCATGAGAAACCTGAATATAGACCAAAAGGCAATTGCTTGAACAGAACAAGGGGATAATGCATGGTTTAAAATCAGGAAAAGTGTTCATCAGGGTTATATCCTTTCACTATATTTATTCCATCTGTATGCTGAGCAAATCATTTGAGAAGCTAGACTGTATGAAGAAGGATGTGGCATCAAATTTGGAGGAAGATTCATTAACAACCTGCGATATGCAATGACAACCTTGCTGGCTTAAAGTGAAGCAGATTTGAAGTATTCACTGATGAAGATCAAAGCCTACAGCCTTCAATATGGATTACATCTCAACATAAAAAGAAAAAAATCCTTACAAATGAGCCAATAAACAACATCCCAATAAATGGAGAAAAGGTTGAAGTTGTCATGGATTGCATTTTACTTGGATCCACAATCCATGGAAACAGCAGTCAAGAAATCAGACATCATATTGCACTGGGAAAATGTACTCCAGATGACCTCTTTAAAATGTTAAGAACCAAAGATGTCACATTGAAGACTAAGGTGCACCTAACCCAACCTGTGTTATTTTCAGTCACCTCATATTTTAAGGAAAGCTGGACAATGAATAAGGAAGACCAAAGAAGAGCTGGTGCCTTTGAATTGTGGTGTTGGCAAAAAATCCTGAAAATACCATGGACTGCCTGAATAACAAACAAATTGGTTCAGGAGGAAGTGCAGCCAGAATGCTCCACTGAAGAGAGAATGGCCAGGCTTCATCTCACCCACTTTGGTCATGTTGTCAGAAGGGACCATTCTCTAGAGAAGAATATCATGCTTGGTAAAGTAGAGGGTCAGCAAAAAAGGAGAAGACCTTCCACAAGGTAAACTGGCACAGTGGCTACAAAGATGGGCTCAGCCTTTAAAGAAATGTGAGGAGTCAACTGCAGGGATCCAGGTAAGGAGAGGGAACCCAGGCCACGCCCCAAAGTGGCAGGGCAGTAGAGTGGAAGAAAGGAGAGAAAAGGCCCAGGGACTGGGACAGAGGGAGGAGTCAGCCCCAGGGATCCAAGTAAGGGTGGTTGGAGAGGTTTTCAACAGCTAAGGGAGACAAACTTGTCTGTCAGTTTGTCCTACTGTGGTGACGTGTTGCTGTGAGTCTTGAGGCTGAGCCACTGGTGTTTCTAACCCAGCAGGGTGCACATGGTGCACAAGTATCAGCCCGGCTTGCAGACTGAGACAGACTAGGAAGAAGGAGGAGGCCATCCACTTCTCAAAGAATTGACGAGGGAAAACTTTATGAATAGCAAAGAAACACTGCCTGATACATTACCGCACAACTTTATGAATAGTCTGGAGAGGTTACAAGGCTCTCAAAATAGAACTGGGAAGGAGCTGGATCATCAGAGTAAAACCACCCTTACTCACACAGATAAGATAAAACTTTTAAGACCTCCATTTGCTGATGTGACACCACTCAAATTGAGGAAAAACAGCTGCAAACATCCATTAATCATCGGAACAAGGAATGTACAAACTATGAATCTGGGAAAATTGGAAGTTGTCAAAAATGAAATGGAACACATAAAGATTGATATCTTAGGCATTAGTGAGTTGAAATGGACTGGTTTAGGCCATTTTGAATCAGACAACCGTATGATCTACTATGCCAGGAATGACAGTTTGAAGAGGAATGGCATGGCATTCATCATCACAAAGGATGTTTCAAGATCTGTCCTGAAGTACAATGCTGTCAGTGATAGGATAATATCTATATGCCTACAAGGAAGATTAGATACTACAACTACTATTCAAATTTATGCACCAACTACTAATGCCAAAGATGAAGAAATTGAAGATTTTTGCCAACTTCTGCAATCTGAAATTGATCAAAAATGCAATCAAGATGCATTGATAATTGCTGGTGATTGGAATGTGAAGCTGGAAACAAAGAAGGATCAGTGGTTAAAAAATATGGCCTTGGCAACAAAAATGATGCCAGAGACTGCATGATAGAATTTTGCAAGACTTATCCATTGCAATACTTCTTTTTGTTTTCAACAACATACATACACAAAACAAAATGTGTATGAATTGTTCAATGGAAAACCAATATGCACTGTAAACTTTCCATCAAATCACAATAAAAAATTTTAAAAAAATACATCATGTGGGCAAAAGAAAACAAAAGCATAAACAGTGACTGTAAGTGGACCTCACCAGATGGAATACACAGGAATCAAAATGACTCTGTCTGTGGAAAAAGATGATGGAGAACCTGACTGCAGAACAGACCATCAATTGCTCATATGCAAATTCAAGTTGAAGATGAAGAAAATGAAAACATATCCATGAGAGCCAAATATGACCTTGAATCTATTCCACCTGAATTTAGAGACCATCTCAAGAAAAGATTGTTGTTGTTGTTGTTGTTTGCCATCAAGTCGGCCCCGACTCATAGCGACCCCTCCTTGGGTTTCCGAGGCAGTATCACTACGGAAGTAGGATTGCCCAACCTTCCTTCCGAGGAGTGGCTGGTGGGTTTGAACCACCAGCCTTCTGGTTAGCAGTCAAGTGCTTTTAGCCACTATGCTACCAGAGCTCCCCAAGAAAAGATTAGAAGTGTTGAATACTAATGACCGACAACCAGATTTCCAAATAGGGATAGTAATAGTACTTCAGGGCAATCCCATGTGTTGCAGAGTAGAACTGTGCTCCATATCTTTTTCAAGGCTGTGACCTTTGGAAGCAAATCACCAGGCCTTTCTTCCATGGCTCTTCTGAGTGGTTTAAAACCATCAAAATTTCAGTTAATAGTCAAACACTTAACCATTTGCACCATCCAGGGATTCTATGAGCTGGAAATGACTAGCAGCAATTGGTTTGGTTTGGTTTTTGGTAATAGTACTCACCTCACAGGGTTTTGGGGAGGATTAAATGAGAAAATCCATGTGCTGTGCTTATCATAGTGATAGCACAATATGTCAGCTCTTGTTATTTTTATTTACTACAATCTTTTATCATGCTTTTTATTTCTCCTATCCCTTCTATAAGGAGCCCAAATGGCTCAATGATTAAGCACTTGGCTGCTAACCAGAAGGTTGGCGGTTGGAAGTCACCCAGAGGCTCTGAAGAAGAAAGACCTGGGAATCTGCTGTCATAGAGATTACAGCCTAGAAAACCCTGTGTGGCAGTTTTACTCTGTCACATGGGGTCCCTATGAGTCAGATTCGACTCGAACAACATCCCTTACGTGTTCCTTTAGTTTATTATAACTCACTGTACCAAAGAACAGGAGAATTATTTTTAGTGTTTTAAGAAAGTGTAGTTAGAATTTAGATTTTCTGTTCTTAATTTTGAAATTAACTGCATAAGTTGTTATTCATGCCTTCCTTTTAAAAAATAAAGCCCCACCTCAATATTTGCTTTCTTAATTTTTGAATAATTACCAATTGACTAGACCATTGAACCCTGGATTTGAATTTTCAAAGTGATTTGATTTCTCAGGTTGTACAAGGAATGGCTGTTAGAATGGAAAAGGCCCTCAGAGTGGGGAGTCCTCCCTGTGCAGATGGGGATGTCAAGGCCTGGTATAATGACTCTCTGGAATCAGGAGTAAGAGCTTGTTGATGAGTTTAACTCTGAGGCCATGTTCAAAGGCCCAGAGAGGCTGTGTGTCTCTGGGAACTAGAGTGTGCCCACCAGAGAAAACTGCTCACGTAGCCCAGCCCTAGAAGTGGTGCAAACCTCCCTTTATCAAGTTTATTTTTCCTCTTTGGCAGGGTGTGGGTGTGGGTAAAGGATAGGGGTGTAGGGAAGGACCCTGTTCAACCTCAGAGGGGAATTCCTGGATGCCAAGGGACAGGATGTCTGTGTGCACTTGACCCATCAGCCTCAATTTCAGTTCTGGCACCCCGAGAAAAGTTCATATTTTTCAGGTGAACCCCATAAATCTCCTCTACTTCCCTCATAACCAGTGTTCTGCAGATGCCTGGTCAAGGGTTTGTTTGGAGTGAACCAGACTTGGCAAAGAGCTCTTACCTCCCGGCCAAGTTCAGAGATAGGAGGATGAAAATATTACTGTGTCTCAGCATCCTTTAAATTTACGGCAACTGGAGTGATACCCTGGAGAGAGCCATTTTTCACTCAATTCCACTGCTATCACCTCATCTGACCGTCAAGCTATGTGGAGGACACTCAGGAGAGCAAAATTCTCTTACAATTCATGAAGAAACAGCTGTGATTAGATCTCAGAAGCCAGTCCATGTGTAATTGGGATCTTGGAGATTGAGGGTGGGGTGTGTGTTGGGGGAGCAGAGTCAGAGTTACATTGGCCCTGGTGCTTCTAGGGACTATTTCTTTTTTCTATCACATCATCTCTAGTGCAAAATAGCTTGTCTTAGCTCTTGTTAGAAAAGTAACTCCCTTTGTCCATTTATCACAGGCTTATATCAACAAAGAAGGAAAATGGTAGGCTGTTAATATGTGTAGGAAGACCCACTCTTGGCAAAACCTGGTGCAAGGGAGAAAGAGATGGATTTGATATCAGAAGATTTGGATTTAAGCCCAGCTTTGCCTTAGGTGAGTTGTGAGCTCTCTACAGGCTCCAGGGTGGCACAAACAATTTGCCCTGGACTGCATATGCCTAAGGCATTTGACTGCTAACCAGAAGGCTGGAGGTTCAAACCCACTAGCCACTCCACAGAGGTAAGACTGGGCAATCTACTTCTGTAAAGATTTACCTCCTCAGAAACCCAAAGGGGGTTGCTATGAGTCAGAATAGACTCGATGGCAGTGAGTTTGGTTTGGTTTATTAACCTAAAGGTTGGCAGTTCAAATCCATTGAGCTGCACTGTTGAAGGAAGGTCTGGTGATCTGCTTCCATAAATATTGCAGGGAAAAAAACCCTATTGAGCAGTTCTACTCTGTAACACACCATAAATGAGAATCCACTCAATGGCAACAGGTTTTGGTGTAACCCCAATATAATACAATCCCAATATTGAAACCTGTGATCCTCACTGCACAAGGCAATGGAGAATGTCAGGATAGTGTATGGCAAAGTATCTTTGAAACAATAACAGAACCCACATGAAGGAGAGGCCCTCGTGGAACCTCAGGCTGGGATGATAATGACAAGCACATTTGTGGGACAGAGATACCTTGCGAGATACCTTGGGAGCCCAAGCAGGCCTCCTTCCTGGCATCAGACCAGGATATACTTTCAGGAAGCAGCCCAGGGGCCCTGACAGGGCAAGGCTTTCCTTGAAGACATGAAGGGAGTGCTGAAGTACCCACCTTATGTTGTTTGCAGGCTTCAGCAGGGAGACCAAAGCATGAATGAATTGCCTCAGAAAAATAATTCCCTCAAAATTGCCTCCAAAATAATTTTGAGGTGGGGATGGGGGCAGCTGGGGTCTGGTGGCCTGTAGGTGAGGTGAGGGCTATGAAATTCTGGAATTCATGGGGATCTCGCTGGTACTCCCAGCAGATAAAGCCTGGCATGTTTTGTTATTAATGTAAGGGCTTAAGATGATAATGAAACTTGCCTGAATTGCCTTTCTGACAGTCTTTTCTAGCTCCTCTTTCGTTATTGCCCCTACCAAACACCAAAACCAAAATCACTGCCGTAGAGTCAGACCCAACTCATAGTGACCCCTCCTTGGGTTTCCAAGGCGGTATCACTACAGAAGTAGATTGCCCAACCTTTCTTCCAAGGAGTAGCTGATGGGTTTGAACCTCCAGCCTTCTGGTTAGCAGTCAAGTGCCTTAGGCACTACACCACCAAAGCTCCCATTGCCCCTACAAAGCCCTTAAACTACCTATACGCTCCACCCACCCCACCCCCAGAGAAATCTCTGCTCTCTCTGGTCTGTTGTCTCCATTCTCCCGTTCCTATATCCCATACCCTGCATACCCATGAGGTCTGGGCTAAATGGCTGTCAACATGGAAATGAGAGATGTCCAAGGCCTGAACCCTGGTTGGGCCAATATTTAGAAGTCAGAGAGATGAAGAGGGACCTTTATGCTTTTGCCAAATTATGTTTTAAGAGTAAATACTCAGTGGTAACAACTCTGGCCAAAGAGTGTGAACAATATCACTGTAAATGAATGTCTAGGGTAATTTCTGGGCAGTTTCACCATCACTGGATGTTAGTATACAGCTTTCTTTCATGCTTGCTTGCTTCTTCCTTTTGTTGTTGTTAGTTGCTATTGACTTGGCTCCATTCATGGTGACCCCATGTACTACAGAATGAACTGTTGCCGGTCCTGTGCCATTTTCACACTCCTTGGTATGCTGGAGTCCATTGTTGCAGCCACCATGCATTTTGAATGCCTTCCAACCTAGTAGGCTCATCCTCCAGCCTCATGTCGGACGAGGTTCTGTTGTGATCATAGGGTTTTCACCGGGTAATTTGCAGAAGTAGATTGCCAGCCCTTTCTTCCTAGTCTGAATCTGGAAGCTCCTCTGTCTACTATGGATGACTCTGCTGGTATTTGAAATACTAGTGGTATAGCTTCCAGCATCAAGCAACATGCAAGCCACCACAGTATGACAAACTAACAGATGGGTGCTAGTTTGTTCCTTTAGTATATCTAAATTGTCATCTTCAGGCTGCTTTCATTTACATTTCTTTGATTTCTAGTGAGAATTAACATTTTCCCATTATGTTTGTCTACTAATTATATTTCCCTTCTGGGAATGGTTCTGTCTTTTACCCATTTATCTTTTGGAATCTTGACATTTATTTTACAAATTTGAATTAGCAATTTATGATAGATCTTAATTCTTTGTAATGTTTGATAGAAATATTTTCTCTTTAAAGAAGTCTTTACTGATGTTAATTTTTATAGTGCAGTCACTTCAATTGCTTCAAAGCTGAGTAAGTCAAAATACCCCCAGAGAGCTGATAAACACTTTTTTCAATTTTCTGCAAGTTCTTCCATAATTAGGTTTTATATTTAAATCTTTAATTAACCAGACCTTATTCTGGTGAATGTTTTATTCTTAATAACTTTTTCTATTATATTATCAATCAATATATATTACTGAAAAATAAAAAATAAAGTTTATTATTGAAAAAGAAAAACATAAGAAGATCCACAATTTTACCATCCAGAGATAATCATTGTTGACATTTTGATGTATTTTTTTCTGTGTATGTATTTATTTTTAAAAGTACAACTGCAAACATATTGTCCAAACCCTTTAACAACCTGCTTCTTTATTTAATGGCATATTTCAGTAGCATTATATACTCTTTTGAAATACTATTTGAAATAGCACTGTGACCCTGTAGGACAGAGTAGAACTGCTCAATAAGGTTTCCAAGGCTATAATCTTTATGGAAACAGACTGCCACATCTCTCTCCTGAACAGCAGCTGATGGGTTCCAACCACCAACCTATCAGTTCGCAGCCAAGTGCTTTAACCACTGCACAACCATGGCTCCTTGAAATAGCTATAGAATGTTGCATTTTACAGATGTACCATAATTGACTTAATTCCCTATCATTTTTCATTAACATCAGTGTCTCTCAGCTAACATTATTTTGAACCATTCTGCTATAAACACTCATATAAATCTTGATTCACATTTCTGATTATTTCCTTTGTATGCATTCCTTAAAGTAGAATTGCTGAGACAAAGATTATTTTTATATTGCTTGCCTTTTCATATATACTGCTACACAAATTTCTATCATTTTAAATTCCCATTAACAGAGAATAAGTGTGCTTCCCTCTCCCTCACCACTCCTCACTCTTGTCATCATTACTAATATGTTTCTAATTTTGAGTTAAAGATTAGTCAAAATGGTATCTGTATATTTTAATTTGTTTTTACTTTATTACTAGTGAGTTAAATTTTAATTTACCCCACTTTGATTTTCTTGTTGTTGTTATATGCTGTTGAGTTGGACCCAACTCATAGCAACCCCTTCTTGGGTTTCTGAGGTGATAGCACTACAGAAATAGATTGCCCAAGCTGGTGGGTTTGAACCGTCAATCTTCTGGTTAGCAGTCAAGTGCCTTAGGCACTACGCTACCAGAGCTCCTGATTTTCTTGGGTTGTTTACTTTTTCATGAATTACTTGGTTTTGTTTATACATTCGTAAAATTTTGGTGTATGTTTTTAAAAATTACAATTATTTCAAACACAGAGAAAAACTATAATTATTTCAAACCCTGTCTGCTACCCAGATCCATCAAATTCTAATATTGTGCCATGTATGCTTCCCATTTTAGCTAATACCTACATACATGTTTGTTGTTCTTAACTGTCATTGAGTTGACTCTGACTCATGGCACCCCATGCACAACAGAATGAAGCATTGTGCAATCTCCATGATTAATTGGGGATTAGATCTGTGTGATTCATAGAGTTTTCACTGGTTAATTTTTGGTAGTAGACTGCCAGGCCTTTCTTCCTAATCCATCTTAGTCTGGAAACTTCACTAAAACCTGTTCAGCATCACAGCAATATGCAAGCCTCCACTAACAGTTGACTGGTGGCTGTGCATGAGATGCACTGGCCGAGAAGTGAACTCGGGTCTCCCTTCTGGCAGGTGAAGATCTACTACTAAACCACCACTGCCCCCTGTATACTTGTATACTTCTTCCCAAACCTAAAAAGAATCTCATGTTTTTCCTCCTTAGAGCAGCCCTGCAGTGCCATGAATTACTTAATATGGCCCTTCGAGCCATGTTGTTGTTGTTGTTGTTA
>NW_006921602.1:20137909-20190899 GCF_000298275.1 Orycteropus afer afer
GCAGTGTTTCGTTCTGCTGTGCATGGGGTCACTATGAGTCTGAAACGACTTGACAGCACTTAACAACAACAACAACATTGTACATCTTGGCTTCTCTGCCTGTGGTTATGGTCCCATTTTGGAGTTTTTGTTATGTTAATGAAACAGGATTAGGGTAAGGTGCATCTTCAGTCACTGCCTTACTAGAAGGTGTGACTCAAGTAGGAGGAGTTTCTTTGAGTGTATGGTCCACATTATATATATATGAAAGTTCTCTCTCTTGCTCTGGATCCTGTAACTGGCTTGTTATCATCTGACCTCCAGTTCTTGGAACTTGAGTCAACAGCCTATCATCTGACCTGGTTCACTGTCTCCTGCAGCCTTGTAAGCCAATGACATGTCGTCTGACCTGCTGATTTGGGTTTGTCAGCCCTTGCAACCACAGGAGTTAGGAGAGGCCTTAAGACTGACACCTGACCCATGGATTTGATTTGAGAAATCAAACTTGCCAACTTCCACAATCAAGTGAGCCACTTCCTTGTGGTTTGTGAGTTCTGTGAGATGTTGCAGTGAATTACACCAAACCCAAAGGAGGGAGGGAAAGTACTGAGGGGAGGAAGAGTATTTGATATTAGAGATGTTGAAGTGGTACAGCCGTTTGAAAAAGTTGGACATTTGGGATTTAACCTTCCCTCACAGGAAATAACTTTGTGCTGATCCTTCTAAAAGAAATTGTTCATGCAGATCCCATCCTCAATTTGGTGTCTATCATTCTCATCCATGTTTGTGTATGTTTGCAGCATATATTTGCAGCTATAAAAATATATAGCATTATATAATGTTTTCAAAATTTTATGTTAAACATAGCCATCTGCAACTTGCTTTTTCACTCAAATACACACACACACACACACACATACACACACACATATATACATGCACATATATATATATATATATGTATATATATTTGTGGGAGCTCTGGTAGCGTAGAGGCTAAGGCACTTGACTGATAACCAGAAGGCTGGTGGTTCAAACCCAGCATCTACTTCCATAGTGATACTGCCTCGGAAACCCAAGGAGGGGTCGCTATGAGTCAGGTCTGACTCGACAGCACATAACAACAACAACAACATATATATTTGTGATTTCATTTTCCATACAGCAGTTAATACACATTTTGTTTTAAGACATTGATCACAACCCTCATAATGTAACAGCTCTCTTCCTACTTCCTCCTCAATATTATATTTTTGAGCTTTATCTCTGTTGATGAAACTGCTCTAAATGGTTCCATTGCATGAATACATCACAATTTTCTCATTCTTCTATTGATAGATATATGTCATTTACACTTTTTCCCTATTATAAAAATCTTGCAACGGACATTGCATTGTACACAGTGAGCACATCTGTAGTTTACTCCTAGAAGTGAAATTGCTTCATTGTAAGATCAAAGCCTCTTCAGTGTTACTAGATCTTGACAATTTATTCTCTAAAATGGTTACACCAAAGCACACATCATTAACAAAATACGAGTGTTCCTCCAATTTATCCACATCATTGCCAATACCTCATATAGCCAAATTATTTCATTTTCACCAATTTGATTGATTTGAAATGATATCTTCTTGTTCTAATTTTCATCTTTTAACTAATGGTGAGGTTGAACGTCTATTTATGTCAGTCATTGGCCATTTACATTTCCTCTTGTGTGAATTGTTTGATTATCTCTTAGGTCCATTTTTCTATTAATGCAGTAGTGTTTCTCTTAGTAATTTTAGTCCTTTGTGGTTACATTTATTGCAGTTATCTTCTCCCAGCTTGCATTTTGTCCTTTCACATTGTTTGTGGTGTCTTTTTTTCTTTTTAAAGAGAAGTTTTAAACTTCCGTGCAGCCAGATTTGTCAGTCTTTTCCTTTATGACTTATACTTTTTATGTTTTGTTTGAGAAATCCTTGCTTTTCAAGGTTATACTTTTTTTTTTTTCAGATTTATTAAAAAGTTTTTGTTAACAAGTAGAACAGGAATACACCCTGGGTGTAAAAGATTAAGGTAACATACCATCAAATATTAAAGAAAATATAGTGTGGAGAATAAGAGCAAAGGTTTAAGACATAAACTGTCTCATTTCAAAATCCAGCATATATGTGTATGTGTGTGTGTGTGTGTGTGTGTGTGTGTCTATACATAGACACACAGAGATACATTCAATGAGAGCTTTGGTGGCATAATGCCTAAGGCATTTGACTGCTAACCAGAAGGCTGGCAGTGCAAATACACTAGCCACTCCTTGGAAGGAAGACTGGGCAATCTACATCCCTAGTGATACCACTTCAAAAGCCCAAGGGAGGGGTTGCTATGAGTCGGATCCCACTCGATGGCAGTGAATTTATGCATTCAATATATGTTTGTAAACACACATTAAATATATACATGCATTTTTGCTTTTCATATTTAGATCATATATATTTTTATATATGGTATGTGTTTTGGATTGAATTGTGCCCCCCCCCCCCAATTTGTGTTATAAATCCTAAACCCTATACATGTAAATGTAATCCCATTGGCACATAGTGTTTTCTTTGTTATGTTGAGGAACACATATCAACGTATGGTGTGTCTTAAGCCAATCACTTTTGAGATACAAAAACAGCAGATGAGGCATAGAATCCAGCAGATGAGGGAAGATAGATATCACATCACATGAAGATTGCCAAGGAACTGAAGAACAGAGGCTGAAAAAAGACAAGTGCTTATCCCTACAGGCAACAGAAAGAGAGCTTTCCTTTAGAACTGATGCCCTGAATTCAGACTTCTAGCCTCCAAAACCATGAGAAAATAAATTTCTGTTTGTTAAAGCCATTCACTTGTGGTTTTTCTATTATAGCAGAACTAGAAAACTAGGAAAGTGCTCTGGTGGTGCAGTGTTTAAGACATTTGGCTGCTAACCAAAAGGTCAGTGGTTCTAACCCACCAGATTCTCCATAGAAGAAAGATGAAGCAGTCTGCTTCTATAAAGAACTTTGGAAACCCCATGGAGCAGTTCAAGTCTGTCCTATAGGGTCACTATGAGTCAGAATCTACTTGATGGCAATGGGTTTGGTTTCTGGTTTAGGAAACTAAGACAATATAAAGAAGAAATCTAATTTTATCTATGTGTTTCCATATGCATAATTAATGTCTTGGCACCCTATTGTCAAATAAATGATTTTCCCCATTGATTTTTAAAAATAAACTTTTAATTTTGGAATAATTTTAAATTTACAGAAAAGTTGCAAAGATAGTAGAAAAGTTCCTTTATGTCCCTAACTCACTCTTGGTTTCCTCTAATGTTGTCATCTCACATTGCTAACTAACTATTAATGCCATTTTCCAATTCTAGAAGATGGACAGATAGAATGAATTGCATGCACACATACACACACACATTTTAGAAACATTTGAACCTAATACTTCATTCATTGTGTATTTTCCAAGAACAAGAACATTCTCTAACATAACCACAACAGTTGTAAAAACAGGAAATTCAACATTGACATAAAACCATATATAAGCCACAGTCTGTATTCAAGCTTTATCAAAGATTCCAGTCACACCCTTTATAACTATATACTTTATTTTTGAGCCTAGAATCCAATCCAGGATCACACAGTGCATTCAGATGTCATTTTAATATTGTCTCCTTTAATTTGAAAGTTTCTCCACCTTTCTTTGTCTCTAATAAACTTGACATTTTTGAAGAGTATAGGCCACTGATTTTGTAGAATGTCCTCCATTTGAGTTGATCTGATGTGATGAGATGTCCTTCTCAGAGCATCACACCAGAAGGTACTTGATGTCGGTTTATCTTTTTATTAGTGAGATTCGCTTTGATTACTTGGTTCAGATGTTGTCTTCCAAATACTGTTTTTTACTTTGTAATTAAAAACTAATTTGTGAGGAAACACTATAAGACTATGCAAATATTCCTTATTAAACTTTCACTCATTCAGACAAAGCACTTAGAACAGTGCCTGATACATAGTAAAAGTGCATTGAATTACTTGGTGTGGCTTTTCTAGCCATAACCTTTGTAATAATAACTCCAACTAGATTACTGGGTGGGACCATGCAAATAAGCTATGTAGAATTCTGATGTTGGGATTGGTTAGTTTTGTCACTCTGCCAGGCTTAAAATGAGTCTCCCTAAAGGCAGAAAGGAGGATCTCACTGCTATCAAGAGGGAAGAACTGGTGGAGTGCGTCCTTGGACCTGAGATCCCTGCGCTGGACCTTCTTGGCAGAGGTGCCCAGCTGAGAGACACCAGCTCTCAATGCAATGTATTTTAAGAGATTTAAGAATGTATTTAAGAGAAGTGATGGTAGCAGTGGAACCAAGAGGCACGAGACAGAGCAGTGGTCTTGCTGGCCCACAGAGTGAGAAAGCTGAGTGCCTTTGGGCAGGAGGCTTGCTGGCAGAGTGGGGTGCACCTAGGTGTACCCATTGACAGGGCTAAAAGAGCTTTGTAACACTTGAGTGAGCAGGGCAGAGGCCAGGCCCAGAGGCCAAGGGCCAGAGAGGCGTGCCTGAGGGCATAGCAGAGGGGAGAGTGTCCTGATCCAAGACTTGTATCCTGAGCATGTTCTGAACCTGAATTGTAGCCTGTTACTTCCTTAATAAACTCCATAATCCTGAGTATTGTCTATGAGTTCTGTGTGGCTGTTGAAACAAATTATTGAACCCAGTAGAGAAGTAGTAATGCGTGCAGTGAGAGGGACAGCTGGTGTCAGGGTTAGTAAAAAGGCTGGAGGGTGGCGACATACCTGGCCTCATAGGAATTAGCCTTGGGCTGCTGAGAGTGATTTTCTCTCCCTTTTGTGAAATTAGAGGAGGTCAGAAGATGCCACCTCCGTGCCATTTTTGTGATGGCCAATAAGTATTAGCCATTATCAGTATTATAATTTTTATTATTCCTTTGGCTTTTGTTTATAGAAATTTCTTACTCTAGAATCAGAAGAATACCTACCTATGTATTCTTTTAAAATTATCTTATAGCTTCATTTTATATATTAATCTCTTAATTACATTTATTTTTATTGTACATGGTAGTGATCTAAGACTTCCCCAAATATCTAAAAATCATCCTAATACTCTTTATTGAATAGTTCAGCTTTTGTTCACTCATCTGAGTTGTTATTTTTACATACCTTCCACATAGATATGCTTGTGTTTAGTTTTAGACTCTCTGTTGCATTGATTGATCAATTGATTAATTAGTTATTTAGTAATGTTTTCCTTACTGATTCTAATTCTGTGTGGTTGTATATGTTGTGAATATCTTCTCCCAGTTTGCATCTTGTCAGTTCACATTGTTTGTGTTGTCTTTTGTTGAACTGTAGTTGTTGTTATTTGCCATCGAGTCAGACCCGACTCATAGCGACCCCTCGTTGGGTTTCCAAGGCAGTATCACTATGGAAGTAGATTGCCCAATCTTCCTTCCAAGGAGTGGCTGGGGGGGTTGAACCACCAGCCTTCTGGTTAGCAGTTAAGTGCCTTAGGCACTATGCTACCAGAGCTCCAAGTTTTAAATTCTCATTTAGTCAGATTTATCAGTCTGCAATAATTCTGTTAATAACACTGTCGTTGTTATTATATGCCATTGAGTAGGACCCGACTCATAGCAACCGCTCCTTGGTTTTCCGAGGCAGTATCACTAGGGAAGTAGATTGCCCAACCTTCCTTCCAAGGAGTGGCTGGTGGGTTTAGAATCACCAGCCTTCTGGTTAGCAGTCAAGTGCCTTAGGCACTACGCTACCAGAGCTCCCAATAATAGCACTAATTACAATTTATCAATTAACTCTTGCACTAATATCATTAAGATATTAAATTGGCATAATTTAGTAATACATTTCCATAAGTGGTAGTTTAAGTACTTCTTCATTCTTTTATTTTAAAATAATTTACCTATTTTGCCGAGGTACATGGTTGAAGATATGGATTTAACTTGATTTTTCCTTCCAAATCGCTGTCTTGTTACATGTAACATTATATTACATAATGTTTTCGTACCTTCTCACTTTAGACATTACACATTTATTTGTTTTGAATGCAAATGGATATTTTTGAATTTTTATTCAGTACTTTTTTATTTTTATGTTTTTATTCAGTATTTCTATTTTTCTGATCTTACATTATTTTAAGTAATTCTGCTTTAAAGCAGGACTGATATCTGAAAGGCTAACCTTCTTCCCTGCAGTACATACAGATGTATTCTTTTCTTTTAAACCATTCATTATTCTTGACTGTTTATTTTTTCACCCAGTTTTAGAATTATTTATCAAGTTTATATATTCTGTTGTGATCCTAATTGAAATTCTATGAAATACATAAGTTAATTTTGAGGGGAAAAAAAAGCATTTTAACAGCAGTTAAACTTTCCTCTAGGAACATGTTACTCACTGCCATTGAGTTGATTCGACTCATAGCAACCCCTCCTTGAGTTTCTGATGTGGTATCTCTAGATGTCTTAATTTCTTCAATTTTCCTTTTAGATCTCACCCCCAAAAGTTTATCAATTCTTTTGTAAAAGGTGTTCTATGATGTTATAATCTTTCAGCTTTCCTAGAATTTACCTTTCCTGGCCACTACACATTATTGTTTTAATTTATGATTGCTTTCTGTTAGCTTTGGAGGTCTGGTGGAGTAGTGCCTAAGGCATTTGACTGCTAACCAGAAGGCTGGCAGTTCAAGCCCACCAGCCACTCCTCAGAAGGAAGGTTGGGCAATCTACTTCCCTAGTGATATCGCCTCAGAAACCCAAGGAGGGGTTATTATGGGTTGGATCAGTTTTCTGTTAGCTTAATTAAAAATGCCTATGTTTATTGGGCCTGATTGACACATAAATGACCAAAAAAAAAAAAAAAAATAGCAAATATATAGCATGTACAAGCCATTCCTGCTTTATATGCTGTTAGTAGCAAAAAACCAAACAAAACTCAGTTATTGTTGAGTTGACTCTGACCCTACGTGTGTCTGAGTAGAGCTGTGCTCCATAGGGTTGTCAGTGGCTGATAGTCTGGAAGTAGATCACTCGGTCTTTCTTCTGCAGCACCTCTGAGAGGACTCAAACTTTCAGTCCTTCAGTCAGCAGCTGAGCACATTGACCATTTGCATCACCTAGGGACTCCAAGCCATCAGCAGACATTGCTAACTGACTCCTTTATCTGCTTCATTCATACATTCATTTATTCAACAACCATTTTATGGGAAATGTACTATATGCCTGAGCCTAGCTATAACCTTTCCACACCAGTTTCTTTGGAATTGGCTTTTGTGGTGACCAACATTTGCCACCCTAAGACTATGTGTATAGGTGCTTGTGTGTGTGCCTGTGTGGTATTTTTCACAGGTTTGTGGAAGGGCATTGTACCTATCTCTTAGAATAAATTGGGTATTCAAGTCTTGTTTTTCAATGACTTGGAACTGATTACATAATATGGAAAATCTAGTGTCTTGGATGTTTAGAATTATTCTTCAGTACATTTGTTGACAATAATATTTCTTTTGGTAGAAGAAAAATAATTTTCTCCTCATCATAATTTTCATGTTTTCCACATCTTCCTTTGTCAATTTTATATTTTCCACTTAGTTAAACATTTCAAATTGATTATCATCAATTGTGCATTGCATCATTTGTGTTTTAAAATCTCTTATATCAGTTGTCGAATGTCTAGTCTTAGGTTTAGTTTTGTTGATTTATAACTTTTCTCTTATTTATTATATCTCCAAAGGTTTATTTATCTTATAATCTTTTCAGAGAATAAGTATTTAGTTTTATTATTCCCACTTATATTCTGTTTTCTCATTTATTTCTGTCCTTAATCTTTATTATTTTCTTTCCATTTTCCTTTATACTGACTCTCTACTTTTCATAAGATTTTAAGTCACGTGCTTAGTTCATTTATTTTATATTTCTGAAATAAAAGCACAATGGGATAAAACCACACACACAAAAAAACCATGTAGCCATGTACAAGTCCATTGGTTCTAACTTACTAATTATATGGTATTCATAACCTCTAAGTTGCTTTTGAAATTTGTATCTGTTTTTGGTCACATCTTTTATGTCTTCTAGAGGTTTGTCTAAATTTTAAGGAGCTCTGGTGGTGCAGTTCCCAAGGCATTTGACTGCTAACCAGAAAGCTGGTGGTTCAAACCCACCAGCATGACTCAATGGCAGTGAGTTTTTTGTTCCTATTTTTGCCTTAGCCTGATAATGATAAATTAAAACCTCCCACTATAACTGCTTATTTATTTTTTCTATTTGTGTTTGCATTTTAACTTTGTAATTCATGTTTTCAGTGTTGATTTTGTATTTTTCATCATAATTAGGAGCCTCCTTCCCTTTTTTTGGCTCCAAAATCTTTTTATATGATGTCAATTTTACCAATTGTTTTCTTTTTGTGTGCATTTCCTTAATAAAGCCTTTTTTTTTTTTTTTAAGCCAGACAAAGGCAGAAACTGCATTTATTAATCTAAATGCCATCAAGTGGCATATAGTAGGTACAACATAAACATCTAAAAGTTATTGAACTTAAACTTCTTTAACTGCTTTGTTGAGACGTAATTCACATACCATAAGCCCATGTAAGTTTATTTTTTTAGCATAGCCCTACAGTTGTGGAACCATCACAACAATTTAAATGTATTATTATTTTTACTTAATTAATTATATTGTGATTTGGGTGAAAGTTTACAGAGACGATTGGTTTTTCATTCAATGATTCATACACATTTTGTTTTATGACATTTACTGCAATCCCCACAACATAATGGCACTTTTTCTACTTCTTCCCTATGTTTACCATTTCCCTTTCTCCTTCTTTTGTATTCCTTCCAGTCTTCTGAGCTTCATCCCTGGGTAAATGTTGCCCTTTTGATCTCATATAGTTGATTGTTCTCATGAATGCATACCACCTTGGTATTATTGTTCACCTTACAGGTCTGAAGAAGCTCTTATTGTGCAGTGGTTAAGGCATTTGGCTGCTAACCAAAAGGTTAGTGGTTTGAACCCACCAGCCGCTTCATGGGAGAAAGATGAGGCAGTCTGCTTCCGTAAAGATTTATAGCCTTGGAAACCCTGTGGAGATTCTACTCTGTCCTGTAGGGTTGCTATGAGTTGAAACTGACCTGATGGCAGTGGATTTGTTTTTTGGTTATAGGCCTGTCTACCATTTGGCCGAAAGTTGAGCCAGGGGGTAAAGCTTGTTGTTGGGTCTTATATCTTAATCCAACATGAGAATTTGCCTAAATATGTGTACTAAATATGACCTAAACATGTGTACTACTTTGGGATGTAATGGTTATGAGACGGGTCTACCAATGTTGTGACTTTTTGCAAGCTACTTAATTAACCTGTGAGGAAATGACAGTAATGATCTCCTCATCTGTAACATGGTATCAATGAAGAGTACCAGCCTCATAAAATGTTTGCTCAGATTAAATGAGATAAAGAACAGTTAAGAATAAAAGCATGTCAAAGCATATTGAGCTAATTATTTGTAAGATATAATTGTCATTATTTGCTGTTACAGACATCAGGCCTGGAAATATCTTTCAAAGCAAGTTTCTTAGAAATGCCACATAAAGCAAGTTCCTTAAAACAAAGATCTATGCTCAAAACGGGGGTAGTTAGCTCTTTAAGATTCTCTAACTAGGTCTCAGATTTCTTTTTGAGATAACTAGGATAACTTACAATAAAAACTGCTGAGAAATAGTGGTCCAAAGCCCCTTGGATGTTCTCAGGTTTTAGTTCAATTTGCCTGTCTCCACTCCTGGCTGCACTGTAGCACTTCACAGCTTGACTTAAATACAGCCAGGTCAGGAATCACTGCCTTGCTATCCGCTTAGTTAATGAAATGTGTAGATTGTCCAAATAAGTTGTTCACTCTCAAGATGGAAATTGAAGCTACAGGCTTAGCTCTGTCTCAGTTCTTTTCATCAGGCCTGGAAAAACTGAAGCTAAGAGAAGACAAACAAAGGTAAATTTTCTGCTTCCTGGATCTTGTAACTTGGTAACTTGCTCATTTAATGGAAGGGAATCTGGCGCACCTAACAGGAGGACTGATTCTCAGGCTGTGGTTCTCCTTCCTGCTCTCCTCCACACCCCCTTCCCTGTAGTGGAACTTCTGCAACGATTAAAACTGCCAGGGAGCATTTGCTCTTCAAATCAAACTGAATTCTGATGAGCCTCTTCTTCTCAGGATCAAAGCATGGGTAGAGAGGAAGGTTTAAAAAGTCTGAGGTTTAAATCAGAGACCATTTTTAACTTTTCAAAATGTTCCTGACATTTTAGGAACCAGATAACCTTAAGTCAGACAATGCTATATTGTTAAACCAAGGAACAAATATCCTATGATATTATAATCAGATAAACTCAAGAATGATATAATTTATTAGTTGAATGAGATTTGAATCTTTGATAGCTTCTGTTTGATCATTCAAAGGGAGATAAGAGTTTCTCATCTGATTGCATTTCCTATGTAATGCAATAGAACAGTTTTCTTAAACTTCTTGGATAATAATGAATCACCTGGTCTCTTAGATGCAAACAGTTAACTGAAAAGTTGGTGGTTAATATTTACCCAGAAATGTCTCAAAGAAAGCCCAAGCAATCTGCTTCCAAAAAGTCACAGCCATATAAACCTTGTGGAACACAGTTCTTCTCTGCAACATATGGGGTCACCAAGAGTTGGAATCAGCTCAATGGCAAGTGCCTTGGTTTTCTGGGTTTTGCTCTCTTGTTAAGCATGCAAGGAGCACTGGTGGTGCTCTGGGTAAGGCATTTGACTGCTAACCACTCCATGGAAAGAAGATGGGGCAATCTACTTCCATAAAGATTTACCTCCTCAAAAACCCCAATGGAGGTCACCATGAGTCAGAATTGACTTGATGGTAGTAAGTTTGGCTTTTTCTTTTTTTTTGATTAAGCATGTAGTATGTTTCCAAGTCCCTCCGTGAAGATGTTAATTTGGTGGGTCTGGAATGGGGCCAAATACACATTTGGGAAGTATTAGAGTATACTGAGGGAACAGTTTCTTTTTAGACTCTGACAGCCCTGGGCTTAACTCCTGGGTCTTTCACTTACTAGTTTTGTTGTCTTGGACAAATTACTTAACCTTCCTTAAACTCATCTGAAAAAAAAAGGAGAGATTTAAAAAAAAAAAAAAACAACCCAAAACAAGTATCTGCTTCAAAGTGTTGTTAGAAGGATTAAAATGACCTTAAAGTCCTATAAAGGCCCTTTTCTGGGTACTGCTAAATCATTTCTCCATGGGTTAATTAGAAGTTCCTCTGTGAACATATTTAGAACACAGGCATGATTTCCTTTCACTGATTTGTTCCCGTTTATCCAATGTATATTTGTAAAGTTTTCACTGCAGGCAGCGCACTGGGATTCATAGCACTCAGTAAGCACCTCCTGATGGTAAGCCATGTCCATGTCTCCCATCCCAGGGGGACTGCCCACATTTCTTGCATGAGCACCTTCATATAGCAGGTCCCCAATTATCCAAGGGGCTTTTTGGGGTTACGATTGCCATGTCCTTATTCCTCCTTTGCACCAGAAATTCCAATTTTCTTGAATCCAATTATATAATATTTTTCTTCAACAGAATATATACATTTAAATTACTCCATTTGAATCTACAAAGAATATATTCTAAGCGCTTTGCATTATGCAAATTTCCCTTCCTGGGACACAGGTCTTTGCACTTTTATTTTCTCCCATGCTAATAGCAAGAATCCAATGGATTTTGAGTTTATGTTAACAGTGGTAGACTGATTTGGAAAAGCATAGCAAGAATGGCTGTACAACTTGAAGAATATAATCAATATCATTGAATTATACATGTAGAAATTATGGAGATGATGTGTGTTTTGTTATATTTCTACTACAATAAAAAAAAAAGGATCCAAGTGATTTCTGAGGAATATACTTTATCTGTATTTTACCTTTCTTCAAAAGTATTTAAGACCCTTTTTAAAGATACAAGGAATGTAAGACACATTCAAAGGAATATTTAAGTAGAGGAAATAAGGTTGGGAAAAATAAGGTGAATCCATGAATGAGGTTATACATTAAAAAACATATTGTACAGTGCTTTACATTAGCAGATATTTGGGTTAACCAGAAATTTGGCTATGGATTCCCTAGTAGTCACAACAGACAGAAGATGTATGTGATGATCCATCAGGCCAGTTATTGGGATGATCATTTATATGAGTCTTTAACATTGCTTTAGCTTTACCACTAGCCCAAAACTTTGGGTCCTCTGATCTACATCAGGATCACTGAGAATCTACAGATTCTCCTACAGAAGGGTCATGAATGTACCAGAGAAAACTGTGTGCTCTCTAATCCCCTAGCCAAATACAAAATGGATCTGGGAATTAGGAGGCCTCTTGCTGTAGAGGAGATGATGGCTGTGTGGAAGAGCTGGGCCAAGGATCAGCCAATCTGCTGATCCAGAAAGCCAAAACCATGGCAATAGTAGTGATGGCAACTCAGCCCCTCCTCACTTGTTGTTGTTGTTGTTATGTGCTGTTGAGTCGGACTCGACTCACAGGGACCACTCCTTGGGTTTCCGAGACAGTATTACCACAGAAGTGGATTACCCAACCTTCCTTCTGAGGAGTGGCTGGTGGGTTTGAACCTCCGGGCATAATCACTAGGAGAAAATAAACAGCCTCTCTCACTTAACCCTGTGAACCCAAACCCACAAAATAAAGGCGAATGCCCAGGCTGAGGCCAGGTATGGGTACCTTGCCTAGGAAGCCTGCAGTTTGGGTCAGCTTTGTCTGTAATTCTCTGTACTTTCTAGTAACAGTACTGCACAGGAGTTCCAACAAAAAAAAGCCCAGAGGAGGATAGTTGTGTTTGAAACTACCACTCTGTCTGCCTCATTCATTTCAAACAGAGACACTTCTCAAAGAGATGGAGGCCTGTGTACACACAACAATGCCCACTGCATTCTCTCACCTCAGCTGTGATGTGCTGGCTTTTGATTCTACACAGAAGTTTCTTGTTTCAGAAACTGATTGATAGTTCTCCTGAATGAAAGAGGCAACAAGAACAAATGAACAAGGCTCCTGGTAAGGCAAAAGCACTTCAAGAGAATGAGCTTGAAAGCACTTAAAATAAAAGGTAAATATAAGCTTCCACAAAAGTAAAGAATTCTGAAAGGCATTGAGCTGTTCCTGGTCCATGCTTTGTAGTTCTTAAGGATTTCCATGGGTTTGTGCAAATATCTCTAAGCTCCTTGGAGACATTTGACCTAGGATATTAGACCCTTTGGTGGAGGGGAAAAACAAGTTAAATCCAAATAGATGTCATAAAGCAGGGAAAAGTAATTGCAATAAAGAACACGGGAGGTCTGAGTCTGGTTTGAGACAATGAAATAGAAAACCATGTCTTGAAGGATCTGGTAATGAGGTATCTTCTGTATAGGAGAGGGCATGTGATCTTACACTAGAAAAACACAAAAAGCCCCACAAAGGCTCATTATAAACATGACGTGCAGCATTAGAACCTGCTCTGTGTAACCTGGGAGATCAGCTTCCTCGCCTCCTAAGCCCTTGCCTAATAGATAGAAACAAACCAGTGAAAAACAAGCATGAGAAATCTAGCCACATTAAATAAAAAGAAAACTCTATCTAACACTCTGCTAGTCAGCATTCCTCAGGAGTCATGGGGGGACTTGTGCTGGCTGAGGAGATGGTGGGGGTGGGGCGAGGGTGGAGGGAAAAGTAAATAAAGCAGGAACTCTTGTGCTAAGCAATGGTTCTTGTATACTGTGCTGTCATGGAAAAACAATGTCCACCAACTAGATGGTGCTCCACTGTTTAACTAAATTCGCCTTATCTCAGTTTCATGAGAAAAAGTTAATCAAAGCAGATACTCTTGGTTACTCACCCAACATCCAGTCTCTTCTATTACTCTTTTTTTTTCTTAAAGTACGGCAATATATCTATAACAAAACATTTGCTACTTTAACCATAAAATTGTTACATGTAAAATTCAGTGACATTCAGAGACCTGGTTTGATTGGAAGTCCTCCTACCTTTATCATGATTGAGGGAAGGGTGAACCTGTTCTGAATTTTAGTAATAAATGCTGACTTAAAAAAAAAAATGCCAACTATAAACTCAAAAAAACTCACTGCTGTTGAGTTGGATCCAACTCATTGTGACCCCTCCTTGGTTTTCCGAGGCGGTATCACTATGGAAGTAGGTTGCCCAATCTTCTTCCAAGGAGTGGCTGGTGGGTTTGAACCGCCAGCCTTTTGGCTAGCAGTCAAATGCCTTAGGGACTATGCTACCAGAAATGCCAACTATAGTAGGGAGAATTTTAAGATTGCTCCCATGACCCTTCACCCTTGGTGTTACTCCTATGATTATGGCAAAATGCAGATGATCTGGGTAGGCCTTATCTCATCACATGAGCAGTTTTAAAGCAGAGTTTTCCAGTGGCAGAAGGGGAAGTGTGAGAGATTTGAAGCACAGGATATATTCAATGCACAGTTGTTGGCTTTGAAGATGGAGGAGCATCATCTGAAAGGACAGAGTGTGACCACTAGGAGCAGAGACCCCTGCCCAATAGCCAGCAAGGCAATGAAAACCTCAGTACCACCACACGGAACTGAAATCTGCCAACTACCTGAGTGAGCGTAGGAGCAGATTCCTTCTCAGGGCCTCCAGAGACAAGCCTACCCAGCTGACCCCTTGTGAGTCCCAAAGCAGAGAACCTTTCAACTTCTGACCTATAGAACTGTTAGAAAAATCAATGGCTGTTGTCTTAATCCAGTATATTTGTGGTTATTTGTTACATAGCAATAGAAAACTAATACAGCAACCCATGGGTAGTGTCAAGGAATCCACATTTCTACTCAGAAGGAAAAGTTTTCAGCTCAGATACTAATCAGGAATCAGAAACTTACTTGTGGCAGAGATTGTTGATTTGCTAACCAATAACCACTTTCAACTTTTCCCCTTTCCACCATGAACATCATAAATACCAGATATTTGTCTTCTAGCTATTCGTGCTTTGGCGTTGCCATATGACCTGGATCTGCCAATGATATATAAGGTGGGAGCTTGCTGAAGGCTTCTGGGAAAAATATTTACTTCTTAAACAAAGGAGAGAGGAACAAGAAAAGCTTTTTCATATCTCCTTCTCCCACGTCCTGCTTTTGGACATAGTCTTGTGAGTATGTGGTGTTAGAGCTACAGTAGCCATTTCATAGCCGTGAGATGACAAGCCTAAGGATGGCAAAGAGGAAAGAAAGAAACATCTCATTTTATTCATGACAGTTTTGAGCTAAGGTGCCAACTCTACAATTGTCTACTTTCAGATCCCTTGTCATATTAGATAATTAAGTGTTACTGTTAGGTTTTCTGTTGCTTGGGGCTGAACATACCCTTATTTGTATGTTACCTGACCCATCGAAACATGTAGTAAAGTAGACTCAGAGACATGTGAGGTAGAATGAGTGTAGAAACTGAGGATCAGGCTTTTTGCATAGGTAATTAAGATTCTGTGTGTCCAAAAGTATAAAGACAATACCTGTTGTTGTTGTTGTTATTTGCCGTCGAGTCGGCCCCGACTCACAGCGACCCCTGCTTGGGTTTCCGAGGCAGTATCACTATGGAAGTAGGATTGCCCAACCTTCCTTCCGAGGAGTGGCTGGTGGGTTTGAACCACCAGCCTTCTGGTTAGCAGTCAAGTGGCTTAGGCACTATGCTACCAGAGCTCCCAAAGACAATACCTAGAACTCTTAAATCCAAATGAATATGGCACAGTTAAGAGATTCCCATCTAAAGATGTTCTCTGACTCTATATTTTGTATTTACTGAGATTCTTTCCCAATGTGGAAAGTTTAGGTGGTTTAGATCGATGCTACACTAAGTAGCAGATATATGATTTTGGACCATTCAGCTACCCCTGGTGAACCTCATCTGCAAAGTGGGATAATCCTGCCCATTTTTGTTACATGGTTTTATGAGGCTCAGATTTGATTGTGTATGTGAACCTGCTTTGAAACTTTAAAGGACAGCTCTGGTGTAGTGGCCAAGCCTGGTTTGGTGCCTGGCACATTATAGGCATGCTCAGGAAATATTTGTTGGATTGACATTCTGTGCCTGTGCCCCGTCATGGTTGTTTGTGTTGTACCCTGAGCCTGGGGGTTGGCCTGCTGTCTAATTGCTCTATATAGCACTCATTGCAGACAAAACTTAAGGGAGCATTTTATTAAATGTTTTCTTCTTGGCAGTGATTTATAAGACACTGTAAACTGAATGCAGAATTCAGCTTTTGTTTTCTACATGTTTTCCACCAAATATGCTGTGACAAGGTGTCTGTTTTGATGGGGGACGTTGTCAATTATTCCTCTTCTTTCCTGACTTTATGATTTAGGATGTGAAGACATCTGTTGGGTTTAACCTACCACTGTTGTATGAGAGGCTTGGCTCCACTCAACATGACCATGTTCGAGGCAGGTTGGCCCCCTGCACACTCCCAGGCTGCTTAATCTGTCATCTGCCAGGTGACAGGTGGTGCCTTTAAGGCATGGTGGAACAAAAGGAGATAGTCACACCTGGCCCTTCAAAAGCTTCCTTAGGCCAGACAAACCGGGAAACTACCTGCTTACTTCAGGCTTGCCTCTCATAAGTAACATCATTTTTTTTTTTTCTCTCCAATTCTTCATTTTGTGCTTCTATTCATGGCATCTGCTCATGGATCTTATTGACTCTTGGCTTCTCCCAATTGGGCACCTGGGACCATTGTTTGCTTGCTGAATCTCTGACACTAAGCTCCCTGGTTTTAGTATGCTCCATACTAGATGTGAAACACAGAGATGCCACTAGAGACTGACCCAATGGCATCTGAGAAAGACTTGTTTTAGCTTGCTCCCCAAGGGAACTATTGAGGAGTAAGATAGGAAAAAAAGAAGCCCTGGTTCCACAATGGTTAAGCACTTGGCTGCTGACTGAAAGGTTGGTGATTCAAATCCATCAGCTGCTCTGCAGGAGAAAGATGTGGCAGTATGCTTCCGTAAAGATTACAGCCTTGGAAACCTTATGAGGAAGTTCCATTCTGTTCTACAGGGTCATTATGACTTGGAATTGTCTATAATAGTGGGTTTGGAAGACAGGAGAAAGGTCCCTCAGTGGTGCAAATGGCTTGTGCTCAACTACTGACATAAATGTTAGTGGTTTGAACCCACCCGGTGCTGATGCAGAAGAATGTCCTGGTGTCAGCTTCCATCGAGATTATAGCCAAGAAAACCCTATGGAACAATTCTACTCTGTAACACATGGAGTCAGCATGAGTTGGAATCAACTCCATGGCAATGGGTTTAATGGGTTTTCAAGATGGGAGAGATCAGTTGCTTGAGGACTATGAGCACCAGGGCAGTGAGACTAGAGATACTGCATCTTTGATAACTTCACAAGTAACAAATAAGTGCAAGCATAATAGTTAAATATGCAATCTAGATGATGCAGCACTGACAAAAATAGGATGGGAGAGTGTGTGGGTCAAAGAGCAGTCAAATGAGGGGGGGCAAAGGAGAAAGTCTGGGTGCTGAAAAGGCAGAACCATAGCAGGAAGCAGTGGGGTTCAGTGTAAAGAGAATGGGCACCACAATTTGAAATCTGCTTTATCTTTACTCTTTTGGTAATTCAGGGTCCCCTTGCACCTCAGACTTTTCATCTGTCAGGGGAGACCCTGACGTTTTCAACCTCATAAGGTTATTGTGCATTTAAATTCCACCTGGTGATGTAATGGTTAAGAGCTGGGCTGCTAACAGATCAGAGATTTCAACCCATCAGCGGACCCATGGGACAAAACACCTGGTGATGTTCTCTCACAAAGATTACAGACAAGAATACATTATGGGGCAGTTCTACTGTGTCACTCTAAGTTGAGATCGACTTGATGGTGCCTAACAGCTCTGGTAGCATAGTGGCTAAGGCACTTGACTGCTAACCAGAAGGCTGGCGGTTCAAACCCACCAGCCACCCCTCGGAAGGAGGGTTGGGCATTCCTACTTCCGTAGTGATACTGCCTCAGAAACCCAAGGAGGGGTTGCTATGAGTCGGGGCCGACTCGATGGCAAACAACAACAACAACAACAGAAACAACGTATTCAACCACCACCTGTCTGTCAGTTTGTTGGATTGTGATGACTTGTGTGTTGCTATGATGCTGGAAGCTATGCTACTCCTATTTCAAATACCAGCAAGGTCACACATGGAGGATAGGTCTCAGCGGAGCTTCTAGACTAAACAGACTAGGAAGAAAGGCCTGGCTATGGACTTCTGAAATTAGTCAATGAAAACCTTATAGACCACAACAGAGCACTGCCTGACTTGCTTGCTTTGGACATGTCATCAAGAGGGATCAATTGCAGAGGAGATGAAGTAGAGGCCCAACAAGGATATGGAAGACCCTTGGTGTGATGGATTGGCACAGCAACCATGACGATGGACTTGAACATGCTGGTGATTGTGAGGATGACAGAGGACTAAGCAAAGTTTCATTCTGTTGTACATAAGGTTGGCTTGAGTCGGAATCAACTCAGTGGCAGCTAACAGTAACAATGCAATGTGCACAATAATAGAAAGTAGTTTTATTGTTAGGTGCCATCGAGTTGGTTCTGACTTATAACGACCCCATGCATAACAGAATAAAACGCTGCCCGGTTGTGCACCATCCTCACAATCCTAGTTATGCTTGAGCCCGTCTTTGCAGACTCTGTGTCAATCCATCTCATTGAGAGTCTTCCCGTTCTTCGCTGACAGTACACTTTACCAAGCATGATATCCTTCTACAGGAAATGTTCCTTCTGACAACATGACCAAAGCACACGAGACAAAGTCTGGCCATTCTCGCTTCTAAGGAGCATTCCAGCTGCACTTCCTTCAGGACAGATTTGTTCCTTCTTCTGGAAGTCCAAGGTATTTTATTTGTGTGTGTGTGTGTGTGTCCCCCCAGGTTTATCGAAAATATTACAGCATAGTGGAAAGATTCACACAGCTGCACGTGGTGTTCTGAAATTCATTCCAACTGTGGGCTGAGTGACTTGCAGATTGGACAGACTGCCAAAGTCCAAGAGCTTCAGCATTTCTGTAGTGTCAGGATCTACTTCAATGATCTCCTGATTCAGGGCTGAGACCTCAGGAATGTAATTATCTCTCCTTTCTTTCTCTTCTGCCAGCTACTTGATGGAGATAACTCTCACAGTGCCTCTCTGAATACGCTTCATCAGATGTGTGACATAGCCTGCTATCTTGTTCAGAGCTTCTTGCTAGGAATGATGGCTATCTCCTTACACACATGCTTGTTGGTGTGGAAGTCATTGCCTAGAACTTGAACATGCTGATGTAGTACCATGTTCTACACCTAGGCACTTGTAATACTTCTCAATGATGACCCAGGCTGCCTTCTTCATGGTTTTGGTGCAAATGCGGCCCATGTTGGTAGGTCCCTGGTAAGAGTCCATGATATTTTTAGTTATCTTCTCCAACACTACAATGCAAATGCATCAATTCTTCTTCAGTCTTCCATACTCATTTTCCACCTTTCACATGCATATGAGGTTATTGAAAATACCATGACTTGAGTAAGGCACACCTTAGTCTTCAATGTGACATCTTTGCTCTTTGACAATAGAATAGTACTATAAAAATGCAATGTATGTTGACTTTTCTTGGCATTTTTGTTTTATTTCTTTATATTAGGTAAGCAAATACATTGTATTTAATAGAAAGCTGGGTGAAGAGTTTTCTTAGGCTCTTCATTTTTCACTCCTAAAGCTGTCATATATCCTCCCCTGCGACAATGACAAGAGTTATGGGCAGAGTCTTGAGGAAGAAATAAAACAGCTCTATGACATTCCTTACACAGTGACAGGAATGGTGGCAGCTCCTTAAAGAGGGTCAAAAGAACACCTTCCCTCCCCAGCTGACAATCTCAGAAGTTTAGTTGTGAAAGTTACTCAGCTTCTGAGAGCCGGATTAAAGACACAAAATGGAGATATTCTTAATTTACAGTCATACATAAGGGAGAAAATAGAGCCAGTGAGCAAAATAGGTTTTGAAAATAGGGCAGAATCTCATATATACTGAGAGCTTGGAGGAAACCTAGAAGATCCTTGATGGGGGCCTCCCCACAGTGTCCATGCTGCACCCCACTGCTAGAAGGTTCTCGCTTCTCACCATATGTGACCAATCCTCTCATCTTCACTTCTGTTCATCATCCTTTGTCTGCCTTCTGTGACCCTGCAGGACACATGTGTGCCTTTTGCACATGGATGTCTATCAAATATTTGAACTCAGTGCTGGTGTCTACCCTGACTCCTGAGTAAATGTCCTGAGTCTTTGCAGCTATTCCCATACAGTGTTGTTGTTGTTGTTATGTGCCGTCGAGTCAAACCCGACTCATAGCGACCCCTCCTTGGGTTTCCGAGGCAGTATCACTACGGAAGTAGGATTGCCCAACCTTCCTTCCGAGGAGTGGCTGGTGGGTTTGAACCGCCAGCCGTCTGGTTAGCAGGCAAGTGTCTTAGCCACTATGCTACCAGAGCTCCTATTCCCATACAGTACAAGGGCTAAATGCCTTACCTGTCAAGTCACTCATTTACACATACTCACGGTTTTCCAAATTAACTTAGGGACCCACCATAAATGGTCTGACTGGAACGTGTTACACCCTAATTTGGGTATAAAAAATAAATATCATTATCTTTAATTTTACTTTTGGAGTATATTCCTTTGTTGACTGCTAACCAGAAGGTTGGCAATTTAAACCTACCAGCCACTCTGCAGAAGAAAGCCTGGACAATCTACTTCCGTAAACATTTACAGTCATAAATTGCTTTGAGTCAGAACCAACTCAATGGCAGTGAGTTTTAGTTGGTTTTGGTTATGAAATACATCCATACAATGGATGAGGAAGACAATGTAGAAAAATGAATGGAAGCAGCCTCTTACCCCCACCTCCCAATACTATAACTGTTGGTAATATTTAAATGCTCTGATCCACAGTCAATCATGGGTATGATGCAGAATCAGGCAGTGTTTTGTCCCATTGTTCATGGGAAACTCAATGACAACTAACAACAACAATACCTGGACATATTTTTTCCATTATCTTGATTTATTTTTGTGGTTGGTTTTATACTCCCAAGTTTTTGCCCTACTTTTCTAGCTAATATCAATATATTGAAAGCATTTGTATATACAATTAATCATTCTTTACAAGCCTTTTAATTTGTTATATAATATTCTATTGTATAGATATACCATAATTAATTTAAATATTCTTATAATGCTTAAGACTGACTTCCTCCTTTCCCCCTGTAGCGTACTGCCTAAGGCATTTGACTGCTAACCAGAAGGCTGGAGGTTCAAACCCACCAGACACTCCTTGGAAGGAAGGTTGGGCAATCTACTTCCGTAGTGATACCACCTTGGAAACCCAAGGAGGGGTTGCTATGAATCAGGTTCAACTCGACGGCACATAACAACAACAATAGCAACATTATAAATAACTCATCAGGGAACATCTTTTTGTCGAAAATTTTAACTACACTAAGAGGATTTCCTTGGAATATATCCTTATAAATGGGAATGTTGTGTTAAAGGGACATACATTTTGCTCATCTGTAAAATAGGAATAAAAACTACCTACCTTATCCATAATCTAAGAACAGTGCATGGTTCTTAATAGCCAAAACCAGACCAAACCCATTGCCATCAAGTCAATTCCTACTCAAAGTAACCACCAACCTTTGTGGTTAGCAGCCAGGTGCTTAAGCATTACACCACCAGGGCTCCCTCCATAAAGATTATAGCCTAAAAAACCCTATGGGACAGTTCTACTCTGTCATATGGGGTTGCTATGAGTTTGAATCAACTTAATGGCACTTAACATCAACACAGTAAATATTTTCTGAATAAGTGAATTGACTGTCACAAACACTAGACTACCTGCTTAATGTGGGCGGTACTGTGAGGGAAGGAGGGAAGCACAAAGGGAGGTGGCGATAACAAGAAATGACTTTTGCCCCCTGCTGCTTTATAATGTCTGAGTTTGAGCAGGGCCTGGTTCACTCTGCTAGTCTTTCCAGCCTTGCTTTCTGTGGTGTCCTTTCTGTCAGCCCCACAGCTCATAGCCCCAATGGGACCAGTTGGAGCTTTTCTGTCATAAGTCTTCCTAGAACAGAGCCATTATGCATGAACCTGCCCTCTCCCGCCCCATCCAGACACACACAACCATTACCTAAAGGAGAGGCATTTTCCTAACTGTCAGAGATGGACTAGAACTGTCAAAGTATTCAAAATTACCTCCATCATAGTTCTATTTTTCTGCATTGGTGTAAAAATACCATTACTTTTTTATCGAAATTTAAAATGACAACAAAGGAAAACTCAGTCCTGGTTGAAGTTTGGCAGGAGTCAGCAATGTCCCAGAGATAGAAGCAACTCCTCTCCAGGGCCAAACATATTTCAGTATTGGGGACAGCAGCATATGGGGACAGCACACACCCTACTTACTAGCCCCCCACCCAGCTCTTCACCTCACCCCCCATCCCTATCCAACTCTTCACCCCCCCCTCCTCATTCTTGTCCCCACAAAATTCAGCAGGGCTATGCCCATGGCCACTGTGCACAGGACTGTCCTACATAAGTCCAGATGGCTGCCTTTATGATGGCTCTGTGATGCCTCATTACCCAAGTTATATGCTATTATGTGCATCACATGTTAAATTAACAGTATCTACTGTGCTACAGTAATGGATTGGGTGGTTACTCTCTTTCTGAGGCTTGCCATCTGGCAAACCTAACAACCAGGTGGTGAACCTAAATAACCTCACTTTGATGGGGGTAGAAGAGACCCTGCTTAGCTCTCTTCTTACCGTCTGTAACCTTCTTCTCTTGGAGGGAAATGTCCAGAGAATCAGAGTCATGCTATTTCTTGATAGAGTAGCCATTGATCATCAGAAATACTACCCCCTCACTTATGTAGAACTCTACTTCACGTTTACTTATGTAGAACTCGAATTTGGAATACACTCAGAAACGCAAGCCCAAGGTATCTGTGTGAAGCCTAGATGGCAAGAAAGCCATGCCCTAAAGCTCACATGCCTTTCTTATAGGAAAGCTTCCTCAATCTTGACTCAGGAACTATTTACTCTTACTTTAAGCACAGTGATAACCAAGGAGTTCAGCTGATTTACAAGGATTTGATCTATTGGAAGCTATAGCCTAGAGGGGAAGAGAGGGTGTGTAACCAACAGACACTTTGACACATAGTGAGGAATAATGAAGATGTTGAAACTATTAAACGCAGATCTAAGAGCTAAAAATACAGCAGACTGTGGTCGTTTAGTGAGCAGCGAAGTGTTCTTCAGCCTTCAATATTACCAGAGGATACCACAGTACAGTAATGGATTCTAGAATAATAAACCTGGTCATCAGCATTAAGCTAACTATGATCGGTGGGCACCATTTCAAGAGCAAGAAACTATATATTATGAAAATGTCCTCTTGAAATGGTTAAAGTAAAAAGGTTAGATACATAGGGAATTAAACACTAAGCTCTTTGAAAAAAAATCATGTATCCAGGAGTAGAGCTAATTAAAATATTACATAAAGTTTTAAAAAAGACCTTTTATTGTGTTCATAAAATAAGGTTGGTTCATTATAGAAAATTTAGGAAAAAATATAAGCAGAAAGAAGGGAAAAAAAAAAAACAAAACTACAGCTCTAACACCCACCTTCAAGACATAACCAGTGTTACTATTTTGTTTTGCTCTCGCTCTTTCTTTATATATATCTGTATATTTATATCCATCCGTCTGTCATCTGTCTGTCTACTACCTATAAATAGTTGGAAATATAAATATAAATTTAAAAATATAAATTGCTGGAAATACAAATAGTTGGAAACCTAGATCACACTACTTTTTAACTTGCACTTATGCAGACTTAATGCATAGAGAAGAATATTTACGGGTTAATAAGTAATTCTCTTTCGCATCATTTTAACGGCTGCATTGAATTTCATGGTATGGATGGTCATCCAAGGGGTTCTAATAATTGAATGACTATTTATGAAACCATTGAGGTCCTGGGTGGTGCAAATCGTTAATGTGCTCAGCTCCTAATCAAAAGGTTGAAGTTTGAATACACTCAGAGCTGCCTCAAAAGGGAAGCCTGGTAATGTACTTGAGAAAATTCAGCCACTGAAAATCCTACAGAGCACATTTTCACTCTGACATGCATGGGGGCCTTATGAGTCTGAATTGACTCAACGACAGCTGGTTTTTTTATAAAACCATATATTGCACAGCTATGTCTGGAAAATATAAAAAAATTGTGATCACTATGAGCCAGGAGGGCAGTTTCCCTGCTGGAGTGGGCAGAACTGAAAGCTGAAAAGCTTCACCTTTTTGTCTTCATGAGCCATGGAGGCTACTTCTCTCGTGTTGGCACTCAGAACCCTGTATCCATTAGCATGCTTTTGGCTGTAAGTGGCAGAAAATCCCAATTAAAGTAGCATCTGTGATAAGAAACATTATTTCACATTATAAACGTTCTAGCGATAAGGCAGATCCAGGGCTCATTAATGCAGTGATTTAAAGGCACCACTAAATATTTGGGATCTTCTCATCCTTTTTATCTTCTTAGCAGGACTCAAGATTTTGGCAGCTATTCCAAGTACCACGTGCAAACATGATGCTATCCAGAGGCAGAAAAGTGCATCAGCTCTTTCCTTGTGTCTCTTTTTAAGACTGAAGAAACGTTGACCCTGACTTTCCCTGTCTCATCAGTTAGAATTATGCTCACATGCCTATTTCTTTCCAATTGTGCTCAAGAAAAATGGGACCCCACCCCTACCCAGAGTTTGTTAAAGCACAGATTGCTGGGCCCTGATTTAGTAGGTCTGGGTGGAACCCAAGAATTTGCAGTTCCTACATGTTCTTCTTAAGTGCTGCTGATGCTGCTGATCCAGGGACCTCAGTTTGAGAATCATAGGCTTAGAGGATAGTCAGTGTGGCTAGAGAGACTAGCTTTGTACCTAGAATCTTGCTTTGACTCTGTGTCACGTCAGGTAAGAAGCTTGACCTCTGTACCTCATGTGCCTTAGCAGTAAATCAGAGATAATAATACCAACTACATTAGAGGGTTGTGACAAGCACTGTGTAAGCACAACATAAAGTTGTTGTTGTTGTTGTTATGTGCCGTTGAGTCAGCCCCGACTCATAGTGACCCCTCCTTGGGTTACCGAGGCAGTATCACTACGGAAGTAGATTGCCCAACCTTCCTAAGTTAGCAATCATTATTGCCATTCCTTTCAACGAATAGACCATTAACATGCACACATTTGCTGTTCTTCAGAAAATCTTTTGGGGACACCATATTCCCCTCCCCAGGCATATCCAGGGAAGCCTTGTTCTTTCACTTGGTTTGTCCCTATAGGCAAAAACTCCCCAGATCTGCCTTTCTTCCCCACATTGTTGATTCCTCATTAAGCACAGGGTGCTGGGCACTGCCAGCCTTTAACCTGATGCCCAGGAAAGACTTATAAATAAATAATGAAGCAAAACCTAATGAGCACAACATCTCCAGTAGCAGCAACATGAGGCATGTCTCCCTCAGCTTCCTCAGCAGGGTTGCTCTCTGAAAGCTCAAAGCTTGCTCCAGCTAGCAGAGATTAGAAAGGCCTGAGCATCACAGGGCGGACAGCTGTCTGCCCTAGTGCTTTAATCATATGCAAGGCTGAAAGTGAAGGAGAAATAAGCAGGCTTTAGCTTTTTACCTGCATGTGGATTTGAGGAGGAAGCTTAGCAGGCAGAGCAGCTGGCAAAGCACAGAGACAAGAGGAAATAGGGTGTGTGGGCAGCTATCAGCCGATGCCTGGCATGGCAGGAATGACAGGAAATCTAGACAGGGCCAAGTCATGCAGGCCTTGGAGGGCGTGATACTTGTACCAGTTGCCATTGAGGGGACTCCAAGTCATGGAGAAGCCATGTGTGTCAGAGTAGAACTGTGCCCCATAAGGTTTTCAGTGGCTGAGTTTTCGGAAGTAGACCACCAGGTCTTTCTCCCAAGGCATCTCTGAGTAGACTAGAATGTCCACTCCAATCGTTCAGCTACCAGTCATGCTTGCTAACTGTTTGTACCTCCCAGAGACTCTATACGGCAAACTAAGAGGTTATGATAAATGACTGGGGACAGAGGCTGTATTGGTCAGGGCATTTTGCATTGCAGGCAACAGCAACCCATTTGCCTTAAATTAAGCTAAAATAGCACTTTATTGCAAGCATTCAGGCTATCTCACAGAACCCAAGGACAGTGTGGAGCAGTCCTTTAAGAAGGGGTTAGAATAGGGAGCAAAAATGCAGCCAGGCTCATCTTCTCCTTGTTGTACATCTCCATCCTCTTATTGCCTATATGAGCTTTTTCTACTTTTATAGTCCACATGGGAGATCAGAAATGCTTACCCCACATCCAAGATGATAAGCTGACGTGCTTCAGTATTAAGCATCTCAGGAGAAGCTGATGCTTTCTTAGTCCCAATTTCAAATTTCTGAAAAAGAGGCTCTGATTGGCTCATCTTGGGTCAGGTGTTTAGCACTGTACCAATCAAATGCTGCCATGGTGGGATGCAGTGGGAAATTGTCTAAAATTGCTGCTGGGGACCTCAGTTGTGGCTCAAAGTGGGAAGAGTAAAGAGGGCTTCTCTATGACCTAGGCAGACACTCCAAATAGATTACCTCAGAGAAAGGACAGCAAATTCTGAGGTCCCTTCCCATCTGAGGTACTCTAATTTGAGCCTTGTGTTCAGTACCTCTTCTCTCCTTCTAGCTATGGAGAGAAAAGCTAGCACAAAGTCTATAGCTGTGGTTATAGGTTTGGGTTGAGCAGGTTGGGGTTGTACCTAGCTTTGGGGTGCAGGCCTGTGACAACTTTAGAAACAATGTGGAGTTCTGGAAAGTGTTGCAGTCTATAAATATCAAGGAGGTCAACCTGGTTAACAGCAGATTGAAAGCTGAGAAGATAAATGATAGCAAAGTACCAAGCAAACAATTCTACATAACATGAAGACATGTTTTCCTAAAGGCATGGTTTTTAAACATCAATCAGCAAATTAATGGAAATAAAAATATAAAGAAACTTCACCCACCCACCCTCTCACTGTTTGTGTTGTTCCTTCTTTCCTCCCAGCTTTTGTTCGAATACACACAGAATCTTACATAGTTTTAGAGCATATAAAAGTTTTGTATTCCATATTATGTAATAAGCAGTTACTTTGCATGGGAATATTGGTGGTTACCTTCCATGCAGGAGACCCAGTTCAGTTCCCGGCCAATGCACTTCACGTGCAGCCACCACTACCTGGACCTGGTAGTGTTTTTTTTCTGTTGTGTCTGGGATCCCCATGAGTCAGGGGCTGAGTTGGCAGTAGCTAACAACAACAAAGTTTCCCTGTTGCCTTGTCGTTGTCTTCATTATCTTGGTTTGTTTGCCATCCTTCAAATGAAGTATGCCATACATTACTTGTTGTTGTTGTTGTTGTGTGCCGTTGAGTTGGACCCCTCCTTGGGTTTCCAAGGCAGTATCACTACGGAAGTAGATTGCCCAACCTTTCTTCTGAGGAGTGGCTGGTGGGTTTGAACCGTCAGCCTTCTGGTTAACAGTCAAGTACCTTAGGCACTATGCCACCAGAGCTCCCATACATTACTTAGCACATAATTAAGGACTAATTTTAAAGTTGAGATTGTAGAGCAAGAAGAAGCCTTAAGAAATCACTATGGCCAATACTCTTATTTTACAGAGAGGAAAAATGAGCCTAAGAAAGGAGAGTGATTTTCCCAAGATCATACACACACACACACACACACACACAATAATAAAAAATAAAACAACCCCAAACCCATTGCCATTTAGTTGATTCTGACTCAGTGACCCTATAGGACAGAGGAGAACTACTCCATAGAGTTTCCAAAGCTGTAATCTTTATGGAAGCAGACTGCCACATATTTCTTCCATAGAGTGGTTAGTGGGTTTGAACCCTCGAGCTTTTTGGTTAGCAGCAGAAGGTGTAACCACTGTGCCATCAGGGCTCCTTCCCAAAGTCACCAAAACGAAAACTACACCCACTGCCATCGAGAGTAGAACTGCCCCATAGAGTTTCCAAGGCTGTAAATCTTAGCAGAAGCAGACTGCCTCTCCTGCAGAGTGGCTGGTGGGTTCGAACCACTGACTTCTGGTTGGCAACCAAACGGCTTAACCATTGCACCACCAAAGCTCCTTTCCAAAGATCACACAGTTGGTTAATTTCAGTCCTGAGAATGAGATTTCATTCATTTTTTTTTTTTTTCAGGTATATGTTGATAATTACCCATTCTATGTCAGGGAATGGTGCATGGGTGTCAAATTCACTTCAGAACTCTTCTCACCATAATGCATGACCTAATGAACATTTGTTAAGGAGTTGTTTCTTGCTTTCCTTAACAGAGAAAGGAGTGCTTTCTCAACTTGCTGTCATGAAAATAGAGGTTGTGAAGCTAACATGAGTAACAGCAATTTTAAATAAGACTGGTTGTGTGACTGGTAGATAAGGCAGTGTGCAAAGACATTTTTGTTTCCCAGGTTTGGCTCGTTTTCTCAATGCCCTTTGCAAATTCCACAGGGATTTTAAGCTTTAAGTCTGGTTATAAGCTTATGCAAGCTGTTAGTCACCTTTCTAGATGAAAAGCACCACAGGCTCATGCTTGAAAATGTTCAGATCCTTGCTCCGGATTCCTTTTGAGTAATTCAGCTATAGTATGATTTTGAGGGAGAAGTGATTGAACAGATATATTTCAAAACACATTTGCATTTGAAAACGAGGGTTTATCAGCTAAAAAGAACTGAGGGTTTATCAGCTAAAAAGAACTGTTCTTGAAAGGTACATGCAGGGCAAATTTAGAACAAGGAGAACAATTTAGGCATGATAGCTGTGAATTGCCCCAAAGCTTAAAATTCTGAGGACTCTTTGTCATGCAGAGTCCTAGACATGGATTGAATCATGAATATCTGGTGTTTTACTTTGGAAAACAGTGGGAAAGGAAGTATTTTCAGTGCTGTATCTGCACAAATCATTAAAGAAAAATCCTAGGTATGCACCAACACTATTATAAACATACATTTGACCAGAAACAGCCAGGTGAAGGAGCCTAAGCTTTTTGTATAGTGGTCAAGGGTGGGCTCTGGAGTCAGATTTCTTGGGTGGTGCTTTAGTTATCTAGTGCTGCTATAACAGAAATACCACAAGTTGGTAGCTTGAAAGAACAAATACTTAGTTTTTCAAAGTTCTGGAGGCTAACAGTCCAAATCCGGATCTCAGCTGTATCTATCCTTTCTTGTTGGTAGCCCTGGGCATTCCTTGGCATTTCTTGGCTTGTAAACAATCCTAACATGGTGTCTATCTTTTGGTGTGTGTTGTTCATTCTACTCTTTGTATAACTCAGATGTGATTAGATTTAGAACCTACTCTATTCAGGCATGATCTAACTAACATAGCAAAAAAAACCTTATTTCTAAACAGCATTTCATAGATAGCTATAGGGGTTAAGATTCCAACACGTATTTTGAGGAGACATCATTTTGGCTCTCCCACTTACTAAACCAAACCAAACCAAACTCACTGCTGTCGAGTCGATTCTAACTCATAGTGACCCCTCCTTGGGTTTCCTAGGTGGTGTCTCTATGGAAGTAAATATTGCCCAGTCTTTCTTCTGAGGTGGGTTTGAACTGCCAGCCTTCTGGTTAGCAGTCAAATGCCTTAGGCACTATGTCACTGTGAAATTGGCCAAGTTATTTAACCTCTCTGGATCTTAGCTTGCTCATCTACAAAATGGGGAGAATATTCTTTATCTCATAGCCTTGTTGCGAGGATGGATTGTATTAACTCAGGTTTGAAGTGCACAGGAATCACTTGGGGATCATGTTAAGAGGAAAACCTTCACTCAGCAGGTCTAGGGTGCAGCCTAATATCCTGGAATTCTACAAAACTCTCTGGTGATGCCCACACAGTGGTGCTGAGATGTGGCTGTTCCATGAGAAATACTCAGTAGTGTTAGCTGTTGCTGTTATCATTCAGATAGATTCCTCCTTCCCCTTCTTTCCTATACCCCACAGTGGCTGTTGCCCACCCCATCTTCTTAATGCTTTCTTTCTGTTCCTGGAGAGATCTCCTGGACTAAAAGTTTCTGTCCTGGTGGCATGCCTTCAGATTCTCATGATCGACTGTACAGGTATTTAGAGGGAATAGGTGTATGGGGGAGATGGTGCAGATGCAGAAGTGGTCACATTCAGATTAGGAAAAAGTGGTATCAACTCAACGATGCCATGCACTGTGATTTACAATTGCCAGTGAAATGTAATTTGGTCTCATCTGGGTTAAAATGGCCTTTGGGGAAATTAGTCAGTCAATTTGAAGTTTCTGTTCCCTGTCACCACTTTCAGAGGATCTCCCCCTCCTCCCCCATTCCCCAGTGCTCCTGATTGGTACCGTTTCTCCACCAGCTTCCTTGGACCCTCAAGTGGACTCTGTCTAACCTTGACCCCTGTCCTTATGTCTCTGCTACTGACATATTCACAGTGGTGTAACTCTGGGCTTGGTCTCTTGGCACCTTCTGGGCTTGGTGCCCCATCTTGTTGACTCCACTCCATCTCAGACCTCTTTTGCCTTATAGATCCTCTGAGCATCAACTATATTTGTCAAAGGATCCCTGACGTGGGCTGTCCACTTGCTTGCATTCCTTGACCGCTCACAATGGCTACCCAAAGTAGGCTTATTGCTCTCAACTCTGTGTCCTTTTATGACCCTCACTAGATGGCCATAAGAACTTCTAGACACCTTCCACAGCATATGAGAGTAGAGAGAAATTCAGGGGCACCTTTTCTAGACTTTTCCTAAGCACACCACATTTCATTTCAATCTGTTATGGCCACATCATGTTGACCCAAGTACAATATGAGGTGATCTCCTTCTGGAATTCCAAACAGGAAGTGAGTGGATCCTTCTTTGTGTCAGCTTTCCCTTCTATCTGTCTTCCCTCCCTGCCCTGAGCTAGGGCCCAGAGGTAGAGGGATCTCAGGTAATATCTTCCCTAGTTCTTCCTTTCCCGAATTCTCTACTTCTTCCCAAGAAGGACTGCTACAAATTCAGTAAGCTGCTTTACATTTTATCTTTTTTCCTACCTTGTCTATGCTTTGATCTAGATGCTTGCCCCTTCCCTGAGGCAATAAACTTCATGCCCTAATTATAATGATAGAAAGGAAATGTGGGAAGAAAAAAAAAAATCTTGCTTATTGGGAAGGAAATTAGATAAGAAACACTTAAATAAATATTGTTCCTAATATACATAATAGCTACATATACAGTAGGGTTGAGAAATGATCCTCCCTTGCCCCTTTCTTTTGACAATCAATAAGAGTTGACATTGGAATTGCAAACTTTCCCATCACTTGTATACAGGTGAGTTGTGGAAGGTAAAGAAAATAGGATAGAAATCTCACATCCAAATAGACAACCCAAGTTTTTATTTTGGGAACTATGTAATTGGAAATAACTTTATAGTTTGAAATCATTGCTACATCTCCATCAATACAAAATGATTGTTCAGTCTCTGCTTGCATAACTCTAATGATGGGGATCTCACTACTCTTTGACAATGAATTGTATTTTTAGACTGTTCTAAGGAGTGGAAGGAGTCCCTGGGTGGTGTAGATAGTTAATGTACTCAGCTGCTAACCAAAAGTTTGGAGGTTCAAGTTCACCTAGAGGTGCTTTGAAAAAGGGCTTGAAAATCTACTTTGAAAAATCAGCCATTGAAAACTCTGGCACACATAAGGTTGCCATGAGTCAGAGTTGACTCTATGGCAACTAGTTTTCTAAGTAGTAGAAGGGCATTCAGTATTTTGAAACTAAAATCTGCTCCCTGCAAATTGTATCTAACCATGCTATTGTTGTTGTTAATTGTTGTTGAGTTGATTTCCATCTCATAACAACCCCATGTGACAGAATAGATTTCCTATATAGTAGGAGCTCTGGTAGTGTAGTGCCTAAGGCACTTGACTGCTAACCAGAAGGCTGGCGGTTCAAACTACCAGCCACTCCTCGGAAGGAAGATGGGGCAATCTACTTCCATAGTGATACTGCCTCGGAAACCCAATGAGGGGTCGCTATGAGTCAAGTCCGACTCGATGGCACATAACAACAACAACAACAACATCTTTATAGAAGCATACCACCAGGTCTTCTGCAGAGCCACTGAATGGATTCCAACCACCAACCTTTTGGTTAATTATCAAGTATTTAACCATTGCACCTCCAGAGCTCTTTGTACCTCCTCATAATAGATCGAATTCCCATCTACACTGTCAGCCCTTTAGATGTATGAAGGCTGTCACCATGGCCCCCATTAGTCTTCCCTTCTTTAGATTCAACTTGCCCAGTTCTTTTCATTGACGGCCACCAGCTATCTTAACAGCCTGGTAGCTCTCTTCTGAAAAGAAGAGAGTAAGCCACTAAATGCAAGGATGGTGAATCCCCCTCACCACCCAACACTTTCTTTTCTTGCGTTGGAAATAGGACTTGCATGTAAAGATGCTGATCCCAAGGAACATGTAGCCTGCAGCCTGATGCTATATTCTCAGAAACTCCAGATTATACTGGTACAGATCCCCTTTTTTCCCTCCTTGCAACACACACACACACACACACACACAGAGCCCTATGGGGAATCCTTTCTCAGCTGGTTACTCAAAAAAGCAGCCTGCACATGCTTGTTTTACTGCTTACTTGTCCAAGCTTCAGATTTAATGAGGAGGTTATAGGAGAAAATAGCTTCCATTCAAACAGTGCCACTGCAATCACTTAGTTCTGGAAGATCCATGAATGCATGTGATTGAAAAGAGTTTGAAAAATCCTGAAAGTGGCTTGAGAATTTCTCCTTAGTTTTGCCAGCACCAGATGAGTGGATGCTGCTTGTTAAGGTTGTTAATTCAGAAGAAATTTATAGGCTGGGCTTAAGGAACCATCATTAAAAAGAATGATGAGAATGAAAATGACCAGCGTGATCGAACCTGTTATAGGTGTCTGACACTGTTCTACTTGCTTGACATATGTAAACCATCCAACCAACAAACAAATATCCAAAAAACAGAAAAAACAAACCCATTGCCGTCAAGTCCATTCTGACTCATAGCAACCCTAAAGGACAAAGTAGAACTGCCACATAGGTTTCTAAGGCTAGAATCTTCACAGAAGCAAGCGAACTGCTTCTTCTTTTTCCCACAGAGTGACTGGTGAGTTAGAACCTCCAACGTTTCAGTTAGCAGCTGAGCACTTAGCCACTATACCACCAGGACTCCCTCTGTATATATATAAGTAATTTATTTTTCACAGCATCGCTGTGAGTTAGGCAGTTTGCCCAAAGCCACAGGTTAATGGGGATGGAGCTGGTCTGAGCTCACAAACTCTGGCCCCAGGGCCCATATTATAACCCACTATCAATGGTTTTTAATAATACCCAACTCATATCCTAAGTTTTAGGTAAACATGGTTAATGTCTCCATGCCTCAGTTCCTTCATCTGTAAAACAGTGCTAATATAATTTAGTGGTGCTGTTTATATATGTGTGCCCCAGTGGCACAGTGGTTAAGCAGTTGGCTGCTAATCAAAAGACTCACAGCTCAAACGAAGCCAACAACTCTGTGGGAGGAAGACCTACCAGTTGTGCCCCTGAGATTACACCTAGAAAACCATGAGGCAGTTCTACTCTGTCCCATGGGTCACTATGAGTCAAAATTAAATCCACAGCACCTAACAATAACAACATGGTGCTAAAAATAAAAGTTTTTTCTCCTACTCTCCTTCCCCAAAATACATCATTTCAGTTTTTTTTTTTCCCAAAAAAACCAGAACCACATCAGTTATTCAGATTTGATATTGAATTTTGTTCTGTTACGATCCCTGTGGCCTTGAGTACTTCTTTAGGGTTTTAGGTGGTAAGGTTTGTCCTTGCCTCCCTCACGTGGCTTCTCCCATGGAAGGCCTCTGTTATCCTCCCTGCTTACCCATACTTAAGTTCTACCCATACTTAAGTTTCTATTAAGCCTGTGTCCTCCATGACTCTCCCGACTATGCCACCCTATTCTGAGCTCTGCTTTCTCTTAGTGTGTACACAAGGTTGTATTCCACCTGTAAATGTTTTTGAACATTTATTTTGTGCCTAGAATGATTCTGGAAGGCAGGGATTGTTCAGAATTCTTTCTTCTGTGCAGGAGATTCCCAGCTTTTGCACTTTATGGGCAGCCACCACCCATCTGTCTGTGAAAGCTTGTGTGTTGCTTTGATACTGAACAGGTTTCAGTGGCTCTTTCAGACTAAGGTCAACTAGGAAGAAAGGCCTGGCAATTTGCTTTTGAAAATGAGCCAAAGAAAACTCCACGGATCACAATGGTCTGATCCCATTGTGTGTAGAGTTTGCTGAGTTGGGAGCTGCCTAGTCTCCAGGTGGCAACTGTAGGAGAATGATTCTAGGTCAGGATTTTGTAACCTGGGCACTACTGATATTTTGAGCCAGATATTTCTTTGTTGTGGGAGACCATCCTTGGCATGATAGGATATTTAGTAGCATCCTGGCCTCTACCTTACTTGATGACAGTAGTCTCCTCCACCATCTTGTTATGACCATTGAAATTGTCCGGAGATTGCCAAATGCCTCCTGAGGACCAAGATTGTCTGGATTGAGAAACACTGTTTTGTATGTGGGAGAACTTAGGGAAAGCTTCTGTGACAATTTTACTGCTAAGAATTTCATAATCTACCAGGAGTCAGAACTATCAGTTATGAATCAATACAAGGATATTTAAGCACTAAATTGTGAAACATATTGCAATTTAATTTTTTAGCTCAATCTTGTGATTTTTTTTTGAGGGGTGAGAAGGTTAAAGGGAGAATTGAAGCCACCTTTATAGCAAATCTAGAAAATTTCTTTCATTGGAAAAGAAGATGCATGTGGAATATTGAAGAAAAATTGTAGCGCTCTATCCTGTTTATTCTAGATAAGTGCAATTCTTAAGAAGTTATTACTTTTCAAGTATTGAAAGATTCGTTAATGAGAGAAAAATTACCTATATGTCTCAGCTCTACTGACAAGCTCCACTGAGAAACAAGTCTCTGTCCAATTCCGCTTATAAATGCCACTTGAGTTCTGATAGTTGTGAAGAATTAACTGGCTCCTCAAACGAATCTATAACCCACTGTTGCCCTGGACATATTTAATAAGAGGGTTTAGGGAGTGCAAGATTAAGAGGATACGATCCTTCTATCTTCCCTCAGCTTTATTATCAAAATGATTAATGCATCAAGAGTCACTGAAATTGATCATTAGCAATTTATATTCCTCGCAGACTGTCTTTTGAGGTTCTTTTCCTTAGTTCTTCAATGTCATTGATTCAATGAAAGTTGCCAGTTGTTCAATGAAAATTTTGTTTAATTCTCTAAGAAATTCACAGTCCTGAGAACACTCTAAAGACTGAAGAGAGTTGAGAGGTGATTGTATGCTGGTTTTGCCAAGTTGTACATGGCAGGATTTATAGTATGTTAAAGCTAATCTGAGACACAACGTGCCAATCAATAGCAATTCAATATGCACTGAATGTAAGATTTAATATTAGGGTTGCAATGAGAACAGATACAATTCAGGGATGGAAGCCTTTCAACTAGGTTTAGCAACAGCACCATCCGCAACTGTATGCTTGAACTGGCCTGAGTGTTGATGGCGGGATTCGTGGTTGGCTCCAGCCCCGCTGCTCTCCTCATATCCATTGTCATTTGTGAAACTGAGTTGATGGAAATGAAGAGTTGATTCTGCCTTATCAAGTCACAGCATTGTTGGATTAGAAAGGAGTTGGGGAACACACAGTTCAACCCCTCATTTTACAGGTGAGGAGCTGCAGGCCAAGAGAAGCGATAATTATAATAATTGTTGGTCTTGTGTGCCATTGAGTCAATTTTCAAGTCATGGAGACTCCATGTGAGAGAGAACTAACTGCCCCACAGGGTTTCTAGGCTGTGATCTCCTCAGGAGCAGATGGCCAGGACTTTCTCCTGTGAAACTTCTTGGTAGATTTGAACTCCAACCTTTTGGTTAGCAGGCAAGCACTTAACGATTGTGCCACCAGGGCTCCTTTATGGCAATAAACCAAACCAAACTCACTGCCATCGCGTCAATTCCGATTCATAGTGACCCCACTGGGTTTCCAAACCTGTGAATCTTTACAGAAACAGACTGTCTTATCTTTCTTCCACAGAGTGGTTGGCGGTTCGAACTACTGACAATTTAGTTAGCAGCCAAATGCCTTAACCACTACACCACCAGAGCTCCTTTTCATAATAATAGAAATAATAAAATTAACTTATGTGGAGTGTTTCTTCTCTGCCAGGCACTGTGATAAGTCTCTATCTGCACTATCTCAGTTTGTCCTTATGAAGCAGACAGACACTATTATGATCCCGTTGTTGCAGATGAGAAGGAGCTCTGGTGAGTAAGGCATTTATTTGGCTGCTAACCAAGAGATCGGTGGTTGGAACCCACTAGCCACTCCAAGGAAGAAAGATGAGACAGTCTGCTTCCATAAAGATTTATAGCCTTGGAAACCCAACAGGGGTCACTATGACTCAAAATTGACTTGATGGCAGTGAGTTTGATTTGGTGTTTTTGGTTACAGATGAGAAAACAGAGAGCCAGAAAGGTTTAGTCATTTGCCTGCAGTCACAGTAAAATTAAGAGCTAACAATATTCTAGCCTAGCATTCCTGCGACAGGCTGGTACTCTCTTTACTTCACCACTGGGTTTACTCATATGCAAAATCTCATTAGTTTTTTTCCCTTCCATTTCTTTTTCCTCCTTTCAGTGCAGGACACTCAATACTTAGCCTGAACCAGACATGCACTGCCCCAGGCTCTGAATAGGAGGCTTCCTACCTCCCAGAATTAATAGTCCAGCGGGGGAGTCCAGGAAATTTAAGATAGATGAATAAAAGTTAATGTATCTTAGCTCCGGTCTTTCTCAAAAGGAGCATATGAGGAAGATGGCTCTGGGACCAGAGGACTGGGGCAGGCATTGGTGACTACGAGGCCTGTCTCAGAAGACAAAGGGCTGGGCTCATGATGGCTCTTACTGTATAAAGACTTTTCCATGTGATTCCTCTCCTGGCCACCAGAGAGGCAGGGAGCCATGACAGGGCAGCTTAGGTGATTCTGGGCTGCAGAGAGATGTGTTTACTTACTTTGAACACTACAGACTGCCTTTGTTGAATTTAAAAAGAAATGTAATGGCAAAGAAGGAGATCCTTCTTGTAGGGCCTTAGGTACAGGGGGGTGGCAGACGCTTGACAGACACCTGGGATTTGACTTAGTTAGGACACCACTGATCCTATTTTGTAATTGTCTCTTTAGTTGCCCATCTTCCCATCAGACTGTGAGCTTTTTCTGAACAGAGATCATATCTTCTTCCTTTTATCCAGAGTGCCAAGATGTCCCTAGCCTGCCAGAGGTACTCAATGGATAGTTTTTAAATAATTGGGAGATCCTCAATCTTGCAGAGTCCAGTAGTTGGGCTCTTTGAGGTATATTTGAATTTATCTGGACCATGGGAGTTAATTGAGGTGAAGCAAAACACATATGCTATATAAATACAGCAAGTCTATGTCCCAGATTTTCTGGACAGATCTGGTTTCAAATAGTCTCTCCAACTTTCCCTATTAATACCCTGCATACCTGTCAGACCATTTTAGTTTACAAAATATGGGAAACTAGGCAGAGATGCCAATTTGTGATCTCACAGTTGCTGGACTATTGATGTCTGTTTCTAGGACACCCTCCCTTCCAGGTGTCGATGAACTTGAGACCTGAATAAGCAATCACAAGGCTGTGTGGTGAGCAAGGATAAAGCAGAGCTATGAGGTTATTTAATTAATATCTTATTCAGATCTATTTCTGGTATGTGGGTAAAATCTGTAGTGCCCCAACTGGTCACAAGAGGATAATACAAAGGAGCAATAGTAGATTTGGACATATTCTGCTAAATGAGGGAGTGGGATTTCTCTAATAAAACTGCTGTTCTCCTCTTTTATGAGAGCAACCATAGCCCTGTTGACCTGCTTGTTAAGACAAATGGGTTAAGTGAGCAAAAACCTGGGAATATCCTCATAAGGGAGACTTCTGCTCTATTCCCCAAAAGAGAGAAGTGTTGGAATAACACTTTCTCCACACTTTTCACCTTCCTCTTCCTTTTTCATGGGAAATGGGGTGAGTGCTGATTTGATTGGTGAGAGGGTTAATAGGTGGGAAAGGCAATCTGCTATGGGTTCTGAGAAACCCCACATGCTCTTCCTATGTATGCCATGTATCCAAGTCTCTGACCCCTTTTTTCCAGGCTTTTTCTCAGGGTTGCATTTGCAGTGAGCAACCTTGAGAGACGAGGTAACATCTCTCCCTGGACAAAGAGCAGGCTTACTTCCATTTGCTATAAAAATGGTGAATCCTCCAAACTCAGAGTTTCTTTCTAGTAGCATAACCCTCTGCATATGCAGAGTCCATCTAGGACTCCTTGTGTTGCTTCTGTGGAACTTTGGTCAGGGGCATGGGAAACTGGTGAAAACATCTGGCCACCATTTTTGCCATAGTAATAAAGTTCTTTGTCTCTGACCTGGGAGTCTCATGTCTTCTACCAACATCCATGAAAGAATTACAAGCTAACATGTTAGCTTTGAAAAAAAAAAACAACTCACTGCTGTCAAGTTGATTTCGACTCATAGTGACCTCTCCTTGGGTTTCTGAGGTGGTATCACTACAGAAGTAGATTGCCCAAGCTTTCTTCCAAAGAGTGGCTGGTGGGTTTGAACCACCAGCTTTCTGGTTAGCGGTCAAATGCCTTAGGCCCTACACTGCCCGAGCTCCCTAAAGTAGGGTAAAATCTCCGACCTTTTACAATTATTGATGGAAAGAGGCCTTGACACCCTATAGGCAATGAGTGTTTGTTCCACACTGCCAGTTTCCCTGACTCCTCTATGTAGCCACTCTATGTAGCTGGCTAGGCAAGGGCCAGTCCTGGAGACTAAACTCTCTACTACAGGATCTCAATACAGGAAGAAATAGTAAAAGCTGTTTTAGTTTTTCAGATCTATCATTAACAAAGCTGATGAGTTGATTCCCAAATGGGCTATTTTCCAAGTGGTTTAGAATGTGGAAGGGCTAAGAGGAGAACAATTGGATTCGTCTAGAAATTTTGGTATCCATTGTGTCAGGCTTTATGCTGAAAAAACAAGCTCACTGCTGTTGAGTTGAATCTGACTCATAGCAAGCCTTCCTTGGGTTTCTGAGGTGGTATCTTTACAGAAGTAGATTGCCCAGTCTTCCTTTACAAGAGTGGCTGGTGGGTTTGAACCAGCCTTCTGGTTAGCAGTCAAATGCCTTAGGCACTACACCACCAGAGCTGGGAATGCCATGGTGAAAAGAAGGGGCCCTGCCTTCCTGGAGCTTACAGTTTAGTGGTGGAGGTGGAACACAGATAATGAAAAGACAATTAGAGTGCTAAGAACCACCCAAGAAGACTGCTTGCTGACTAATTTTTTTCCTATACTTCCTTTCTTCATAATTAACTCTCTAAAGTCACTTTCTACTCACTTTAATTGGACTTGGATGATTCCTAAGTTTCTAACAACAACACATTTACAAATTATCTCTTGGGAAGTGCTATTCCTTTAATGGTTAAGCTCATCATCATAAATTGATTTGCACAAAATCCTTTCACAAAAGATGACTTATCTCCCTGATTTTGGAGTAATTTATATTCTGACCATACCTTACTGAAGAGCCCAATGTGCCATATGGAATACAGTGGTAAATTATAAATATGATGTGATTATTTTAATTATATGATGCAGTCACCATACTTTTAAGTATAATTTAAAATTTTACTTCCATTATGTTTCTCAACAAATATGCTCAAAATAGAATAGAAATCTTAGAGTCTACAAAGCCATCTATCTATCTGTCCATTTATCAAATATTGCCAGTCAATCCACTAGGTACTAGGAATATAGGGGCTACTGAGAATAAACATTTCAAATACTCCAGTCTGCTAAAAGGAGAAATGTAATTCAATTGTGTGGATAAAGAAAAGAACTAAAATTTACAGATTTGATTAGTACTTAGTACCTAGTTATTAAAACAATAGGGTTACTAATGTTGTTGTTGTTGTTATGTGCAGTCGAGTCCGACCCAACTCATAGCGACCCCTCCTTGGGTTTCCAAGGCAGTATCACTACGGGAGTAGATTGCTCCATCTTCCTTCTGAGGAGTGGCTGGTGGGTTTGAACTGCCAGCCTTCTGGTTAGCAGTCAAATGCCTTAGACACTACGCTACCAGGGCTCCCAGGGTTACTAATATGGGTTACTAATGCAACAGTCATGGGGAATATAAACCTTCTTTTGACTATTTAAATGTAGGAGACTTTCTACACCCACATGTAGGAGCTGATAATCTAAAAAGTGATAGACTTTGAAATATTGTTCATGTTTTTGCCAGATCTATATATATTTCTGAAATGAAATTTATGAAAGACAATGTAATTCATTTTAGAAACATTTATTGAGTTTCTACCACACACAAAGTCCTACGACTGATGCTATTGCGAGGAGGTAAGCAGACAAGATTTGTGCTCTTGAATAATTCACAATAAAGTGTGAACATTAATTACAGGCACGGATTTGTGATTCTAATTGCCAGCCAGGTTCACTCTTTTCAACAAAATGACTCCTTTATGACTCTTTGAGATGTGTTTATCAACAAAATATAGGTTACAGTGTTTCAGTATTAAATCATCAGTCAAGATATTCATATTGCAGGAAATGAGTGAAAGGCTAAGAGAGAAGGCTAAGAGGAACTTGGACTAAATGACATCTACTCTATGTTGAGCGTTTTGTTATCTAAGAAATGCATGAAAGAATTCATAAAGTAGCTATCTTAGGTTGGGTTCTCTAGAGAAGCAAAACCAGTGAAGCATATACATATACATATATATATATATACATATATAGAGAGAGATAGAGAGAGAGATTCATCTCAAGGAAATGACTCACATGGATGGTTATGGAGGCTGGGAAGCCCCAAACACTTGGGTCAGACATCAGACTGGAGGCTTCTCCTAACTCACATGGTTGCAGAGGTTGACAAACCCACAATCAGCAGGTCAGACTGTAGGCTGTTGGCTCATAGGGTGGTCGAACTTGGCAGATCCCCAAATCGGCAGGTCAGATGGCAGGCAGCTGGCTCACAGGGCTGCAGAAGCTGGTGAATCCCGGAATTGGCAAGTCAAACTATGGCCTCAAGTCTTAATAACCAGTGGTCAGATTATGACAAGCCAGATGCAGGATTCAGAGCAAGGGAGCACCTTGCCAGAGCATCTATCTATCTATCTATCTGTCTGTCTGTCTGTCTATCTATCTATCACCTACATGTATTGGATGGGGTCACACCCCCAAGGAAACTCCCTCTACATCAGAGTAAGTGTGTGACCTGAGTAAGAATGTGACTTGCAAAGGTTGCTGATGCAAATGGTCAACCTGCATGGCTACTAACTCAAGATATGCCCCACACTAATCCTACCTCATTAACATATAGAGATTAGCACTGACAACATACATAATGAAGGATAATTATATAATATCACAAAATAGAAGATAATTAATCAGATCACAAAATGGAGGACAATCACACAATACTGGGAATCAAGGCCTATCCAAGTTGACATGTAACATTAACCATCACAGTGCATATAATTGCTCTTCCCAGCTTTTAAGAGAGGGCAGAATTAAAACTCAGAAATGTTAAAACATTTTCCTAAGCCTAGATAGAAAGTAGCTAAGGTGAGCCTTTAAGACTGTTTGACTTTAAAGCTCAGGCTTTTTCTCCTATACTATACCCACTACAGGGAGTTTTGGTGGTGCAGTGCCTAGGCATTTGACTGCTAACCAGGGTAGTTCAAACCCACCAGCTGCTCTGCAGAAGGAAGATGGAATAATCTACTTCTGCAAAGATTTACTGCCTTGGAAAGCCAGGGGGGTTGCTATGAGTTGGCATCTATTCAAAGGCAGTGAGGTGTTTTTTTTTTTTTTTTGTATACTTCCTACAGGGCTGCTGGGTAGCACAAATGGTTTGCACTCATCTTCTAATCTGATGGTTGGCAGTTCAAACCTACCCAGCAGTGTCATAGAAGAAAGTCCTGGTGATCGCTTCCATTAAGATTACCACCAATGCTTATTAAGGTTACTGTCTTATGAAGTAGTTCTTCTATGTAACATATAGGGTCACCATGAATTGGAAGTGATTCAATGGTAACTTAATATTTTCTTTTTTTAATACTTACTACAGAGTCCTGGCAGCCACTCCTCAGAAGAAAGGTTGGGCAATCTACTTCCGTAGTGATACTGCCTCGGAAACCCAAGGAGGGGTTGCTATGAGTCAGGTCCGACTCGATGGCACATAATAACAACAATGTAGAGTCCTAGTGGTGAAATGATTAATCTACTTGGCTGCTAACCAAAAGACTGGAAATTTGAGTCCACCCAGAGGTGTCTTGGAAGAAAGGCCTTATGATCTACTTCCAAAAAAATCAACCGCTGAAAACTTTATGGAGCACATTTCTGCTCTGACACACATGGAGTCACCATGAGTTGTGTCAACTCAAAGGCAATTGGATCCTTCCTACCTTCCAAATGTGTGTGTATGTTTGTGCATTTCCAGAAGCAAGACAGTAATAGGCACGCAAGCAAGAACATAGTGAAAAGCAGTGAGTTTCTGTCAACCATGTCATACTCTGGAAGAAAATAGATCTCCAAAATTTAGCTTTGTAGAAGCTCCTCCCCCAAGGAGAAAGAGACAATCATACTTTTTTTTGTCACAAGGTGCAGACCCCTGGGGACTATTAGCACAATCCATTCTTTTTTTTTTTTTTTAATTGTGATTTGGGTGAAGATTTACAGAGCAAATTCACTTTCCATACAGTAGTTTACATATACTTTGTCTCATGACATTGACCACAGTTTACCACAATGCAACAGCTCCCCTCCCACTTCCTCCCCATAGTTACCTCTTCCCTGTGTCCATCCCTCCATGGACTCTTGCCCCGTAAGCTGTCTCCCTGTGCATAGGCAGCCCTTGTTTCTCAATGATTGTTCTCTCCAGGGAGTGTATCTACCTCAGGTAAATGTTCAACTCATATGCCTGTCTACTGTTTGGCTGGAAACCACAGGTGTGGGTTCAATTCCATACCTGAAGGGCAGCTAGGGGCCATAGTCTCAGTAGTTCCACCAGGCTCTATCAGACAAGCAAACCTGGTCCCCCCCCTTTTTTCTCCAAATGATTTTGAGTTTTGTTCCACATTGTTCTCCCTCTCTATCAAGGATCTCCTACATAGATCCCCTTCCAAGAGGATGACAGTGGTAGCTGGGCACCATCTAGTTCTTCTGGTCTCATAGTCATATAGGCTGCACATCGGATGGTGTACCAGTCGCTAGGACTAATTGTTTCCATGAATTTTGGTTTTCTTCACTCTTCTTTGCTCTGGATGAGGAGAAACCCATTGTTGCATCTAGATGGCAGCTTGCTAGCTTTTAAGATCCCAGTCGCTACTCACCAAAGTAGGAGGTGGAACAATGTTTTGTATAGTATGTTATGCCAATTGAGCTTGATGTCCCCTGTGACTATGGTCTCAAGCCCGCAGGTTCAACTGCTCGGTCCCTCTGAGTAGTTGGCTGTGACCAAGCAATGACCACATCCTTGCCCCTTGTTAACTCTACTATACACCTGGGAATTCTGATCATTCACATAAACTTTTAGGACCATTGTCTGCCAACCCCATATATGTTCATGACAATCCATTCTTAAGAATTGGTCTGGTGGTTCTATTATTTAGGGGAAGAGGTTGTGATGAGACCTTTGAAAAGGATTGTGATAACTCAAAGACAGAAAGGCAGAAGGTGAAATGGTGGGGAGAGAAGTAAGAATCTGACAGAGCATCATTGGGCAAGGAGTTCCTTGGAATATGGATGTGCATGGGGCAGAAATCATTGAGAATTAGGAGATGTAGTCTCAGGAACCTAAACCAGTTTATCAGTGGCAGAGCTCAGCACTGCAGGGGTGTGGGACTTCTTCAGGTTCCAAAGACCAGGTTCAAAAGCATCACCAAATGACAACAGTAAACAATGGCATGGTGGACTGATTAGGCACCAGAGCTCTCCTGGGCCCTGGGAAATCAGGTGCCCTGTGGGGGACTGCGTATATGTCTACATGTTTGTTATTGTTATTTCTTTGACTGTTTATAAGAGAAACAAGGCCAGAGTAGGGAAATTAGTGAAAAAAGTAATTGCTAAAACCATATTTACACCAGAAAATGGTCGAGCAGTTGATTTCCTGAAGGCAGCTAAGATCTCCTCTCTTCTAGGTTGAAGAGATAGGCTGCAAAAGAGGAGAAGCAACTTGTAGTTACATTCTGATTTGTATAGTGCTGGATAGCCACTATCTTTGCAGAAAACTCAAGATCCTGATTTTCACTGTTTTCCTCAGAACTCTCAGGCTTGGCATCTCAAGAACAAAAGAAAATTCTAGATGGAAGCCTCATTTACATTCTGAAGGGTAGTTGTGTTTCGAGGAATAATGTTGAGATGTTTGGAGATGTGTGCATTGGGAACCTAAATAGCAGCAACAGCAGTAACAAAGAAATGCAGATCTAAAGGCTTAATGTTTAATATTTAGGGGTTTGTTGTTGCATTGACTACCCCTTGCACACACACACAAATAAAGACTATTGTACATGATGTGATTGACTGATAGATGTTTGAGAGCAACCAGGACAAGTACCCTGGGGTTTTAGAGGCACGAGAATGCGATAGGCCAGGAAGAAACACTGGTAAATAAAGCCTCTTGGCTCCAAACACCTTAATTACTTGTGTTCTGCAGTTTCCTGTGTTGAGGAACAAAAAGCAAGTTTCAGGGGATGGGGATGGAGGTTGGGGTGGGTGTCTGTCTTCTTTTCATTGTTGTAGTTTTTAGGTCCTGTTAAGTCAGCTCTGACTCATAGTGACCCTATGTACAACAAAACAAAGCAAAAAGCCCAGTCATACGCCATCCTCACAATCCTTGCTATACTTGAGCTGTTGCTTACCATTTATTAATTACCCTCTTCCTCTAGGCCAAGCAGTGAATTTCATATCTGATGAATGTTCACCAACCCAGCATACAGAGAAAGACCCAGGAACCTCAGGTCTCGATGCTTAGAAGTGCCATCTTTGCTTTCTCAGACCATTACTTCATCTTCCCACTGAGTTTGGGGCAGGCTTCATCTTCTCTCTTGTCTCCAGAACTCAAAATTCAGAGGCTCTGTGTATTTGACCATTAGTCAGAGAAGACCCTTCATATAGAAGAGGGTTTACTGTTTACTTTTACATCTTTAGCAGATAAAGGGCTCAGTGAGATCCTGGTTCATCTTGGGGAAGGCCTGAAAGAAGTCCAGAAGGTTCTGAAGACAAATGATTCCATGTGTTCTGGCCTGCCCTTGGCCTTTCCCCACATGTCACCAATTCTAGTGATCCTGCCTCTGAAGCTATTGTCCAAGTTCCCATCATTTCCCACCTGGGTGACACTGACAGAGTCAAAGCTCATCTCCCTGTCTTCAGATTCTCCCTGCTCAAATCTGTTCTCAGCTGCCTGAGAAATTCTAAAACACACATCTATTCATGTCACTCTCTGCTTAAAACTTTACCTACTTCCACATCACCTTCAGGATACTTTGGACTCCCTTGTCTCTAACTGGAATGTCCATCCCCTCCTTTCACTTGGAAAAGTATTCATCTTTTATCACCTCCTCAGGGAAGCCTTCCAAAGACCCCTTTGGATGGAGTTACAGAGTCCTGGTTGTGCACTGGTTAAGGATTCCAAATTGCCTATAGGACAGGGTAGAACTGCCCCAAAGCGTTTCTAAGGCTGTAATCTTTATAAGAGCAAACTGCCACGTCTTTCTCCTGCAGAGTGGCTGGTGGGTTTGAACCACTGACTTTTCAGTTAGCAGCCCAGCACTTAATCACTGCACCACCAAGGCTCCTTAGCACATAGTAAGTATTCCATAAATGCTAGAAGTAGAAAGAAAAGAGAGAAGTATTGTCATGATTGCATGAGTAAGGACAAATAAATAATTCAGGAAAGTGTTCAAATTCCTTGGGGGTGAGACAAGATCTATTTTACTAGAGCTTTAAGGGAAGATTTTGTCTTTTAGAAAAATTATGAATATTTTTGCTACAAGTGAAAAGCTGGTGTTTCAAGGATGTTTGGACCACGGTTGGATCAGAACAGGAAAATTATTTGAAAAATGAAACAACTGATCACATTCACCAGACTCTCATTTTATAAGTAATTTGCTCAATTCCCTCAAACATGTTCTGTGTGGGTATATTCTGGGATCCAGGTGAGAATTGGCTGAGTATTTACAGTCAGTCCAAAGGCTGATTCTAGGACAAAGATCTTCACCAACTCCTTTGAGAAGCTGGTGAAATTCCCTAGAGAAATACACAATCCTAGTCTAGGGAAATGACTAATATTTGAAAAGATTTCCTGTCCTCTGAACACAGGAAGCGTGGAGGTGGGGGGGGGAGCTGTAGCTCAGGTGTGGGTGGGGCACAGCCATCCTTGTATTTCGCTTGTTAGACCTCACTAATCTCTCTGCCCAATGCCATTAATGTGGTTGGTTTGGTTTTTATGACCCCTTATTTCTGGATGGCCCTTCTTGTTTGACTTGCATTATGAGTAGCACAAGGTCTGTTCAATTCTAACATTCTATTAAGTAAATATGAAGAGACTGCTGCCACAAAACAAGTAATATTACTTGATTGCATAATCAACACCATTGGAATCAGCAGTCAAGAAATCAGATGACATATTGCACTGGGCAAATCTGCTACAAAAGACCTCTTTAAAGTGCTGAAAAGAAAAGATATTTTTTTGAAGACTAAGGTAAGCCTAACCCAAGTCATGGTATTTTCAATTGCCTCATATGCATGTGAAAGCTGGATAATGATTAAGGAAGACTGAAGAAGAGTTGATGTTTTTGAGTTATGGTGTTGGTGAAGAAAACTGAAAGTATCATGGACTTCCAGAAGAACAAACAAATCTGACCTGGCAGAAATGCAGCCGGAATGCTCCTTAGAAGCAAGAATGGCCAGACTTTATCTCACCTGTTTGGTCATGTTGTCAGAAAGGACCATTCCCTGGAGAAGGATATCATGTTTGGTAAAGTGGAGGGTCATTGAAAAAGCAGAAAGTCCTGAAGGAGATGAATTCACACAGTGGCTGCAACAATGGGCTCAGGGGTGGCAAGGATTGTAAGGCTGGCAGAGGACCTGGCAGTATTTTGTTCTGTTGTACATGGGGTCACTATGAGTCAGAGCTGACTTGACAGCACCTAATAACAACAATTACCACAAAATTGTTGAAGACTTTTTGGGTGAAATAGGCTGTTATATAGAGAAAGGATTGTTTATAATTATGTAGGTTGCCATGAGTTGCAATTGACAGCAACTAACAACAACAAATTCATACTTAGTCTATTCAGGCTAATTTATTTCTAAATAATTGGATTTATTGAGAAATTATTATACTCTAGACTATTCAAAAGGAAAATTCCTGCTCAAGTGTGTCTATGTTTTAAAGAGGAAAGATAAACAATAAACATGATAAATACATAAAAATATGGTCTGTCTTAAAAAAAGAAAAAAACAAACTCACTGCCATCGAGTCAGATCTGACTCATAGTGACCCCTCCTTGGGTTTCTGAGTTGGTATTTCTATGGAAGTAGATTGTCCAATCTTCCTTCCAAGGAGTGGCTAGTGGGTTTGAACAACTAGCCTTCTGGTTAGCAGTCAAATGCCTTAGGCAGTACTCCACCAGAGCTCCCATGTTCTGTCTTAGATAATAATAAATGCCAATGAGAAAAATAAAGCAGGAAAGGGGAGTGGGAGAAGTTATGAGAATGTCAGAGAGGGTTGCACTGAAAAACACTTCAGAGAAAAGATCTAAAGGAGATGGAGGATGTATTAACTTCCACTTGCTGCTGTAACAACTTAACCACAAATTTACTGGATTAAAACAATATAAATTCATTATCTTACAGAAGTCAGAAGTCCAAAACTAGTGTTAATGGGCTAAAATCAAGATTTTTAAAAATCAGGGCTGTATTTCTTCTGGAAGATCTAAGGGAAAATCAGTTCCCTTCCTTTCTCCAGCCTTTGGAAACTGTCCACACTCTTTGGTTATGGCCCCTTCTTCCATCTTCAAAGCCAACATCTGGAAGTAGAGTCCTTCTCACACTGTCATCTCTCTGGTTCTCTCTCTTCTATTTCCCTCATCCACTTACAAGGGCCCTTGTGATTACATTGAGCCCACTTGAATAACACAGATTATCAAGGTCTCCAGGTCAGTTAATTAGCAACTTTAATTCCAGCTGCAACATTAATTCTTAACCTTTGCCATAACCCAACACATTCACAGGTTCCAGAGGTTAGGTCATCTGTAGGTGTCCATTACTCTGTCTGCCACAGAGGAAGCCATGCTGACCAGCTAGGGGATAGTCTTCCAGGTGGAAGAACAACTACAGAAAAGGCCCAAGGTAGAAGTGCATTCACACTTGAGGAGCAGCACAGAAGGAAATGAGGCTGGAGTTGGTTGAATGGGAAGAGCAAAGGACAAGATGAGGTTACAGTGGACATAGGGAGCTGGCTTGTATTGAGCTCTCAGACCATTGTGGAGACTGTGGCTTTTCCTTTGAAGGTTTTGAGCAGAAGAGTGACATGGGTTGACTGTTTTTAACAGGATTTTCCTGGATGCTGAGTTGAGAATAGATTAGAGGGAGTAAGGGAGCCCTGGTGACAGAATGATTAAGCACTCAGCTGATAACCGAAAGGTTGGAAATTTAAACACATGAGCTGCTCTCTGGGAGAGAGATGTGGCAACCTGCTTCTATAAAAATTATAGCATTGGAAACACTCTGAGCAGTTCTACTCTGCCCTACAGGGTAACTGTAAGTTGGAACCGACTTGGTGGCAATGCGTTTGGGTTTTGGTGTTTTTGCGAATATGTCTCTTAAGGAGTTTCTTAAGGAGTTCTGATGGTGTAGTGGGTAAAACATTTGGCTGCCAATCGGAAGGTTGGTGTTTTAAATCCATCAGCTGCTCTGTGGGAGGAAAATGAGGCAATCAACTTCTATAAAGATTTACAGCCTTAGAAACTCAGTGGGGGTCACTATGGGTTGGAATCGACTTGATGGCAGTGTTTTTTGGTTTTTGGTGGGGGAGAGGGATCTTAGTTTCTTAGTGCTGATGTAACAGAAATACAAGTGGGTGACTTAGATCAATGAAAATTTATTTTCTCATAATTTGGGAGGCTGGAAGTACGATTGCAGGGCACCGGCTCTAGGAGAAGGCTCTTTCACTGTCTGCTCTGGGGGCAATCCTTGTATCAGTTTCTATCACCCTCCATTCCTCTGTTTCTTGGCAATCTCCACATGACGTCTATGTTTTCCCCATTTGTGCTTCCTTGCTCCTCTGTGTCTAATCCCCCCCCCTTTTTTTTTCAGTCTGCTCTGTTTATACCTCAAAAGTCAAAACAAACTAGATGATTGGGACCTCCTAAAAATTAAACATCTTTGCACATCAAAAAACTTCACTGTAAGAACAAAAAAGAGAATCTACAGCCTGGGAGAAAATTTTTGGCAACAACATATCGAACAAGGGTCTAATCTCTAGAATTTATAGAAAACTTCAACATCTCAAGAACGAAAAACAAAAAACCCAATTAAAAAATGCACAGAAGACATGAACAGATACGTCACCAAAGAAGACACTCAGGTGGCCAACAAACACACAACAAAATGCTCACAATCTTTAGCCATTAAAGACTAAAAAACCAAACTCACTGCCATTGTGTTGATTCTGACTCATAGCTATCCTCGGGTTTATCGAGGTGGTAAATCTTTATGCAAGTAGATTGTCCCATCTTCCTTTCATGGAGCAGTTGGTAGGTTTGAACTGACAACCTTCTGGTTAGCAGTCAAATGCCTTAGGCATGGTGCCACCAGCACTCTTCATTAGCCAATAGAGAGATGCAAATCAAAACAACAATCAGCTATCATCTCACCCCAGCATTGATAGCAAAGTTCAAAAAAGAAAACAAGAAATATTAATGAGGGTGTGGAGGGACTGGAACTTTCATATGTGACTGGTGGGACTGTAAAATGGTAGAACTATGGTGGAAAATGGTATGACATCTCCTTAAAAACTGGAAACAGAAATATCATATAATCCAGCGATCCCACTACTGGGTATATATCCTAGAGAAATGAGAGCCATGATATGAACAGATATATATATGCACACTCATGTTTGCAATAACCCATGAGGGAAATGATGCTTGGATCAGGCTGATAGCAATGGAGGCCACAAGACATGATTGGATTTGGAATGTAGTTTGAAGACAAAGCCATTAAAATTTTCTCTTAGATTGATGTGAGTGACAAGTTGTGTTTTTTTTTCCTTTTTAACCTGGGCAACTGGAAGAATGAAGTTACCATTTACTGAGATTGGAAAGTCTGAGAGGAGACAGCTGCTCTGGACATGTGTAAATAATCATAGTCATCCAAAGCAAAATGTAAAAGGCCTTGTGTTCTTATGTCTTTAAAGTCAACTTTCAAATCTTGTTATTTCATTTATACATCTAGTGATTTTTATAAACATAAGAACAAATGCTTTCACTTCTTCATTGATTGTAAATTAACTCAAGTGGCACAGATTAAACTACTTAAAATTAGTCCCATTTACAAACCTGGTTAGTTTTATTCCCTTGAAACATTTTCAACTACATTTATAAATTCAATGTTTACTTTTTAAACAGTTCAAATGCCTGACAGGGTAAACTTACAGTATTAATAAGCAAAACCCTCTTAAGCATTTAAATGATTCTACCATATAAACATATAATTATAGTAAATCAAGTTCCTTTAAACATGCCACAACTATTTATAAACTTAAAATTCTCTTATGCATTTCACCTAAAAATAAAAATTATCCAGTTCTATTAAAGTTGACAAGGGCTTTAAGGGTTTTTTGTTTTTGTTTTTAGTTGCCTTGCAGGTGTTGGGGGAGTGTAGACATGATACTTGTTCTCTGTGCACAAGAAATAGTGCTTGGACAATTTAAACAAGCTATGAAATTTTAAGGTGCTATTTTCATTCCAGGCCAAGGTTAATCTGTGTTCAAGGACACACTTGAACTGAGTCCTGAAAAGTGGAGAGAGTTTTCTCATTTTCTTTCCTTCCACAGGTAAAGCTGCCTTTGAAAAAGAGCAGTTAGTTTAACAGGAGTAAATGACTATAGAGCCCTCCTGTGCTTTCTTTGAGTCCCTGGTTCCTACAAATGGTTAAGGAGACTGGCTGCTAACAAAAAGGTTGGAGTTCAAGTCCACTCACAGGTACCTGGGAAGAAAGGCCTGGCAATTCACTTCCGAAAAATCAGCCATTGAAAATTCTATGGAGTACGGTTCTACTCTGACACATATGGTGTCCCCATGAGTCAGTATTGACTCTATAGCAACTGGATGTTTTCTTTTCCATTTGATATGATAACGACATTGTCACAAAGGGATCTCTTCTAATTGTGAAAGTCAGCAAATCCATGGATGAGTTAGGGGTTAGTGTGCTTTCTAGGCTTGGGTGCTGGCGTAGCCTAAGACTCTAGGTATTTGATGGATGAATGAATGAAAATCACAGAAAATAGGCAGCCACCTACTCTGCTAACCCTGGTGTCAGCTTTTCTTCCATGTTCCACACAAAGGTGAGCATAAGGCAGGAAAACAATAGGAACAGCAGCAGTAGCAATTAACACTGCCCATCTCTTGAAATGGTCTGTGGAGTCTGAGTGCTTTGCAAAGCCCCCAGTGCATGGGGTCCTCTCACAGACCTTGACAAGGTTGCAGGTAGGGACACCCAGGGAGCTTCTTTCAGATAGTCTTGCTTCACATATGGCTGGTTTCCCAGGAGAAGGGTGTCACTCTCTCCTCTGCACTTGGGTAGATTTGGTTACCTCTAACTGTCTGTTCTGGGTGTCTATTGGGCAATGGTTTTCACTAGGTCAATTCACCCAGCACCCCGCTCTCCTGGAAAAAATTTATGTTCTGAAAGGAGCTCTGGTGGAATAGTGGTTAAAGCATTTGGCTGCTAACCAAAATGTTGGAGGTTTGAACCCACGGGCCACTCCACAGGGGGAGAAAGATGAGGCAATCTGCTTCCGTCAAGATTTACACCCTTGGAAACCCTATGGGGCCTTTCTACTCTGTCCTACAGGATTGTTAGGAGTTGAAATTGACTTAATAGCAGTGGGTTTTTTCTATGCCTGACATAGGTCCAGATTCAACCTCAACATCCCTGGGCTATGAGGACTGGAGATAGGCTTGTATTCTGGGCTGCTTCTTATTCTGCAGTTTACTGACCTAGACAGAGGTACAGTGGACTTGGGTCTGGTTTATGGAGCAGGACTAGCTTCTCTAAGTAACATTCAGCCTGACAGAAGGGTCAGCAGCTCATGGATTTGATGAGGACAAGGTGTGTTAGACTGGATTCTCTAGAGAAACAAAACCAGTAAAGCTTATATATATAGAGAAAGGGAAATTTTTCTTAGGAAAACAGCCCACACATTTCTAGAAGCTGGCAAGTCCAAAGTTCTAGGATCAAACATCAAGGTGGAGGCTTTTCCTGACTCACGCAGCTGCAGGGGCTGAGGAGCTCAAGGTTGGCAGGCAGT
>NW_006921602.1:20192054-20203702 GCF_000298275.1 Orycteropus afer afer
AGAACTGTATATTGGATGCTGGTTTAGACCATATACAGCCTCCTGGAGAACATTGCTCCAACCTTTCAAAGTATTGCCACCTAGCTGGCACCATAATTGTGTTTTCAGTAGGCCATTCCATCATTCTATCAAGCCAGCTGCTTCAGGATGATGGGGAACATGGTAAGACTGCATGAACATAGGCCCATTGCCACACCTCATTTGCTGTGAAGTGAGTTCCTTGATCTGAGGCAATGCTGTGTGGGATACCATGACAGTGGATAAGACATTCTGTAAGTCCACTGATGGTAGTTTTGGCAGAATCATTGTGTGCAGGGAAGGCAAATCCATATCCAGAATAAATATCTATTCCAGTAAGAACAAAACACTGTCCTTTCCATGATGGAAGTGGTCCAACATAATCAACCTGCCACGAGGTTGCTGCCTGATCACCCCGAGGAATGGTTCCATATCATGGACTCAGTGTTGGTTTCTGTTGCTGGCAGATTGGGCACTCAGCAGTGGTGGTAGCCAAATCAGCCTTGGTAAGTGGAAGTACATGTTGCTGAGGCCATGCATAACTTCCATCCTGCCACCGTGGCCACTTTGTTCATGAACCCATTGAGCAATGACAGGAGTATCTGGGGAAAAAGCATGGCTGGTTTCCACTGAACATGTCATCCTATCCACCTGATTGTTAAAGTCCTCCTCTGCCAAAGTCACCTTTTGGTGGGCATTCACATGAGACAAAAATATCTTTACTCTTTTGCCCATTCAGAGATCTATCCACATACCTCTTTCCCATACATCTTTGTCACCAATTTTCCAATCATGCTCCTTCTAAGTCCCAGACCATCCAGCCAAGCCATTAGCCACAGCCTATTAATTCATATATAATCGCACATCTGGCCATTCCTCATTCCAAGCAAAGTGAACAGCCATATGCATGGCTTGAAGTTCTGCCCATTGGGAGGATTTCCTTTCAACACTGTCCTTTAAGGAAGTCCAGGAAAGGGGCTGCAGTGCTGCTGCTGTCCACTTTTGAGTGGTACCTGCATATCATGCAGAACCATCTGTAAACCAGGCACAAGTCTTCTCTTCCTCAGTCAACTGATCATAAGGAACTCCCCATGAGGCCATAGGTGCAGACTGGGAGAGGGAAGATAATGTGACTGGAGTGGAGACCATAGGCATTTGGGCCACTTCCTCATGCAACTTACTTGTGCCTTCAGGTCCTGCTCAAGCCCGATCTCTGATATACCACTTCCATTTAATGATGGAGTACTGCTGTGCACATCCAACTTTATGACTCTGTGGGTCAGACAACACCCAGTTCATGATGGGCAGCTCAGGCCTCATGGTGACTTTGTGGCCCATGGTTAGGCATTCAGTCTCTACTAAAGCCCAATAACAAGCTAAAAGCTGTTTCTCAAAAGGAGAGTAGTTATCTGCAGAGAATGGCAGGGCTTTTCTCCAAAATCCCAAGGGTCTGCCTTGCGATTCACCAATATGGACCTGTCAAAGACTCCAAACAGCATCTCTGTCTACTACAGACACTTCAAGCACCATTGGATCAGCCGGATCCTATGGCCCAAGTGGCAGAGCAGCCTGCACAGCAGCCTGAACCTGTTGCAGGGCCTTCTGTTGCTCTGGACCCCACTCGAAACTAGCAGCTTTTCGAGTCACTTGATGAATAGGCCACAGCAACACACCTAAATGAGGGATATGTTGCCTCCTAAATCCAAAGAGGCCCACCAGACTTTGTGGTTCCTTTTTGGTTGTGGGGGAAGCCAGGTACAGTAACTTAACCTTCACTTTAGAAGGAATATCTCGACATGCCCCACACCATTGGACCACTAGAAATTTCACTGAGCTGGAAGGTACCTGACTTTTGTTGGGTTAATTTCCCAATGTGTAGTACGCAGATGTCTCACCAGTAAGTCTAGAGTCATTGATACTTCTTCCTTACTAAGTCCAATCAGCATAATGTCATCAATATAATGGACCAGTGTGATGTCTTGTGGAAGGAAAAGGCGATCAAGATCCCTACGGACTAAATTATGACATAGTGCTGGGGCATTGATATACCTCTGAGGAAGCACTGTGAAAGTATATTGTTGTCCTTGCCAGCTGAAGGCAAACTGCTTCTGATGGGCCTTTGAAATTGGTATTGAGAAAAAGGCATTGGCCAGATCAATAGCTGCATACCAAGTATCAGGAGATGTACTACTTTGCTCAAGCAATGAAACCACATCAGGAGCAGCAGCTGCAATTGGAGTCACCACCTGATTAAGTTGACGATAATCTACTGTCATTCTCCAAGATCCATCTGTTTTTTGCACAGACCAAATAGGCGAATTAAATGCAGATGTAGTGAGAATCACCACCCCAGTATCCTTCAACTCCTTAATGGTGGCAGTAATCTCTGCAACCCCTCTAGGAATGCAGTATTGCTTTTGATTTACTATTGATTTACTATTTTTGTAGGTAGAGGCAGTTCTAATGGCTTCCATGTGGCTTCTTTTACCATAGTAGCCCTTACTCCACACGTCAGGGACCCAATGTGGGAATTCTGCCCATTTCTCAGTGTATCTATTCCAATTATGCATTCTGGAATGGGGGAAATCACTACAGGATGGGTTCAGGGACCCACTGGACCCACTGTGAGATGCACCTTAGCTAAGAGTCCATCAATTACTTGACCTCCATATGCCCCCACTCTGACTGGTGGGCCACAATGATCTTTTGAGTCTCCTGGAATTAGTGTCAGTTCAGAGCCAGTGTCCAGTAATCCCTGAAAAGTCTGATCATTTCCTTTTCCCCAATGAACAGTCCCCTTTGGGGAAGGCTAGGAGAAAGACTGAGATTATAAATTTTTGGCAATGTAGTGGGGTCCTTCCTCAAAGGGACCCGGCCTCCCTTTCTTTCAAGGGGTTGTAAGTCTGTAAACTGATTCAAGTCTGGGAATTGATTGAGAGGCTGTGACTCTGCATTCTGGCGATTTAATCTTGGCTGCTATTCACGTGACCTAGAATTCTTCTGTCTGTACAGATCAAGTAAATACTTTGCAGGTTTGCCATGTATTTCACTACCAGGAACACCATGCTCAAGTAGCCAATATCATAATTCCACATGAGTAAGAGTATTCTGATTACTGTTTTGACTCTGCTGTTCATTATGGTAACCACACCCACCTTGCCTTTGTTGATTAACTGCTGCCACTTGGCCCCTACTACTATGGGGTCCAAACAGCCCCATTGTAGTTAAGTGTCTTGGTTCAATTAGGGCAGTTCCTACTGTCAAATCTGGTTTACATAAAATAGCAATCACAGCAGTCTTCAAGGATGCTGGGGCTCCCTTCACAAATTTATTCCTCACTGTACTGGTGAAAGGCATGTCTTCTGGACTCTCCATTTCTGGCTCTAGGGATCTAATCTGATAATTCTATTCTAACAGGCCAATTTTTGTAAGCCTCTGGATGCCTTTTTCTACATTATACCAAGACCGGCCTGGTATTTCAACTTGACTTAAGGTAGGCCACCGCATAATCCATGCTTCAGTAAGCCAACCAAATAAACTATTAGATCCTTTCCTAACCTCTTGAGCTGAAACACTGAATGAAGAATCCATACTTAGTGGACCTAAATCAATAAACTCAGACTGATCCAATGTTACATTCCTTGCACCATTATCCCACACCCTCAGTAGCCATTTCCATACATATTCTCCAGGTTTCTGTCTGTACATGTTAGCAAAACCAAGTAGGTCTTTTCAGGTGTAGTGTACCACCTCCTCAGTCACACTTTGCATTTCACCTTTTGGGGCTCACTTGGACTTAACTTTAGTTATAGGTCTAGCAGCAATGATGGGTGGTTAGGGCAGTTCCTGAGAACATTCAGCAATGTCTTCCATGGCCTCTGCCTCAGGCAATGAGCCATCAGGAACAATTGGGTTAAGCCCATCAAACTGAGGTGGAGGGGAAAATGGTTTTACAGTAATCCCTTCAGATGGGAGGGATTCAACAGAATTTATAGGCTCCATACCCTGATCTTCCTGTCTATCTGCCCATATGTCCCCATTCTAGGTTTCAGGGTCCCATTTTTTCCCAATTAATGCCTTCACTTTAACTTCAGACACCATTCTGGGTTGGTAATTTAATTGACATTGTAATTCAGCCACCCTTACAATAAGTGTCTGGGTTTGGTTTTCGGCAATACAGCTCTGTTACTAGAAGAAATAAGGCTTTCTTTCAGAGCACAACTGGAAACATTGAGGTCTTTTATGTGGTGCTTAAGCTGTGTCTCAGCATCCCTGAGCTCATCTTGCTCTTTCTCCAGTTTGTCTAGTGTAAGTAGGACCAACCAACCAGCTTCCTTATACTCCTCATGCTGACAAAATTGCAGAAAAGTATCAAATATGCAATCACCCAGAGCCTCACTTCTCACAACTACTTGATCTATTGGTGGTGTTATTTTACATATTGATGTTGCCACCTCATGCCGCAGATTAACAGGGCTCTCTTTACTAACAGAGGCAGAGTCAGTAGTGTCTTTACAATTAATCAAATTGGAGAACCAATTTAGGAAGCCCCTCCTTATGATTTTGTCTCTTTAGAACCACTCTTGGTACCAAATGTGTCAGACTTCTCTGGAGAAACAAAACCAGTAAAGCTTATATATAGAGAAAAGGAAATTTATCTTAGGAAAATGGCTCACAAACTTCTAGAAGCTGGCAAGTCCAAAGTTCTTGGCTCAGACGTCAAACTGGAGGCTTTTCCCGACTCACACAGCTTCAGGGGCTGAGGACCTCAAGGTTGGCAGGCAGTATATTGGCTGTTGACTCCAACAAATGATGAATCCAAGATCTCCAGGCCGAATGGTGGATTGTTCGCTCATGGACAGCTGTAGGCAGCACAACAGAATCCTGATGCACAGAAGAATGTCTCCTTTCCCAGGATGTCCATAAATATATTGAAAGCAGCCCACACCCCCAGGGAAACTCCCTTTCAATAGAGTGGCTGCTCAAAACATACACATCTGATCACATCATTAGAACAACCCACATCACAATTGCTTAAACCACACAGAATTGTGGTCCAGCCAAGTTGACACACAGCTCCAACTATCACACTTGGTATGACTGACACTCTCACCAGGTTTTGATTTCAGCCTCTGTGGCTGGCCTATTGCTGATGAGAGAAGTCCTGTCTCTTCCCTTCCCTTTTGCTTCTGAGTCTGCAGGTGATCTCACTGTGGCCAGTTGCATTCTAACTCAGGTTGAATCTGTACCTACAGACTTCATTACCTACAACTCATTGGAACTCTATGAATGTTCCCCAACCTGATCTAATTTATCATCACAGGAAGCTAGTAAATCTCTGGTTACAAATAAGAAGACCAAATTTCATAGCTGTTAAGGAATGAGCCCTGGATTACGCAGCAAATTCACACCACACGTGTGAAGATGGAACTGGAATCCAGGTGTTCTGCATTCCTGATTTCCCTCTGTATCACCCTGTGTCTCTAATAACAAATCCACTCAAAACAGCTCCAGGGATCTACTAGATGCCAAGCATGGTGCTAGACACTTGGTAGGGGGCCAAAGATTAGAAGATAAAAGTATAAGTTCATAGCAGTCTTTTAGGAAGTTCCTAATAATCCGGAGCAGTCCATGGGCGGAAAGAGAAAGACAGAGACAGAGAAAGGGCTTTGCTCACTGGAGTGGTCATGGAGGGATTGGGATGGTCAGTCATTTGGGCAGGTAACAAGTTGTGACAGACCAGGTCCTGGGTTTAGTGCAGGAAAACATCATGGCCTTGCTGGAAAGACAGACAAACAGACAATGACTATAGTTAGCATGGTGAGTGCTACTGTGGAGGAAGCACAGGGTGCTGTGAGGACTCAGAGAGAGGTGCTGACTTACCTGGGTGGGTCAGGGGGAAGGTGAGTTTAGGATGATGGAAGTGGCCATGGAGTGATGATGGAAGGAGGCAGGCTGACTAGTAGGAAGATCACCATGCAAGTCCATGTTAGCTGGAAAGAGGCCTGGAGAGAAGTAGGTGTGGTAGCTAGGGAGATGGGGACTGAAGAGTCCCACATGGGGTGCAGGAGATTTCTCTTAGGACTGACAAGTTCTTTCCAAACCCAGCTATGCTTCACTATCTCCTCAGTATCTTTAACAAATGCAGATCCTCTATTTCAACTACTAAGATTCTGATTTTCAGTAGAGTCAGGCACTGGGGTGGGGTCTGTTGTTGTTGTTGCTATTTGCCGTCGAGTCAGCCCTGACTCATAGCAACCCCTCCTTGGGTTTCCGAGGCAGTATCACTACGGAAGTAGGATTGCCCAACCTTCCTTCCGAGGAGTGGCTGGTGGGTTTGAACCGCCAGCCTTCTGGTTAGCAGTCAAGTGCCTTAGGCACTATGCTACCAGAGCTCCCCGGGGTGGGGTCTAGGGGTCTATATTTTAAACGTATCTCAGGTTCACTCATTGACATTTAGAAACTGTCCATTCAAACCAAACTGATGATTGCCATTCTTTTATAGTCATTGACTTCTGCTCTGTTTGAGTGTTTATAGAAGTTTGCAACAAGGTTTGTTCCTGGTGACTGGTCTCTGCCTTTTCCCATCAGGAGATGCTGTTTTTTTTTTTTTTTTTTTAAAGGGGACAAACCAGAACCAGTGACGTGGCTCCCTCTGAGGCCCAAGACAAGGAAAACTGAGCCCATCAGTCTCTTAACTACTGGAGATGTATCCTGGTGGGAACACTTTGTAATTTCAGATACTAAAAATGAATGGTGTTATGTAGTAACCGTTAACATTCACCGCAAGATGTTTATGATTCCCTGGGGCTGAATAAGTAAACATTCTTCCAACTTAAACTGCAGGAGAGAGTCAATTTCACAAAGAGATGCTCTCTCTATTTATATGAGATGACTGTGTATACAAGGAAATGCAGGGTGCAGGAAGCAAAACCCTTTGTCTAATGCTTGTAACAAGGGTGTATGTATCAGGCACCATGTTTGTTGGGCAGATGGCCCAAGTTGGAGACCTAGAAGTAGAGCTAGGGACAATGGCTTGAGTCATACAGTGGGATGTCATACAGTCCCTATGGGGATGTCATACAGTCCCTCTGTTGAGACTGAGGAATCTCAGTGTTGGAGTCTTTGTCTGTAGGAATAAAGAGAGAGACAGAGATGGCCCTTGAAGATAGCCTTTAAGAGCTATGAACATACTGGATACTTTCAGTTCTAGGAGATTAAGATTAGAAGGAATCAACTGGACTCAGAAATCAAATGAAGCTGAGTGTGTGGATGGAAAAGGGCCCTTTATAAACTATTTGACTGCATATCTAAGCACCATGAGGACAGAGATTTTGTCTTTTTCACTGTTGTATGTCAATGCCCGGAATAGTACCTGGCCCCGGTTGGTGCTCAGCAAGTATTTGGCTGAAAGAACTGGGGACTTAGAAAGTTTATTGGCCAACAGCACCCAGGGAGCAATAGCCACTGTTTATTAAGTACCTACTATGCAGACATGGTAAATGGTTATGTATGAAGGCCAGTTCTGATCCACAATGCAACCTGAGAAGCAGTTCATATTTTCTTTATTTTTTAGATGTGGAAATTGAGGCTTAGAGAGATTCAAGAAATTTCCCAAGGTAGTACACCTAGGAAGTGGTGTGTTTCAGATTATGCTCAGGCCAGTCTAACTCCAAAGATTGTCTCATTATTTCCCCAGATAGTAGTGGGGAACCCAGATGACAGCTAGTGTTGAGTCACTAGGGGGACAGGTACCCACCAGCAGCTCAAGGCCAGGACTCCAGACCTGGGAGAGGACACTGCAGAGTTCATTCAACAGGGTCCACTGCCAGAGTGGGCACTCAGGGCAGATGCTGAAGGAAAAATCTAACCAGTTGGAGCATGTGGCTAAGGATGGGACTGAGGAGAAGAAGGAACGTTGAGGGACTGTGGAGGAGCCCTTGGTCAGTACAGCGGCAGCAGCAGCAGGTGGTGGGTTATCTAGATGTATGTGTATGCTTATGTGCAGATATGGGTGAACCTGCCCTGACTGTTGGCAAGGACATGTGGCAAGAGATTGTGTCTAGTTATAGTCATTCTGTGGCTGGCATGCCAGTAGAAAAGTGGGCATATTTGATCTTTTCCAAACCAGCAGCATTCCATATGCAATTTCCTGTGCAAGTCTGAGATAACACAGAAGGTTAAGAAACACACATTTAAGGCCATTTTAAAGACTGTGGTGACTCCTACTGGGTCACCCTGGAGAGAAGCCCTTTTCTTTTCCATCTCCTACCACAGAGGACAGAATTCTTCTTTCTACTCAAATTGGAAGACTTTTCAACTTAATCTCTAGTCTGTAGGACTACAAGTCTCAGTCTCTTCTATGAAGAGAGCTACTTGTGGATGTCATTCCCTTTTTTTTTTTTTTAAATCATCATATCATTAATATGTAGCACAGTGCCTGGCACAGAACCCTTCAATCAATATTTGTTGAATAAATGAAATGAGAAATGTGTTTTGGTTGGGTCTATAGGTCTGTACATACCATGGGAAGAGTTCTAGGAGAGAGACCCTGTCCTGTAACAGGGATAAAAGGGCAGGGAACATCCATGGGTCTGTGGAGCTCCTGGTTGAGGGAATGGCCTGTTAGAAAGAGAGTCTCTCTGGAGTCCTGGTGTTGGGAACAGAGAGTTCTTTCTTGATTAACTCATACCTGCTGAACAGCTGAGCTAAGCCATGCTAAACTACTAAAAAGGAGGAGGAAATGAGCCTCTGGGGCTACCTAGATTTTCCTCTCCTCAATATTGTAGCTGTTTATTATTACTGTTATTATGGTCACAGACTGCATGAAACTTCTATACTTCTAGAACACTGTCATGTATACAAATCACCCAGAGAGTTTGATTAAAATGCAAATTATTGGGCTTTCCCACTGGATATCTTGATTCAGCAAATCTGGGAAGAATCTAAAGAGTATACCCACAGAATCTGCAATTCTGATATAGTTGGTCAGAGGATCACCCTTTGAGAAACAGGTCCCTAAATTTCTCATCCATGAGATGATGAAGACGATGACCTCTCACGTATCTTTCAGGTAGAAAGTTCTGTCATTCTTTCCAATGTGCAGAACACAAGCACAAGGAGCTTGTGTTTCAGATGTTCAAGGTTTAACTGATGCCCAAGCTTGAGTATTAATTTGCTTCAAGAAGTTGTATATTTCACTGGCCAAGATGGTTACCTGGTTTCTAGGTGCATGTGTGAGACAGTCAATATTTCAAAGGAGAAAAGGAGAGGATGAGCTGGAAAGGAAGCTTCACACAGTCAAGTTCAATGTACCTCCTCCCTCTGCTGTCCTTACAGATCAAAGAGATGCTAATGAAGAGGGACATGCATATTTTTCAGACTCCAACTCCTTGGGTGGTACTTTCTTTCATGTCATGAAATAACATACAAAAAGGAAACCCATGGCTTTGTATTGGCTTCCTGGGGTGGAAAGTTCCAGAGATGTGAAATCTCACACTGGGTCCTCCCATTTTTTCATGTGAGATGAAAGAATTGATCATGAAGCTCTAGCCCCTCCACGAGACCACTGCCTCTGGGAAGGACATTTGATATTGAAGATGATGAAGGCACCTTGGGCCCTGTTACCCTAAAAAAAAATAATCTGTACCTTAGGGTGTGACCACAGGTTTAAATGGCACTGTAAAGATCAGGCCTATTGATGCTGCAGGGAGCCTGACATCTTTGGTTTCTCATCATAAAGAATGTGAGGTGGTGTTGAATCTCCACAAAAAAATGTGGCATAACCAGGCTCCCTGAGACTGACATCTGCGGAACATGTCTCAGACTCACTTTAACTAGTCTAGCAATTAAGCTTGACTCTATGCTTAAGGCACTGGACTGCTAGCCAGAAGGCTGGCAGTTCAAACCCACCAGCCACTCCTCGGAAGGAAGGTTGGGCAATCTACTTCCATAGTGATACTGCCTCGACAACCCAAGGAGAGGTCGCTATGAGTTGGTCTGACTCCACGGCACACAACAACAACAACATCTTCTCTGTAAGGCCTTGTGCAATGTGTGTGGTGTACGTGTGCATGCATATGTGTATATGTGTATGCGTGTGTTTGTGTGTGGTGCATTGAGTAAAGAGGTAGAATCCTGGCCCTAGGTCCCTCCAGAGCCTCAGTGATGACCGATTTTTGTAGGACAAATCCCTTATCATAGTCCATAATATTATTCAGAATTTGGATCTGCTCAGCTGTCTTCACTGCTAGCCAAAATTTCCACTGCATTCCTGTAGCCTTGTTCTTATGCATAGAATTTGTGGTCCATATTTAAGACTTTATTTGTGTACTTTCTCCTCTCTCAGAGTCCTGGGAAGAGTTCTGCCATCTCATTCCTGTTCAGAGTTAAACAGACTCAAGAGAATTCACACTTGTAATTATTATTGGAGACAATGTCTTGTCTTTATTGAGAGTGGAGAGCAACATGGCATAGACTGAACTTTCTAACTCTTTGTGCACCCACCATTTGTGTAAAGTACTGATATTGATATGATACTGACACCAATATGAATATGAATACAAATATGACTGCAAAAACTGATATTGATGTGAATACTATTAATAATACTAATACTAGCAATATATAAATACTAATACATACATACATACATACTGATACAAATACGAATGCTCTTATAACTACTACTAGTACTAATTAGTAATTAGTACTAACTACTCCTCAGGGCTACTTTAGTATCAAATGAGTCAACAGTTACAAAAGTACTGTATAACACTTGGGTCTTCTTAACATTCTAGGGACCTTATCCTTTGCTGAATGTCCTGTGTTAATCCTTAAGAGTTCCCCACCTTCCTCCTCCCAGCAGGAGAAGTGGGTTCTTAATGAGAGTATCAGGGAGACTTGGAACCAGGAAGACAGGGAAAGACAACAAGAAGGCCCTGAAAAGTGAATCCCACACATTTTGGAGGACCCTTTTCCTGCTCACATGAAGTGGGGGCACCATCCAAATTCTCCTTCTGGATGAGGATTAGAGAGGGATTTGCCATGCCTGAGATTAAGACCTAGAGGGGTGATCCTTCCTACTTTCTCCTGCTTCTGAAGAAGCGGGTAGCCCCAGCATTTAGATCTGGTGCAAAGCCCCTCATCACAGATCCAGCTCCTGGAACGCTTACAGCCACAGGCCCATGAGCCTCATCTTTGCTTTTGGCAGGAGCTGCCTTCCAGACTAGGTTCTTCCCACTGTTGGATGAAAAAGGGGAATCCACATAGGAAACCCACCTCTTAGGGAGCCAGGAAGAAGAGGTGGGAAATGCAGTGGTACATTGTTGAATTTGTTTTGTTGTGTAATCAATACTGGCTGTACACTTCTGAGCAGTCTAGAGGATTTGGAGTGTAGTTTTACTGCTTTACATGCAGAGGGAGGTTTATAGCTCTCACAGCTTTGCCTTTTTTGTTTGATGGTTTGTTGTTAGTGGCAGCCAGGCTTTACTTAATGTGAGCTTCTGATCAGGATTCCACCCTCACATTGTCCTCTGAGGATGATGTTTTACAGTAGTCTCCTGGACACTGAAGCTTTGAGGACTGCACGGCCTCTTCACAGCCAGCTGCTGTCCTTGCTTGCCCTGGAG
>NW_006921602.1:20211492-20220758 GCF_000298275.1 Orycteropus afer afer
CTTCTGCTCGTTGGGGTTTAGTCCAAATCTGCATCCTTTCCTTCAAGGCTCAGGGGTCCAAGATTATCTTCTGTGTCTGTATTAATTGGTTTCCCTTTTCTTTGTTGAAGAGGGTCTGTGCAATCCTTCTGCCTAGTCCGCCATCTTGCCCCGCCTCTGACCACATTTTTAACTTGTAGCTTTGCAGTTCTCATCTGTAAAGTGAAGTTAATAACACCTACTGATCTTCCTCATCAAGTCATGCCGTGGAGCCAAGGAGATGGTGGATTTGATAGCCTGTGCAAATAGGATTGTGCCTTAGAAAACAATAGCATTTTCTATTATTTCTTTTCATCTAAGCCAGGGCTTTGTATTCAGTGGACATGACATTTCTGCTTGCTCTGATCCTCCCCATTCCTCAGTCCCTCTAAAAATACCACTCCTCCAGGGTGGGGAGCGGAGGCAAGGCTCAACATGTTTTTTACTGGGGCTGAGAATTCATGGAACAGTTATATTTAGGGTCTCCTGGGGATTGCCTGGCCCCTCTTTCAAGCACAGGCATGTGTGAGGATCTTAGAGCAGTAGGTAGAAAGAAGATCCTTAGGAAACAGCCATGAGATGAAAATCTGAGGGGAAAGCAAAGGCGGGGGACACTGCCCAGGGCTGGTGGGAGATATTAGATGGGATGAGGGGGCTTCACTTCTGAACAGGCAGATGCCTCAGGATGCTGCTGAGGGGAGGAGAGGGACCTTGAAAGCAGACAGGGGAGAGAGTGGGTGGAGAGCAGGCCATGTCAGGGTGTCGGTGAGAATGGAGATTTGAGATAGATGGTGAGCATTTCTTTAATTTTGTTCCTCTAGGGGCTGTGATAGAACGTGGTGCTCAGTGGAGGGATTGGCTAGACAGGGAGTAAGGAGATATAGTGGGGAACTGATTCTGGTCACTTCTTTCTCTTCTTTGAGCATCTCAGTGAAGTTGTAGGCCTGATGAACCAGCCTTTCCCTTCCTCTCCCCACTGCCTATCCTGGAAGAAGTGCAGCCAGAATGCTCTTCGGAAGCAAGAATGGCCAGATTTTGTCTCACCTACTTTGGTCATGTTGTCAGAAGGGACCATTCCCTAGAGAAGGATATCATGCTTGGTAAAGTGGAGGGTCAGTGTAAAAGGGGAAGGCTCTCAGTGAGATGGATTGACACTGTGGCTGCAATGATGAGTTCGGGTATAGCAAGGATTGTGAGGTTGGCACAGGGCTGGGCAGTGTTTTGTTCTGTTGTACATGGGGTCTCTAGGAGTCAGAGATGACTCAATGGTACCTAACAACAGTATTGCCTACCTTAGTCAGTCCAGGTGAAAACTTCCTTTGCTTTGTGGCTGGACTCTTAAATAGTTGTAGGCATTCCCCATCCAATAATAGTGGGATAAACAACAATGCCACAGGTTTCTTCAGGACTCACAAAGTAGAAGATCTCTTAAAGTTCTACCAGAACACCCTTTGAGCTTCACTTACACAGGAGCCTGACTGAATCTCCCTCCATTATGTTTGTATTCAGAAACCCCAGTGGCACAGTGGTTAAGCACTCATGTGTGAACCAAAACCCATCAGCTACTCTGCGGGAGAATGATAAGGCAGTGTGCTTTCATACAAATTACAGACTTGGAAACCCTGTGGGGGCAGTTCATACAAATTACAGACTTGGAAACCCTGTGGGGGCAGTTCTACTCTGTCCTATTTGATTGTTATGAGTTGAAATTTAACTTGACAGCAATGGGTTTGGTTTTGGTATGTTTGGACTCATTTCCTAGGACTGCTGTAACAAAATACCCAAAACTGGGTCGGTAAAATGACAGAAATTTATTCTTTCATAGTTCTGGAGGCTGTTGTTATTGTTATTTGCCATCGAGTCAGACCCGACTCATAGCAACCCCTCCTTGGGTTTCCAAGGCAGTATCACTACAGAAGTAGATTGCCCAACCTTCCTTCCAAGGAGTGGCTGGTGGGTTTGAACAGCCAGCCTTCTGGTTAGCAGTCAAGTGCCTTAGGCACTATGCTACCAGAGCTCTGAAATCATAGTGCTGACAGGGCCACACCCCCTCTGAAGGCTCTGGGGGAGGACTATTCCTTGACTGTGCTAGCTTTTGGTGGACCAGAGTGTTCCTTTGGCTTGTGGGAGCAACAGTCCACTCTCAGTCTCCATCTTCACATGGCTGTCTTCCCTGTGTGTCTGTGTCTCTTCTTATGATGCCAGTCAGATTAGATTAGTGCTTGCCTTACTCCAGTATGACAACATATTAACCCAACTAATTACATTGGCAAAGATGCTATTTCTAAATAAGTTCACATTCATAGTATCAAGGGTTGAGCTCTTTGGGTGGGGACACAAATCACCCCATAGCGATGTTAGAATCCACTTCCCAGGTTCCTGCCTGGTGATGGCATGGAAGGTAAATCCTCAGGGCTCAGAGGTCTGCTAGCTGTGGGTAGAGCTTGGTATTAACTTGCAAACCCTAAGAAAATTTCCCACCTAGAATTTCTTCTACAAGAGTTTCCTCTTAACATTCAAATCCTTATGCACACCCAAAATTATGTCCTTAGCCAAAGTCTGCCTCATGAGTGATGTAATAATTATAGAAAATGGCTCTTCTGTTACTTTGCTTTAAGTCATGCTTTTTTAAAATTAGCAAAGAATAAATCAATGTACACTCTTCCTTGCCCCATGTGTTTAGGGATGAAAAAAAACAAAACAAAACACTGCCATCAAGTCGATTCCAACTCATTGCCACCCCTTTTGGGTTTCTGAGGTGGTAATCTTTATGAAAATAGATTGCCCAGTCTCCTTTCTGTAGAGTGGTTGGTGGGTTTGAACCACCAACCTTCTGGTTAGCAGTCAAATGCCTTAGGTGCTATATCACCAGAACTCCCTTTAGGAATGAAGGGCAAGAAATATTTTATTTAGATTTCTTAAAACAGAGTAAAGACTTATATTTCAAAGACTATTTCCTATTTCTAAGTGCTTTTATATCCACTATCCTTTTGTCTCCTCATGGTCACTCTTGGCTCTGTCTCACAGTTGAGGAAAAACAAGCAGTTAAATAGATTGCCCAGATCAGAAGGCTGCTAAGTGGGGAAATCCAAACTCAAATCCAGAACTTCTGACTCCAGTTCTATCACACTGTACTGACAGTAAACAATCAAGGGTTGTGGTGTTGGGTCCCTTCAGCTTCTAAGTAGAAGGAAAAATGGGTTCCACTGGAAGCTGGGAAGGCGTGGCTGCCCCCAAGATCTCTCTTTACTCTGCAGAACCTTCTCAGAGGCCAGCAGCAAACAGTCTAAACCAGCAAGTAATATAAGTGGCCCCTGCATTGAAGACACGGTGTGTTCCTCACATCCACAATCATCCTGGGCTGCTGTAAAATAAAATGCTACAGGAAGACTGTTGAGGCCATGTGCCTCGGAGTTGGTGCTCAGAAAATCACAGCCAATGCCCGATAATAAATCACAAAAGTAAAGCTGTAAAAACCATAAACCTCTGAAACTATGTAAAAATGCTAAAACCGTGTTCCAAGCCCCAGACTGAACATAAATGTCCTGCCAGTATTGATTATGCAGAGGGCCTCAGTGTCCGCTCGGGTATATATAAAACCATAACATAACAGCTTACCTTCCCAGTTACTTTGTTTCACCATTTCTTCCCACTTGCTGACTTAAACATTTTTGGGGGATTTGTTTTACTCTTTCTCTTGTTATGGTTCATCAGCTATTGTTCACCTTTCCCCAGATCGTTTGCTCTTTGAAGGCAGGATCCTGTTTAACATCCATATTGCTCCCAAGTGCCTAGAACAGTGGCCTGCAAGCATTAGTTGTGATGAGTGTCCGCTTAATTGAATGTATGATCACCTGAGATAGTGGCCAGATCCACTAATACTTGGACTGAAAGAATGAATGTGGTATTTTTCACTACAGTATTTCTCTTCAGATGTAAAAAAATGACTCCTCAAAAATTGACTGAGATCAAGCACTCAACTACTAACCAAAAGGCTGATGGTTTGAACCCATCCAGAGGTGCATTGGAAATAGGGTGTGGTGACCTACTTCCAAAAAGTTAGCCATGGAAAGTCCTATATGGGTCACAATTCTACTCTGATGCACATGGACTTGCCATGAATCAGAGTGGACTCTGCAGCAACTGTTTTGTTTTTTCTTTGAAATAAATACAGAGATATAAATGTGTGGGTCTCTCATCTGTGGGAGATAGCAAATAGGGAAATTAGTCTACCAGAATAAAAAGAATCCTGTCATAAGTTCTGAAGTTAAAAACAACTCTGGATGCATTCTGTATGTGACTTTCTTTCTTTTTTCTTTTTTTTTTTTTTTACAAAAAGATTTTTCTATTATTATTTTTTTAAATTATACTTAATTTTAGAAATCTGTTTATTTACTATAACAATACTTGGTAAAATGGTTTACTGTGACTCTGCTTGTTTTCAAAATGTGTCGTGTGTTGGTTTCTCTGGGAAACAGACTCTGAGCCCAGGATTAGCATGTGGGAAGTTGATCTGGGAAGGAAGCATGCCTGGGCATAGAGAGAAGTCCAGCTGCAATGTAGTCTCAAGAGAAGCCACTGTAGTGACCCTGTGGACAGTTCTTCAGAACTGTGTGCTGTTCTTCAGAACTGTGTTGAGATGAGGCAAGAGAGCCAGATAGTTATATCCCTGTATTAGTTAGTTCTTGAATGCAGGCTTCCCCAAAAATGTGACATGACTTTGGGGAAGTGACCCTTCAGGTGAGGCAACAGTGAGGGGGTTGACTGCTGAGGGCTGTCCACCATGCCATTCCCAGCAGCTGGAGGAGTAGAATCTGGGCGGCACATCATTATCAGGTACAGGCATTACTTTGACATATCTCTTAGGGGACACAATTCAAGCCATAACACCAGACATGACCCCTTTTTGCTAGAAGGCTTCATGCTTCCAGAATATGTTGTTGTGGTTGAGCGCAAAAACCAAAAACCAAACTCACTGCTGTCGAGACAATTTGACTCATAGCGACCCCTCTTTGGGTTTCCGAGGCGATATCTCTACAGAAATAGATCACCTGATCGTCCTTCCGAGGAGTGACTGGTGGGTTTGAACCACCAGCCTTCCGGTTAGCAGTCAAATGCCTTAGGCACTACGAGACCAGAGCTCCTGTGGTTGGGTGCACTTGAGCCAATTCCGACTCCTAATGACCCCATGTGATAGAGTGGAACTTCCCTATAGGATTTTCTTGGCTGTAATCTTTACAGGAGCAGATTGCCAAGTCCTGCTGAGCCCCATCAACCTTTTAGTTAGCAGTGGAGTGCTTACCTATTGTGTCACCAGGGCTCCAGCACACAGAATAAATCAATTCCAGCCCAGCCCAATATCCTGCTCAGTTTTTCCTCTGTTCTCAACAACAAACCCTCTTTTCCATGTTCTCATCCCATTTGCGAGACAATCTATTTTGCAATTTTCTCAAGAAATATAGATGGTTTGGGGACCTCCACTCTTTCTCTGGGGAATTTTTCCCAGGAGACAGTTAAGAATGGCTTATATACATGAGAAAGAGAATTCTTGCACTCCTTCCACTCCTGCTTCCTCACCCCCACTCCAAATCACCTCTGACTTCAGTTTCCTGGAACCAGGCAGAGTACGTGCCCTCAGAGACCTGGAGCCATTAGAGGGAAGGGAAATTCCCTTCATTCTGACTGTCAGGAACCCATTACAGGAAATTGAGAGCTGAATTTGACCAGAGCCATTTAAAGAAGAATAAGAGAAGGAATAATGAAAGTTCTTTTACTTAGTTGACATTAAGTCACCAGCAAAATGTCTACAACCTTCTATTTTACATTTTTTAGTTTTTGATTCACTCTGTAGTCCAATCTCCTGGTCTTATATAAATACAAAGCTCCAGCTTTGCTTCTGCTTCCGCAGGGAGCTTTGCTGACTATAGGTTTGAATCACTTCGGTTGTGGAAAGCATTTACTAAGATTACACTCAAATGGTTGCTGGAAAGCTCTGGGGTGAACAGCCAGGAGGAGAAACCAGATAAACAAAACATAGCCATGGCTCAGAAGAAGGCCTGGAGATTCCAGTACTTCATAGACAGAGCTGGAGTTCTGGGCTTGTATGGTCACTACTTCATCCGATTCCAATTGATTATTTGTTCATTCATGCACTCATTCATTCAGCGACATAGTTTGAGCATCTCTTATGGGCCAATCATAAGAGATAGAACTTCTACTTGCCCATTAGGAATAGCAAATTATATAAGGAAAATGCTGTGAGTGCTTTCACTACCTTGATATTACAAATTAGGAAGGATGTGCAGAAGATGATTGCTCTCCATATTGTTTAGAGTGTGTTTACTCCGTGGCAAACATGTTCCTAAATGCTTTTCCTGTACCCAAACAAACCAAACCCACTGCCATCCAGTTGATTCTGACTCATAGCGACCCCCATTGGATTTCCAAAGCTGTAAATCTTTAAGGAAATAGACAGCCTCATCTTCTTCCTGTGGAGTAGCTGGTGGATTTGAACCACTGACCTGGTTAGCAGCCGAATGCCTTAACCCACTACACCACTACAGCTTCTGCTTTTCCCATATTAACTCAGTTAATCATTATAATAGCCTTTATTTAGGTACTCTTACTATCACCTGGATTGACACAGTGGCTACAATGATGGACTCTGGCATAGCAAGGATTGTGGGGCTGGCACAGGACGTGGCAGTGTTTCATTCTGTTGTACAAAGGATCGCTATGAGTTGGAGCAGACTCGATGGCACCTAATAACAACATTACTATCACCACAGGAGCTATAGTGGTGCAGTGGTTAGAGCATTCAGCTGCTAAGCAAAAGGTTTGAATCCACTAGCCACTCTGTGGGAGAAAGAGAAGGCAGTCTGCTTCCATAAAGTTTGACAGCCTTGGAAACCCTGTGGAGCAGTTCTACTCTGTCCTATAGGGTCACTATGAGTTGGAATCAACTCGATGGCAGAGCATTTGGATTTTGGTTATTTTCCCCACTTTACAGATGAGGAAACTGAAGCATTAAGAGATGAAGAAACTTCCCCAAGATCACAGAGGTAAAGAGTGGTGGGATTGGGTTTTAAATCCACTCAATTTAACTCCAGGGTTCATTCTTTTGACCACTTAGCATAGTCCTTCTACTATAATGAAGAATCTACTATAATGCAGGTGATTTGGGGGTCCTCACTGGAACAGAGGTGCATCAGACACAGCAAATAGCTGGCACAGGAGGGAAGAGTTGGACTAAGAATCTAGCAGCTCCATGTGAGGTCACCAGCGGTCACAGCTGCTAAAAAGAGATGTCAAACCAGCATCTTGTGCTTGTTTCTAAAATGCCAGTGCATGGTTATGGAGACATGATGGGCTAATCCCTCATTAAAACATCACATACCCACACAAGTGGTGTGTTTGCATGTGTACATATACGTAATTTGTAGGTGTATAGGGAAAGGAGACCATGGGTCAAAATAAACATGTGACCCAATGTTTCTGTTTCCTAAATTTTAATGAATCATCAGGAGTGAGGCCTGAGGACCTGCATTTCTAACAGTGGGGTCAGAGAGGAATGGGGGGGGGGAGTGTGGACCACACCAGCTGACACTGTCAGAGGGATTGACTCCAAAACGACTGTCTATAAAATTTTTGTGCAGTTTCGACAGGAATGTATTGTGTTTTGGTTTTTTTTTTTTTTAGAAAAAATATCCCTGTAAGTAGTTATAACAACAACAACAAAAAATATTTTTCATAAGCCCAGCTTACATGTATCAGTATACCCACAAGGCTAAAACTCTATGCTAACTTCTCCACCCCCACCCCATCCCCCATACTCATGACTATGGAGTTTATTAGGGAAGTAATAGGTTACAACTCAGGATCAGGATCAACTTGGAAGTAACAGGAACAACTCAGAATACATTTCTTTGATTAGGACAGCTTCTTATCTGTGCTCACAGGCAATCCTTTCTTTGGGCCTGGCCTCTGCCCTGCTCAGGCAAATGTTATCTTTAGCTCTCCAATAAGTGCTTGGACATACTCTACTCCACCAAAAAGCCTCTTGCCCAAAAGTTCTCAGCTCTCTTGCAGTCTTGTGCCACCTCCAATGTTACAGCTGTCTCCTGAGTCTAGGAGATTTTCAAGGCAGGGACCTTGGGTCCAAAGGACAAGCTCTGTTCCCGATTCTTCCTGATGGTAGTGAAGTCCCCTGTCAACTTCTGAGGCTGGCTCTTTTTTAGTGGGATGACAAAATTGACCAGTCCTCATGGTGGGCCATAGGAGCCTTATTTGCATATCCCAGCCAATCCTGGCAAGAATTTCATTTTATTTTATTTCTTCCTATGTCCTTCTTGTCTATGCATCCCTGCACTCTGAGCTCTCTCCTTCTGCAAATGCTGCCCTTCTGATCTCCGGTGGTTGATTGTTCTAAGGAGTGCATCTCCTTGTTGTATTTGTTCAGCTCACAAGATTGTCTATTGTTTGGCTGAGAGTTAAGGCCCAGGAGTGAGTTCAATTCCAGGCCCCAAGGGTGACTTGGCACCATAATTTCGGGTTTCACCAGTCTCTATCACGCTTCAAATCACATAGTTTCATCTGCATGCACCACAAGCACGTGCTGTTTGTTTCATTGCTGCTGGTGTTATAGTTACAGATTTTTGTCAAATTTTCTGGTGTTTTAGCTACAATACTATGGTAGTTAGTATTTGTGAAATTATATCAATAACTTTTTTGAGAATAAAGTAGTAATTAAAAGAAAAGAAGGAGAGAAATCAAAAAAGGCTTCTGCTCAGTTACTAATAATGTTATAACTAACATTAATTCAAAGTAGAAAGATTGTACAAAACAATTATTTTTTTTAACTTGTGATTTGGGTGAAGATTTACAGAGCAAATTCACTTTCCACACAGCAGTTCACATATACTTTGTCATGACATTGACCACAGATTACCACAATGCAACGGCTCCCCTCCAACTTCCTCCCCACAGTTACCTCTTCCCAGTGTCCATCCCTCCATGGACTTCTGCCCCCTGAGCTGTCTCCCCGTGCATAACTGGCCCTTCTTTCTCCCATGATTGTTCTCTCCAAGGAGTGTATCTACTTAAGGTAAATGTTCAACTCATATGCATGTCTTTTGTTTGGCTGGAAACCACAGGTGTGGGTTCAATTCCAGACCTGAAGGGTATCTAGGGGCCAGAGTCTCAGTGGTTCCACCAGGCTCTATCAGACTGGCAAACCTGGTCCCCCCCCC
>NW_006921602.1:20227958-20241866 GCF_000298275.1 Orycteropus afer afer
GCAAAAGTCCACAGCTCAGCCTGCCTTTCTCTTCACCTTCTCCGTTTATTCCCCAGCCACCAGAGCAGTCCTCTGTGCAGTCCCAGGCTAGCAGGGCTGATTTTTAGATTAATTCTTAGGTCCTTCCACCACTTGGGACTCTCCAGGCTGTCTGTGTCATCAGGATCACTCCAGATTGCTGCCAGACTGCAGCTCCATATGTCTCCTTGTTTGGGATTTTCTTCTGCTAGTTGGGGTTTAGTCCACTTCTATATCCTTCCCTTCAAGGCTCAGGGGTCCAGGATTACCTTCTGCATTTGTGTTAATTGGTTTTCCTTTTCTTTGTTGAAGAGGGTCTGTGCAGTCTTTCTGCCTAGTCTGCCATCTTGCTGGAACTCCCAATGCAATTTTGTTATTAGTATTTTCATAATCTAGGGAATATTACATTTAAGCAACTTACAACTACATTTATTATATATTATTCTATTATTTAAATTGATAAGAAATATTACTAAGGATTCTTCATGGTCTGGCATAAGAGTAGGTCCTTGGAGGGGGTGACACCATGAGTTACCACACTGAGTGACACCAACCCTAGTGATTTCTAACCAGCTCTTGGCTGGTGCTGATACTTTGGGTCCACCACTTTGAGAAGCAGGGGAATAGATGCCCAATGGTTTTCAAACCTCTTAAACAAACAAACAAACAAAACACCACTGGAACACTTTCTTCCAACCAAATTTTATGTGGAGATTCAATAAGTGAGACAGGTATAAGTGGAGCCATCTTGGTTGAAGCGAAGGGGGTAGCCAGGAGCTTCACTCCAAATGTTTTTCCTTTTCTTCAAACTCATTGTCTTAGTCAGCTAATAGTAAAACAAAAACCAAACCCATTGCCATTGAGTCAGATCTCAAAGCAGTATCACTATGAAAGTAGATTGCCCAGCTTTCCTTCTGAGGAGTGGCAGGTGGGTTTGAACTGCCAGGCTTCTGATTAGCAGTCAAATGCCTTTGGCACTACGCCACCAGAGAAATACCTCAAGTAGGTGGCCTTAACAAACAGAAATTTATTCTCTCACAGTTTAGGAGTCTGGAAGTCCAAATTCAGGGTGCTGGCTCGAGGGAACACTTTTTCTCTCTGTTGGCTCTGGAGAAAGGTCCTTGGCTCCTTGGTGATTTTCCCCCATCTCTCCTTGCTCCTTTGTTCTAATCTGCTCTGTTTATATCTCAAAGGTGACTGGCTGAAAACACATCCTACATCTACATGGACTCTTAACATGACAAAGAGAACCCATTGACAAATGATGTTATAATCTTAGGTACAAGCCAAACAAACAAACAACAATAAATAAATAAATAATACACAAACCTGTTGCTGTGAAGTTGATTCTGACTCAGAGAGACCCTCTAGGACAGAGTAGAAGTGTCCTATAGAATTTCCAAGGCTGTCAAATTTATGGAAGCAGACTGCCATATCTTTTTCCCACGGAAAGGCTGGTTGGTTACAACCACTGACCTTTCAAATGTTGTTGTTGTTGTTGTTATGTGCCATCAAGTTGGACCCAACTCATAGCTACCCCTCCTTGGATTTCTGAGGCAGTATCACTATGGAAGTAGATCGCCCAACCTTCCTTCTGAGGGGTTGCTGGTGGGTTTGAACTGCCAGCCTTCTAGTTAGCAGTCAAGTGCCTAAGGCACTACACTACCAGAGCTCCTGACCTTTCAAATAGCAGCCACTAATACTTTAACTGGGAGCTCTGGTGATGTAATACCTAAGACATTTGACTGCTAACCAGAAGGCTGGCGGTTCAAACCCACCAGCCATTCCTTGGAAAGAAGATTAGACAATCTGTAGAGATACCACCTTTGAAAACCAAGGAGGGGTCACTATGAGTTGGACTCCACTCCACAGCAGTGAGTTTTTTAAAATACTTTAACCTGCATAGTGCCTAAGGCATTTGACTGCTAACCAGAAGGTTGGTGGTTCAAACCCACCAGACACTCCATGGAAGGAAGACTGTGCAATCTAGTTTTGTAAAGATTTACTGCCTCAGAAACCCAAAGGGGGTTGCTATGAGTTGGGATTGACTCGATGGCAGTGAGTTTGGTTTTGGTTTTGGAACACTTTAACTAGTGTTTGGTTTTGGTTTTGGAACACTTTAGGCCTCCTCACCATGGTTAGGATTTACAACGCATATGGGGTCGCTCTGTGTCAGAATCAACTGGACAGCAACGGGTATTTCTGGAGACACAATTCAATCCATATCACTCATGGAAAGTTAAAGAAATGTGAGGCACCGCTGAAGAAATCGAGTGATCTCAGCTATCTCCTGCTGTCCGCTAGAGCTATGCTGCTAGCAGGGAGGCCACTAGCCACATGTAGCCACTAAGGACATGAAAAATGTCTTGGTGAATGAGGAACTGAATTATTAATTTAAATAAAAACTGAGATAATATAAAATACTTTTCTGCCAAACCCACCTTTATTGTTTTGATAGGACATCTCACTATATTACAGAAGATCTTAACTTAGTTGACACATAAACATATCACTAATCTAGTTGGTGGTTAGTAGTTTGATTCAGTTTAGTTGATTTTTTCCCCCCTCCATAACAAATGTATGTTGCATTGTACTTATTTAAATATTTAATGGAGACAATATGAGTTATAGTGACATCTGTGTAAATTGTAATAGGTAATTAAATTTATTTTAGTTTTAATATCCTTAAATTATTTTTCTAGTTAAAAAATAAGTCTGGACAAATATTTAACTTTAAAATGAAGGTGTATAGAATGATGGAGAATTAAATGGAGTTACAGAAAATATTAGTGATATACAATGTTCCTCAGACAGGGAGATGAGAGAAGTACAAAATGTAACTTTTAGAAAAACAACATGTCAGATTTGCTGACATCAGTAAGAGGCCATAAACATCAACCTCAGGTTACTGACTCACAAAAACTAAAGAATAGCACGAATATGGGTGAAAGGGAATATTAGCATATCAAAAATCACTTCCTTAGGTGGAGATTGGACATTAGAATGAGACATGCTAACAACCTCCATCTTTATATCTTTTCCTGCGCATGCTTAACCTGTAATCATATGAAATTGTATGTATAGCATGATACTGATGTAATCCCTCCCTAATAAAAATTAGGGAAAAGCACCTACACAAACAGAATCTGAGGAAATTCCCCTTTCTGTCTCAGCTGGCGCTTGATCTCAATAAAGCCATGCTTTCTGCTCTTAACTGTGGTCTGTCTTTATTGGCTTTAGTCCTGCTGGGCCACAGACCCAGCATTTTGCAGGTAACAGTAGGATGATTAGAATAAAATAAAAAAGAACTGAGCAAATTTCATTATGAATGTCAGTTGTAATTTGTGGTAGTAGAGTAAAAAAAAATTTAAGATACCAAAGTAGATAACATTAAGAGACATTTCCAGCAAATGCATAATGAATTTGATAAGAAGTTTCCTCTGAGCAGCCAAAAAAGAACCAATGAAATTAGACATCTGAAATAAGAATTAAATGTCCAAGAAAAAATTCAAACAATTTTTAAGAGTGTCTGAATTTTGAGCTTTTGACTTTGACTGGCTAGAAAGTAGCTTGCACAAAAAAGGAAAATGGTTTTGAGAGTATAATGAGTGATTATTTCTGTTATGGAAATTTGTTAGAAAATTGTAAAGAAAAATATTTACAAATATATTTTATAAAAAAGTGAAAGAGCTTCAATTAGGCCACCAAACAATTGTGTGTAGAATACAAGACGTTTGTAAAAGTATCAAAGATCAATTGATTCAAATTTGAAAAATCACAAGAAGTTTTCTTTAGCTTAAATGATTTGTGCAATGTAAGAGACCCTTCTCATTTAATATTTAGATACATTTTATTTCTCAAAGCACTTCCAAATTTACAAGTATCAATTAGTGACCTAAAAAAATTGAATCTATGGCATGTATATTTTTGAATTGTTTGAATCTATCTGTCAAAGACAAAGTGCATCTAGAAATTTAAAAAAACGCATTTCTATCATGACGCACTGTGATCCAGCTGTTGTTGTTAGGTGCCCCATAGAGTCACTTTTGACTCAGTATGAGTCCTTGTGACAGAGCAGAATTGCCCCATAGGGTTTTCTAGGTTGTTTTCTAGGAAGAGATCCCAGGTCTTTCATCCACAGAGCCACTGGATGTGTTTTACTCTCAGCATTTAGATTAGTAGTTGAGTGCTTAACTGTACCACCAGGATTCCTTGTGATAAAGCTACGTAAGTAAAAAAAGGAAGAAAAAAATCAGATATATTGGAGTTTTGAAATAAGAGACTGATGGTTCCCTTATTGTTTTATTCCGCTGTGTGATACATATTGAATATATTTGTCTGTTTTCTGAAGGAGACAATGAAAAGTGTCACAGATGCAGTTGTTGGAGTTGTTCAGTGCTATCAATCATCACTAGTTTAAGGAACTGTTGAAAGAAATAGAAGACAATGAACTTAATGATCATGGGCTTATTCCAATGCTTATTGATTGAGATGTGGAAGAGTTTTACAAAGGTTTACTATACTATTAACTCCAATTAAAGATTTCCTTGAAACAAAGAAATACTTGCCAAGTAGTCAACAATCAAAGGCACAAAATGGCAGTGTGATTTACATTTTTTCACCTGTATCACACTGCATATGACCAAGCTAAAAATGAAGTTCCATGTAAAGGAAAAGCTTATTTGTGACCTAATTAGTCAGGTACAAGAATTTATGTTGCAACTGAAACTTTTCATAATCTGAATCAAAGATAATAATTTTACACATTTTTCTAACATGAATTAATTTGCATAAAACTTTCATTATAAACAACATTGTTGTGTATTATGTAAATTGGCTGCAAAAACTACAAAGAAAACTTGAACACTTGTGATCTTGATAAATTTAGCATTGCTTTTCAGTTTATGTAATATCTCTTTGAATTTTTGTCAATCATACTGAACTGATACAGAGTTAGTGAATTTACCTAACTTGGGTGAAAGTAGTTTTGAAACTAATGTTTTTACTCCAAAGTCAAATAAATTCTTTAAAAAGATAAATTATGTTTGTCAATATGGATGTGAATAAAAAACCTCAAAACTCACTGCCATTGAGTCGTTTCCAACTCATAGTAACCCTCATTGAGTTCCCAAGGCTGTAAATCGTCACCAAAGCAGATTGTCTCATATTTCTTCCAGGGAGCAGCTGGTGGGTTTGAACCATTGATCTTTTGGGTAGCAGTCAAATGACTTAATTACTACATCACCAGAGGTCCTGTGGGTGTGAATATTAAAAGAAAATTATTTTTGGCACTCAATTCAATTACTGAAAAACATTTATGTTTGGAAAAACTTGGTTATAGCAATCTACTTTTTCAACTCTAAATTTTATTAATTTGAAATACAAATGAAGTTGCTTTAATGAAAATTTGATATCTAAATTAAGATGTTTAGTGAAAGTACGATACACACCAAAGTTGCAAGACTTGTATGAAAATAAGAATGTAAAATATCTCGCTAACAACATTTTAATGTTATTATATATTGAAATTATATTTTGGATATATTGGGTTAAATAAAATATATTGCTAAAGTTAATTTCACTTAATTCTCTTTACCATTTTGATGTGCCTATCAGACAATTAAAAATTGTATATGTGGCTCTCATTCTGTTTGCTCTTTTGCACTCCCAACTTATTTGAGCATGATATCGTATTGGTTTTTTCTTCTGAGTATAGGTATGTTTGCATTTATGCAAAAGTAAGTACGTTTGCCTTGCCCCTAGAGATTCTCTGACAACAGGGATGGAGAGTAAATTCATTCTTTTTTATCCTCTTATTCAATCCAGGGCCTGACACCATCAGGCACTCAATAAATGTTTGCTTGATTGGATTAATCAATTTGTGTGATGCTGAAATCTCCTGGATAGAGAAGACTAGTTCTCTTTTTTGGCCTAGGGACATAGAAAAGGTAATTCTACCATTTTTTAATCCTCTGATCTTGTATCAAATATTTCCCATTGAGAAATTCTTTCTTAATTAATTTAAAACCCTTCATGCTGTGGTGGAGCCAGTCTTCCCATTTTCTCTGCCCAGAGAGGTATGGATGTTTGGCCATTCTCCTCTGGCAGAGTCTTTCCTTCACAGCTGAAAATGTGGTTTTCCACCTAAGAATCAGACCATTACATCTCCCAAGTCTTAGGGTCAGGATCTCACTTGTTGTTAGGCAAGCGCAGAATGCACAAAAAGCACATCAGAACATCACAGGAAAAAGTCCCTTAAGAGTACATCAAGGGTTTTCATCACTCTTTTTTCTCCCCACTCATACCAGTTTATGTTTTCATCTGAAATCAGCATGTGTCCATTCTTTATTTTTCCTTTATTTCACTAATTCAGTCATGAGCTGTGTCACCTGGATCAAATCACTGAATTCCTTTGAGCCTCAGTTTCCCCTCATTAAAAAAATATGGAACTAAAGGAGCCCTACAGGCACAGTGGTTAAGCACTACCTGCTAACTGAAGGGTCAGCAGTTCGAACCCACCAGCTGCTCCACTTGAGAAAAGACTGTCAATCTGCTTCTGTAAAGATTACTGCCTTGGAAACCCTCTGGGGCAGTTCTACTCTGTCATAAACGGTTGCCATGAGTTGCAATCCACTTGATGGTACACAACAATAACAATATTTATTGTGATAATTATATGGAATGAATGCCAAGTACTTGCCATAGTGCCTTGTGTGTCATAAATTATTCTTATTTGTTCTTTTCTAGTATGACTTTTGTACTTTTTATATTTAATAACAGTAGGTCTTCTCCTGTGTTGATTATTTTCTTAGCCGTTTCCCTACCCTGAGGCTTCTCTATGAGAACAGGAATTTTTGTCCTTTTATTTTTTTCTCCATTGCTGAATCCTTGGTGGTAGAACTGTGCGTGGTACATTGAAGGCACTCAATCAATGTTTGCTGATGAGTGAATGGATTTGGGGTGTTTTTTTCTTTTTTGCTATTATGGATATTTTTGCCATAAATACCTTCATATAAAGTTACTGTGTGCTTGTGTATGTGTATTTTATCTATTCCCTTAGAACAGATTTCAATAGCATTGTATAAAAGGGCATGGATAATTTTATAGGGTGTTATACATTGCCAAGTTAATCTTAGAAAAGACTGAACCAATTTACAAAGCCGTAAAGATTGTAAATTGGTTGAGAATCTCAGTTCCCCGATGACAACTTTTAAAGGGATGTAGAGTGATTAGAAATGTGGCATTGAGCAAGTGACTTAGGTTCCTGAAACTCAATTTCTTTAAACTGTAAAATGGCAATAGTAAAGTGGAAAATTAAATAAGTGAATGCATAGGCAAATACTTACACACTGCTTGCCTGGTGCAAAGTAGGCATTCAGGTTTTCTATGGTAAGTGGCATGATTGGCGGTCTCTGCTGAGGATGTAAATTCCCAGGTGATGGGGGAGATGGTTACTGCAGCGCAGTGGGCAGAATAAGTCAGAGCCACGTAGGGGAAACTGCTAGAGCTGATAGAATCAGATATGCTTGGGGGAAAGAAATATTTGTGTACTCTTGATTCTGTGGCTATGAAAATTCATTTAAAATAATTACGGGAGTTGATATATCTCCTATGCCTAAGAACCCAACCCAAGGATATTTTATTTCAAAATGTATATATTATATTTCCTAGCAAACAAAATTAACAGGTCTTGAACAAAAATGATTTGACAAATAAGAAGTGCAGCCAGAATACTCCTTGGAAGCGAGAATGGCCAGACTTCATCTCACCTACTGTGGTCATGTTTTCAGAAGGGACCAGCCTCTGGAGAAGAATATCATGTTTGGTAAAGTGGAGGGTCGATGAAAAAAGAAGAAGGTCCTCAATGAGGTGGATTGACACAGTGGCTCCAATGGCTGCATTGATGGGTTCAGATATAGGAAGGATTGTGAGGCTGGCACAGGACTGGGCAGTGTTTCGTTCTGTTGTACATAGGGTCGTTATGAGCTGGAGCTGACTTGATGGCCCGTAACAACGACATAATGGGTTAGGGAGTTAGGCATCTATAACTAGTTTAAGGGAACACAAAGAAACAGTTTATCAGCCTGTTCCATATATAAATATTATTTCTTGGACTTGGGAGTGCCCAGACCTGCACTGTTCAGTATTGTAGCTTTTAGCCAATAGCCATATGTGGTTATTGGAAGTATGGCTAGTCTAAAGACTTAATATGAAACAAATCTTATCAATAATATCAAAACAGTGTTTCATGTTGAAATGATAATACAGGCAGTCTGCAGATTACCAATGAATTCTGTTCCTAAATCTGTCTTTAAGTTTAATTTGTATGTAAGTCAGAACATTAGGTATGGTTTGTATCTAATGTCAGTTAGTCAAATTTTGCCTTAAAATATAATACATAGTATGCCTTTCTATGCATAATAAACATTAAAGAAATACTTCCAGATACAGTAAAACATCTTTAACATAATAATACAGTCATAATAATATATTTTGATGGGTGTCACAAAGTAGTCCCCATTTGTTATTGTGAATCATTGTATGTCCTTCAAATTTTCAATATAGTAGGCTTTATGGGGGTTGGTTCATAACTATGGGTTGTATGTGATTCAGGTGTTCTTGATCTGAAGACTGGCTGTACAGTAAAACTGTGAAAGCCAGAATCTGTGTAAGGCAAAAACTTGTCAGAGAAGGAAAACTCAAATATTTTCCACTAAAATAAGTGATAGAAAAGTGGTAAGATTGCACCCTGTCAAAGGTGGAAAACTTGTGAGACCTCAAAACAATAAGGCAGTCCCAGTGAGTTTTGACTCTCATGGAATTCACTGCATTTTGGATGTATTGGGTTAACTAAAAAACTTAAATTAATGTAACCTGTTTCCTTTACCTTTTTTAAATGTGGCTGCTAGAAAATTTAAAACTACACATGTGGCTTGCATCTGTGGCTCACATGCTATTTCTATTGCACATGCTGGTCTGGACCTTTCCTACTAGTACAACAGCTCCTCCCAGCAACCTTCTATAACCACTCCCATAACTTTGAAATATTCATCTACAGCTCCCATTAGCTCTAAGCTTGGAATTAATTCACAGCCAGGTAACAAAGCAGGGGAGGTGTTTGCCACAGACGAGGGCCTGTGAAATCAAATTGGAAACTACTAAGATAAAAGGCTGCTGCCAGAACTCAGGCCAGAACCTCACCTCATTTAACACGAGAAAAAAACACAGAAATTGTCTTTTTATTTTTGTTAAATGGACCATTAATGAGGTCCAAAGTCTGACTCTGATAGCTGAGAAAATTTATCTATTTATTTTTTGGCGGGGGGCTGGTTTTCAAGCCCACAAAGACAACAATATACTGAACTAACAATCGAATCCTTCTATAAAGAAGTAAAAATGCAATAATTTCAATTACAAATGCTGTCAATTTTGGTCCTCTGAGAAGCAGAATGCCAAGATGGGATTGGACATACAAAAGATTTATTGGGGGGATGGGCACTTGTGAAAGGATAAAGGAGGAGGAAACAGGGGTAGGTGAGAAGAACCTTTGGACCACAATATGAGTCTTGTCATCTGTGGAAGGAAAGAGAACAAAGAACTAGGTAGAGAGACCCTCAGACTCAGGGGCTTCCGAGAAGGTCTGGGTCAGGCTGATGAAGAGTCACTGTGCTCAAAGCTTATCTGTTGGAGGCAGCTTGGATCATGCAATACTGGCCCAGCACTCATTCCCCTACCATGTTCAATCATTGGCCTGGAAGAGCCCAGGGGAAGAGCCCAGGCCTCAAATGAACAGGTTAGTGCATCCAAAGAGGCAGTAGTTGGGGCTGTCAGTCAACTCTTCTCTCCTTGATTGATCCTCATGAAGGAGAACTAAGTGACACATTCCACATTGCCACAGAAAGATTTGTCTGCAATGTCAGATGTTGTTCCGAAATGAGGCTAAATTTACAAACCCAGGTGTTCTTGTGCTTTTCTCTCTATAGAACAGTTTCATGGTTTCATTAGGTTGTTCATTTTTCCTTTATTTCACTATTTATTTGTTTTGGGTCTGCCATTCTCTAGACACTTAACTTCTTGTAGCCTCAGTTTCCTCATCTGTACAGTTGCTGTGAGTAACAATATCTACTTCATGGGGTTGTTGTGATGATTGGAGAGGATAATGTGAGGGGGTCATTTACAAAGGGAAGACTGTCTGATCACTTCATTCAGATACTGATGGTTCCATCTACAGGAAAATCAGGTTATAAATGCAAAAACAGTTCTAAATGTGGGAATGATGCACTGATTTGCAGGAATATTGGGAACTTTGACGGATTCAGTCAAGACTAGAGAGATGTTTCTATTGCTTAATCTGTCCAGCAAGAGAAGGGGCTATCAGGGAAAAAAAGTTAGCCAGTCTGGGGAGTGCACAAGCTGAGGGTTAGTGCCAACCTGGGGGATGTGGTAGAGGGATTCCTGAATCAAGTGTGGTAGGTTTCGACTAGAGAACTCTGTGGTTCATTTTCACTTACTGATTTCCTAAGTTTTAGTCTTCCTGTGTGCTAACATTGTTTACCAAGAAGGTCAGTAGAAAATAAAAGAGAAATGGCGACATTTCGCTCCCAGATAGAATGCAATAAACTCTTATAAGGAGAACTTACTCTTGCCTCAGCTAGGAAATAGTCTGCGTATTATTCATTTTGAGCCTTTCTACAGAGTGATGTATCATTCTTGAGAGTTGGGGTGCTAGAGGACAATTGAACCACAGAAGAACTCAGGTGAAGCCCTAATCCTTAAAGACTCCCAGAATTCCTTGCAATCTGAGAAGAAGAAATCTGCCAAGCACAGAGCCCATCTGAGAGATTACAGCAGAATCAAAGTTAGCACTTCTTGCCCTTGTTCATGGAGGAAAGAGTCAGTAAGCACAAGTTTAATTACCATGATACCATGGTGAGTAAAGCCAGCACAGAGCTGGGAGATAGAAGACCTCAGTTCTAGTTTCAACTCCATCTCTAACATACTATGTGACCTTAAGTCAAGTTGCTTGACCTCTCTGGGCCTCAAAATCTTGTTCATAAAATAAAAGAGTTGAACTAAAATCTCTTTAGGGCTTTTCTTCCAGCTTTAATGTGTTGTGATTCTGATAGGGTGGATTCTAGGAGAGCTGGGCTATATCTCCCTTTTAGAGCTCTCTCTGAAAGACAGCTTAGCATTTGGCACTGGGGGTGGGAAATGGAACAGAGAATCAGCCTGGATAGGTGACAGACTTGTGGGCTGCCTGTCCTGTTTCTGTCACCAGGTTCTGGGGTGTCCTTTCATTTCTAGAAGTGTAGCTGCCTAATAGGAGAGGGCAGAAGGCTTGATGATGGAGCAGCACACCATGTCGGCTAGTTCCCCAGCCTCCCAGCCCCCTAACCCCTTCCACAGATCTCGAAATTGTGAGTCACGCTCTGCCATGGGGTGTGCCTGGCGGCGAGTCCCACACAACTTCTTGAGCTTGTCAACACCCAGAATCGAATAAATCATCAAGGCCCATTTTTAGCCAAGAGTGAAAAATGAAGTCACCAGGAACAGCAGTAGAAAATGCCAATTAGGGACACATAGGGGCGGGAAGGGTGTGTTGAAGAAGAGGATTGTCTTCTCAGTGAGCCAATCCCAGGAAAGCTCCAGGCCACTGGATTTGCAGTGCCACGCTTCATAGCAGCTGGGGAGGAGAGTTGGGAGAAGGCCCACAGCTGCGCCATGAGACTTCCTGCCCCTTTCCACTATCAAAAGCACATCCTCCGGGCTGAGGGAACTTATCTTCCTCTTGCTCCAGGAAATGGATCCTTTTTGCTGCTTAGAATAATGAAATCACAGGGTATTAGGAGCATGATGTTGAACTCTTTCCAATCTTTGGTTCTGTGTTATTTTAGGAGCTGAACGAGTGAGGAATGGAGGACTTGCAGGCTGTGGGCTCAGCATTCCTATCCCTCCCGCCCCTCCCTCTGGGGTTGGACTAATTCATCTCAAAGGTTCTTTCACTTCTACCATTCTGTAGTTCATTAGTGGATTTGAAAATAACACATTCCAGTGACTGAGCTTGTGGGAAAATTGCAGAAATTTTAAAGTACCACTTGGGTAAAAAAAAGAAAAAAAAATCCACCCTTGCTATTTTTATTAGTTATGGGATCCTGGTCATGGTACTTAACCTTGTGCCTCTATTTCCTCATCTGGAGCATTGATAAAATGACAGTACCTGCTTGAGAAGATCTTTGGGAGAATTAAATGAAATAGTAAAGATCTGGAGCCCACTTAACACAGTACTTGTCAACAAAGGTGAGCAATAGTATGGCTAAATGGAAAACATCATTACCCAAGTGCTCTTAGGGAGAGAGCAGGTGCTAGGGTGCTGTTTCAAAGTCTGGACATCCATTCTGCCTTCTCTTGGTCTCTTGAAGGAGCAAGGTGAGTTCACAGAGAAAACACTTGAAATGTGTTCTTAGGCACATCTCAGAGGATGTTCCTCTCTGGACTTGGTTGGCTTTAATTGGTCACTTCCTCTCCTGACCTGTATATGTCTCATATCAAGATGAAGGTCAGCCTCAGAAAATGTAGTCAAGCTTAAAGACAGAAGCACCAACTCATTTGTCCATCCATTAATTCATGGAGCATGGACTCTGCATCTATTTGTGCCTGACAGTGAGCTCAGGGCCGGCAGGACTCATTGAGTTCTGGGCCTTTCACTTACGCAGGCTGTGAGGAGGGGCCAGAGTTTTTGTGCTCAGCTCTGTTGACTCAGCTTCCTTCTTGACTCCTGTCTGTCCCTCCACCCATCAGTTCATCAAGTTTGAGCTCTAGTGATTCTAATTTGGGCCCCTTTCTCCTGGTGGTGCTAGTTGAAACTCCAGGAAGGAATGAGTTTGTCAAAGGATAGTACATCTAGAGAAAAGAATTTACTTCAGTGTGAAATCTTAGAGATAATGGAAATTTTAGAGTGAAGGGTGTAGGAAAAAGGCCATGGAATGGTAGGCACTAGTGGATGGGGATGTTGGGTACAGGGTGGAGGACCCACTGAGTCTGTGAGAAGATGAATGGCCTGATAAGCACCACACAGGAGACAGTAGCTTTGTGATTCTAAGAATAAGAAGTTGTCAAACAAGTGATCAGCATCAGGCTATATAGATAGGAGAGCTGGCAGGGTCCAGTGGCCAGCAATTCTCAGGGCCAGACAATTCTCAAAAGTCCAACATGGGAAGCAATGTTGCAGACTCCTACTTCTATCCAGATTCCAGTCCTGGCAATGAGATGAGGACCTGCCAAAAACAAGGCTATTTCCAGTACAAAAAGTGTTAGAATAAAATACATGTCCAATTTCCTGCACTGGGCATTCAGTCAGGATCAGACAAGCAGTGAGGGTCTGGTGACTCCAGCTGGTGAAAGAATGGGTCTAGCAGAGGCTGAAAGAGAGAAAGGCCTAGCTTTTCCAGAGAAAGGTAAACACAAGGAAGTGGGTCTGAGGTAGAATTGATTAACTTGGTTGGTTGTCTAGATTGATGGGAAGATTATGACCCCTGCCTTTAAGATTACTGTAGGCCAATTGGTTAGATCATTCCCTTATTTAGAGACTAAGTGCCAGAGATTATAGCTCCATCTAACAATATTGCAAATTAGACAGAACATCTACATCTGTGATTACCTGATCCTCACTGCAATCCTGTGCAGCAGAAAGGGGAGGTGATGTCTTCCACATTCCTCACATGAGGAAACTGAGTGTCAATTGGCAAAGGGATTTGCCCAAGAGGCAGCTATTGATGGAGGGTCCTGGAAGGAATCCAGGGCCAGGCTCCAAGGCTGTAGGTCCCTCCCTGGGTCCTCTCCTGCTTTTTTTTTTTTTTTTAAGCAGAAGACGGCATACGAGATGTCGAGCAG
>NW_006921602.1:20241966-20243796 GCF_000298275.1 Orycteropus afer afer
TACCTTTTTTTTTTTTTTTTTTTGATGGTAGGAAGATAGTGGCTGAAGGTGGACTTGGGGAAAACTGCTTAATATCTTAGAGCCTCCATTTCTCATTTATAAATCTGGCTAACAGTACCAAACAATTCCATACTTGATTTCAGTTCATCACAAATTTCTCAGGTCTCAGTTCTCAGCTCTCTTTTCTTCTCAAAACAATCCCTCCCTAATTCTCATTCAGTCCTATTACTTAAAAACACCTATACTTGGATGTAACTCTGGAAAGACTCTTATTACCTCTAGATCTATATTTTAACTGCTAACCCAACTTCTGCTGTTAGATTTCTCAACACCTCAAAATCTGTATGTCCCAAATGGAATTCCATCTTTGTCTTTAATCTAACCCCCAAAGTGCTCCTTTTCTGGTATTCTCAGCCCAGTAAATGGCACCACCAGCACATTCAATTGTTCATGCCAAAATCTGTGAGTTATCTTTCTTTTCCTCAACTTCTGCTTTTAATCAATTACCAACTTCTATGGCTTCTACTCCCAAGTATTACTCCAATCCATCCATTTTTCTCTATCTCTGTATATACATATATAGTTAATATGCAGATATGAGGCAACCTCTGCTTTCTCAAATCTAGTAAAAAACCTCACTGTTGTTGAGTCAATTTGACTCACAGTGACCTCTCTTTGGGTTTCTGAGGCGGTACCTCTATGGAAGTAGATTGCCCAGTCTTCCTTCCGAGGAGTGGCTGGTGGGTATAGATATATAATTTTTTTTTTTTTTTTCAATAGAAGACGGGCCAATAGTGCTGCCTAGGGTCCATGAAAATCACAGTGCACCCCTGATTGTGCCTATCTGTCCATATCTCTGTCTCCGCTCAGCCTCTTATAGGGTCTAACAGGTATTAGATGTACAACTAACATGTGTTTAATGAATAAGGAATGAAAACAGTATGAAGGCAGTCTCTGCAGTAAACACACAGAATCTTTCTGACACAGATACCTAGAAATAAATCTATTGCTTCTAACTGTAAGAGAGAGAAGAAACTGAATTTTCTTCTGTCTGAGACTAATGATACTCTGTCTGGTAATTGGGGAATAAAGCCATCTGTTTAGAAGGTCTTAGAAGAAGCCTACAGAAAACCTAGACCTAGCCTTAACTCACTAATTCAGCTTGAGTTTTCACAAGTCTTAAACACTGAGCTGCACATCAAGGAAGGGCTGAGACGAAGGCAATATTCTCTCTTTCTCTCTCTCTCTTTTATTCTTTCAATACTTTATTTTATATATATATAGTTTTATCGAGGTGTAATTTTCCACAATAAACTTTACATATTTAAAATGTGCAATTTGATGTGTTTTGACATATGTTTACACTTATGAAACTATCAACACAATAAAGATAACAAAATATTCATCACTCTCAAAAGTTCCTTTGTGCCTTTAGAAATCCTCCTTCCCTACCCTTCCCAGTCTTTCCTCTCCCCAATGCCATTGGTCTACTTTCTGACTAGATATTAGATATTAGTTTATATATTCTAGAGTTTTGTATAAATGGATTTTCTTCTGGTGTAGCTTATTATACTCAGCATAATTATTTTGAAATTTAGCCATGTTGTTGCATGTATCAATAGTTTGCTCATTTTTATTGTTGAGTAATATTCTGTTGTATGGATGTACCATTTCATTTATAAAGAATACTTGGGTTGTTTCTAGTTTTTGGCTATGACAAAACAGCTTCTATGAACATCCATGTACAAGTTTTTGTATGGATGTATATTTTCTTTTTTTTTTAATGTTTTTATTATTTTATTTTGATTTGGGTGAAGATTTACAGAGCAA
>NW_006921602.1:20246626-20248169 GCF_000298275.1 Orycteropus afer afer
AAGGCTCAGGGGTCCAAGATTATCTTCTGTGTCTGTGTTAATTGGTTTCCCTTTTCTTTGTTGAAGAAGGTCTGTGCAGTCCTTCTGCCTAGTCCGCCATCTTGCTGGAACTCCTATTTTCTTTTTTCTTAGGTAAATACCTAGAAGTAGAATGGCTGGATTGTATGGTAGGTATATTTTTAACTTTTTAGGAAACTAACTAACTCTTTTCCAAAGTGGTTGTACCATTTTATGTTCCCATCAGGAATATGTGAAAGTTTCAATTCCTTCACATCCTTGCCAACACTTGGTACCATCAGTCCTCGGAAGGAAGGTTGGGCAATCTTACTTCCGTAGTGATACTGCCTCGGAAACCCAAGGAGGGGTCGCTATGAGTCAGGGCTGACTCGACAGCAAACAACAACAACAACACAGTGCTAAAAGATAGTGGTATCTCATTGTGGTTTTAATTTGTGTTTCCTTGATGACTAATAATATGGAGGATCTTCCCATGTGCTTATTTGTTATTTATATATCCTCTTTAGTGAAGTGTTTGACTAACTCTTTTGTCCATTTATTATTGGATTGTTTTCTTATTGTTTGGGAGCTCTGGTGGTGTAGAGCCTAAGGCATTTGACTGCTAACCAGAAGGTTGGCAGTTCAAACCCATCAGCCACTCCTCAGAAGGAAGACTGGGCAATCTACTTCCATAGAGATACCACCTCAGGGTTGCTATGAGTCTGATCAATTACATGGCAGTGAGTTTTTGGTTTTTGTATTGCTGAGTTTTGAGAGTTCTTTATATATAAATTCTTTACCAGATACACTCTATACAAAGATTTCCTTTCTGTCTTTGGCTTCTGTTTTCATTCTCCTAACAGTGCCTTTTGAAGAGAAGTTTTTAATTTTTATGGATTACCATTTATCTATTGGTTCTTTTATATACTGTGTGTCTTAGTATATCTAGTGCTGCTATAACAGAAATACTACAAATGGGTGGTTTTAGCAAACATAATTTATTTTCACACAGCTCAGAAGGCTAGAAGTCCAAATTCAGCGTCCTGGCTTTAGGGGAAGGCTTTCTCTCTGTGTTGGCTCTGGAGGAATGTCCTTGTCTCTTCTGAGCATCTTTCCACCTCCATCAATTCATTTCCGACTCATAGTGACCCCTATTGGGTTCTCAAAGCAGTACATCTTTTAGGAAGTAGATTGATTGCCCCATCTCCCTTCCAGGAGCAGCTGCCAACCTTCTGGTTAGCAGTCAGTACCTTAGGCACTAAGTCACCAGGCAATCTTCATATGGCTTGGCATCTCTCTTCCCCATTTCTGCTTTCCAGCTTGGTGTGTAATGTCTTTGATATCTGAAAAGAGACTGATTTAAGACATACCTCACACTACTCCTGCCTCCTTAATATAACAAAGACAACCCACTCCCAAATGGGATTATAACAACAGGCATAGAGGTTAAGGTGGCTAAGGCACTTGACTGCTCACCAGATGGCTGGCGGTTCAAACCCATCAGCCACTCCTCGGAAGGAAGGTTGGGCAATCCTACTTCCATAGT
>NW_006921602.1:20248954-20251715 GCF_000298275.1 Orycteropus afer afer
AGGCACTTGACTGCTAACCAGAAGACTGGGGGTTCAAACCCGCCACTCCTTGGAAGGAAGGTTGGGCAATCTACTTCCGTAGTGATACTGCCTTGGCAACCCAAGGAAGGGTTGCTATGGGTCGGGGATAACTTGACGGCACACAACAACAACAAAAACAACAACATTGTGAATGGTATTGGCTTTTTAATTGCAATTTCTAATAGTGACTAGTATATAGAAATATAACTGATTTTTGTAAATTGATTTTGTATACTGCCACCTTGCTAAACTCCCATATTATGTCTAGTAACATAATATGAATATATGAATTCCAGTGAATTTTTGACATAATAATTGCATTGTCCTCCACCTTCTTAAATTATCTTTGATGGGAGACTGGCCTAAATGCCTTGTGTGCCATTATTTCAACCTGAAAATTCAAGAGATGCTTTTCTCAAGAGAAAGAAGGAGTTTTGTCTTACGGGGCAATCTATGTTTGAGGCGATAGCTCCATTCTATCCTCTGTCCATAAATGTAGGCTACAAGGATCTTCCTGCTTACCACCCTGGTAGTCTTGACACCTTGCTGCTTGGAGAGTTTAGTGCCATTTGCAGAAGTAGAGATTTTTCTATGGAACCTGTCCTCCAGACTCTGTATAAAATGTCAGATGTTATTATTCTCAGCACTTTTCTCTCCAAACCAAACTCACTGCTATTGACTTGATTCAACTCATAGTGACCACTCCTTGGGTTTCCGGGGGCGGTATCTCTACAGAAGTAGATTGCCCAACCTTCCTTCCGAGGAGTGGCTTGTGGGTTTGAACTGCCAGCCTTCTGGTTAGCAGTCAAATGCCTTAGGCACTATCTAATATGTCACCATATGGGGAAGGTTTTGTTTTCCCTATGCTGAGTTCACAGTACCACAGCACTCTTATCCCAAGCTGATTCAACCTTAGTAAAAGTCTATTATGGGCACTCTGTCTCTTTTCTCTGTATTCTCTGTCTCCTTCCGTACTTACCTCAACTGTGTTGTCTAGACCCTCTGTTAGGACTGAAGGACTTTTCCTTCTCCTACTGGGAAGATTATTTGCTGACATTTCTCAGATGTTAGCCTCCTCTTGGCTGAAATGACTCACCTCACTTAAGGTCATGCCTTCTTCCCTGGGAAAGTTACATCTAATGACTGATTGATGTAATTGATTGACTGATTGTGGGTTTATAAGACTTGGTCCCTCACCCCAATATGGACCATTCTAGCTTCAGAGTTCCCCATGGAGTTAGCTGAGGTACTGTTGTGACAGCATCTCAGTCCAACTTCTGCTGCTCAATCCTGCTGCCTTCCTTTCCCCTACAAGTGTTGATCCAGAGAGCACGCTCTAAACAACTTACTGCACACTTATCTCCATTTCAAGGTGTGCTTCCTAGAAAACCTAACCTGTGACATCCATGTTTTAAAGATGAGGAAACCAAGGCTCAGAGAGATTAAGTGAAATAGCATGAATCCAAAATGAGGAGTCCTGGTCCTGCCACTTACCATCCCTTTGGTTTTCCTTACATTATTTAAGGTTTCTGAACCTCAATCTCCTCATCTCTACAGTAGATAATTATATGACCTGCCTTCAGGAGTGGAATACCCAAAAAGCAAGGCAAGCACAAGTTAGTCCATGCTTGCCTTACTTACTGGCTGCTTTGTGCCTGTCAGGGATTATAAATTTGAAAAGAAGCCTTGATTCTGCAGGAAGGTGCTGTGGGGTTGGAAGACACACAGACACAAGTCATAACTAGAAGCAGAATTTATGATGTCATGAAAAAGTGTGTAAATGTTCACTACAGATTAGTAAGCAAGAAAAGTAAGTATGTGTTTACCTTGCTTGTTGAGTAATATGACACTGCCTCACAGGGTTATTGTGTGTTATCACATGAAAAAGCATATACGAAGCACCTAGCACAGTACCACCAGAGTGTTATTGTTAGGTGCCATGGAGTCAGCTCCAACTCATAGTGGCCCTATGTACAACAGAACAAAACATTACTGGTTGTGCACCATTCTCACAGTCCTTGTTATACTTGAGCCCATCATTGCACCCACTGTGTCAATCCATCTTGTTGATGATCTTCCTCTTTTTCACTGATCCTCCACTTTACCAAGCATGATATCTTTTGCCAGGGAATGGTCCCTTCTGACAACATGACAAAAGTAGGTAAGACGAAGTCTGGCCATTTTCACTTCCAAGGAACATTCCAGCTGCAGTTCATCCAGGACAGTTTTGTTCATTCTTCTGGCAGTCCATGGTTGCCACAGTGTAGCTACTTTATAAAACAACAACAAAAACAGCCCACTGCAATTGAGTTGATTCTGACTCACAGCAACCCTGTAGGACAGAGTATAACTGCTCCATAACCTTTCCAAGGCTATAAATCTTTACAGAAGCAAACTGCCTCATTCCTACTCCTGTGGAGCAGCTGCTGGGTTCAAACTGTCCACTCTTTGGTTAGCAGCCTAATGACTTAACCACTGTGCCACCGGAGCTCTTTGTAGATACTCTATAAGTCCAGTTAATGTTTGCCTTTGTCCACAAGGTTCTCAGCTTGCATATAGCAGGGTCTACCCTTGTAGGAAGGAGCCCTGGTAGTGCAGTGAGTAATTGCTTGGCTGCTAACCCAAAGGTGAGTAGTTCAAACCCATCAGCTGGTCAGTGGGAGAAAGACATGGCAGTCTATTTCCATAAAGATTACAGCCTTGGAAACCTTTTGGGGGCAGTTCTACCCTTTCCTATGTT
>NW_006921602.1:20251911-20265520 GCF_000298275.1 Orycteropus afer afer
CCTATAGGGGCCCTATAAATTACAACAGGAGCTCTGGAAGCGTAGTGCTTAAGACACTTGACTGCTAACCAGAAGGCTGGCGGTTCAAATCCACCAGCTACTCCTCAGAAGGAGGGTTGGGCAATCTACTTCCGTAGTGATACTGCCTTGGCAACCCAAGGAGGGGTCGCTATGAATCGGGTCCAAATAGACGGCACATAACAACAACATAAATTACAACAGTACACCTCAGTTGAGACTAGCTACATTTCAAGGGTTTGATAGTCACAGATGACCGGTGGCTACTGTAATGAATAGCATAGCTTGAGAATCAGTGGGTGCCCTGCCCACCTACCCCACAATCTCCCTTCACATCTGTTATGTACAGTTCTGTCTATTCAACACTTCCTTATACATCTATCTAGCCATTTCTTTCACCTCTTATTTTTGTATGCCATAGAGTTAACTCTGACTCATGACAACCCTATAAGACAGGGTATAACTGCCCATAGGGTATTCTAGGCTGTGACTTTTATAGGAACTGATTGCCAGGTTTTTTCTCCCAAGGAGCAGCTGGTATGTTCCAACTGCTGACCTTTCAGTTAGCAGCTAAGTGCTTAACCCTTATCCCACCAAAGCTTCTTATCTTTCTGCTACTCTCCAACAAAATCTTGTTTCCCCAGCCCTTCTTGCCTGGCCTCATTATCTCAATAAAGATTCCAGACCATTGATCATATGGTTGGTCGCACCTAGTATGCCCAACACTAAATTACTAGGAGCATCCTTGGGTGGTGCAAACAGTTAATACACTCATCTATTAACTGAAAGGTTGGAGGCTGAAGGCTACTCCAAGCACCACAGAAGAAAGGCCTGGTAATCTACTTCTAAGAAATCAGCCATTGAGAATCCTATGGAGCACAGTTCTACCCTGACACACATGAGGATGCCACGAGTCAGAATCAATTGGACAACAAGTGGTTTAAATTTCTAGTCATAAGAGCACTGACAGAGAAAGCAAAAGAAATGATTCTGACTAGATGGAGGGATGGGAAATGCAAATTAAAACCCCCACAAAATTAAAAAGCCAACTATGAATAAGTCTTTATTATAAACGTGGTGGAGAAGGGCTTAATAGCCTCAGTCTTTAAACAATTGCTACTTTGATAAGAAAAGCAATTAAGCATCAATATAGGAAAGGGGACATGAACAGACAGTTCACAGACAAAGAACTAAAAAAATATCTTACAAACATATGAGAGAATGTTGAGCTTTACCAGTAATTACAGAAATGCAAATTGCAACAATAAAATAAAATTTTCCCCCTACTTCATCATGTAAGATTAAGACTATAATGCTATTCAAGGCTAGTAAGTATGTGGGGAGAAAGGCACCTCTCTCCATATCGCCAAAGGGTGTGCATTCAGGAAAGCAATTTGGCAATAGGCATTAAAGACTTTAAAATATTCATATACTTTACCCAGTAATTCTTCTTCCTGGAATCTTCTAGAGAAATTATCAGAAATGCAGACATAGATGTATGGACACAGATATTAATGGTGCAGTTATTTGTTATTGCCAAAGCAACCTAAATCCCCAATATTGTGGAAGTGGTTTCATGAATTAAGGTGTATACTTAAAAATGGAATGCCAGGCATTACTTTAAAAAGTGATGTTGAATAAAGCATTTTAATAACACAACAAAATGTGTTTTTTTCTTAACTTAAACTTATAAATAAAAAAAGGAAACAAAATTGTATATTCTATTTGATCTCATTATATAAAATTTGCAAAACCAAAACAAAACAAAAACAATCCATAAAACCACAAGATAATGAAGGAAATGTGTCAACAGCTTCTCCTGGTTGGAGTGATTTCAAACTGTTATTGTCTTTTTTGCACAATTTTAAAATATTTTATTGTGTTTTAGATGAAAGTTTTTAATACACTTTTAAAAGTTAAAATTCACATGCACTAAAATATACAAATGGTTACTGTACCGTTTTGACTAATGAACACATTCATGTAACTCACATTCCTATGGCTGTATGTATGCAATATTTTCATCTCCCTAGAAAGTTTCTCTGTGATCCCTCTGGGTCACTGCTCTCTCTGCAAGAGACAACTCCTCTTTTCATCTTTTTCACTGTAGATTACTTTTTTCTCTTTCTAGAACCTCATATAAATGGACTCATACACTATGTACTCTTTTTTTGCTATGTATTACGTCTGAGTTTTATGTTTTAATTCTTCAAGTTGCTCCTGCCTTACTCCAAGAATTGCTCCAAAAATTCATTAAATAAAAGCAGACTTATCATTCTCTGTCTGCCTACATTTGATCTGTCTCATCCATTGGAAACCGTATCCTTCACTCATTTGCCATCCAGTACCACTGACCTCCCGTTACTGAGCTTCTGTGTGGCTCAGAGGCTTCTCTCCTCATTCTGACACATCATTGTCTTCTCCTCCTAGGTATTTATGCATGGGAATTGCTCTGCTATGGTGCCCTGGTGACCTTGCACATATCTACATTTGGTCAATCAGGCAAGGCTTGGACAACATCTGATCTGAGTCTTGGCAGAGAGCTTGTAATCTTCTCAGAACAGAAGCTTGTGAGGCGCTGTTACAAGGCATTTCTTACTCACCTCCTATCTATCAAAGAGGCTGTCATGAGAGGCTCTGGTCACCTAGGGGTTCTGAAGAGGTGTGAGGCTTTCCGCTTCATCTCCTTGAGACATAGCTGCATGGTATAAAACTGCTTAGCTGCCGAATGATGTTGGCTCCTTAGCAATAAGATATCTCATCATTTGTGTTGCAAATACAAAATGACATCCCTCTTGTTTTGATGTCACCCTGTGGAAGGGTCACAGGGAGTTGACACCTTTGGTAACTTTTCCTTTTGCTGTCTATGTAAGTAACAAACTGAATTTAAAAAAAAAGGCTCATCGTTTCATTTTCAGGTGAACATGCCAGTCAAACCTCAGCTGGGTAGTTTTAAGTTCTCAACTAGACTGTAATCTCCTGGCCAAGGAGGGCCTCAACAAGTCCTCAGTGAATGTGTGGTAGGTAATGAAGAAGAAGGACGTGAACTAGGTCTATAGGAGGACCAGGGTGGCATTATCCTGGTGATGTTCTCTCAGGCTTCTCAGTGACTTCGATCCAGCAGTACTGAAGAAGATAGGTGAGGGTTGTAAACCAGATTACCAGTTTACAAACAGGAACATTCATTTCTAGGAACCAGAAAGGTCTTCTCTCTGTGCCATTCATTACCTTATGAGGGGAAGAGTTCCTAGGAAGCCCCATGAGTCATCCACAGTTTGCTGTGGGAACCTAGGGTGCCCTTTCACGCAGGCTCTGGGGAAGCCTGAGGAGCCCTCCCTGCCCCACAAGAGAGGGTACTCTCCAAGGACTATCCCTCTGATCTTATCCTTCCCTCCTTTATATTCATTTATATACTTACTTTATTTGTTTATTTTTGGTCAAAATTGATTGTTCTGTGCCCAAAACTATTCTTCATTCAGAGCAAGGTGAAATTGATTAGTTCTCATGTACTAGGTTGGAACCACCTTCAGGTCCCTTTAAATTGGGGTTTTGAGTGTTTCCACACTCTTCAGTGATTCATATTCAAGAGAACTTTTTAAGGGATGATCAATATCCAAGATCAATAGCTTATGTGAAGGTGGCTGTGTGAGAGAGGGTATGTGTGTAATGTGTATTTGAGGTTGTGTATCTGAAGAAGTTCTTATGGTGTAGTGGGTAAGGCATTTAGCTGCTAACCAGAAGTTCAGCAGTTCAAACTCACCAGGTGCTGTGTGGAAGGAAGATGAGGCAATCTACTTCTGTAAAGATTTACAGCCTTGGAAACCCTATGGAGGTCACTATGAGTCAAAATCAACTGATGGCAGTGGGTTTGTTTTGTTTGTGTATGAGTGTTATCTATCTGTGAGTGTGTGTATGTGTGAGAATAGGAGTATGTGTGTGAGTGTATGAGAGGGTATAAATGAATGTATGTATAAATGTAGGTGAGTGTAGGTGAACATGTGTGTGTGAGGGTGTGTGTGGGTATATGTATGAGGGCATATGTGTATGTGTGAATGCATGTGTGTCACATTAGCTCCTGAGACAGATGAGAGAGACTTGACAACATTTAAAAAACACATGAAGGCAAGTCCAAAGATCAAACACCAGTGATGAGATTCAAACAAGAACAACAAAATCAGTCTATCAAGGCTAATGAGCAGGGTTCCATTCTGCTCTCAGAAGTGAAAGCTGTTAGCTCCTTGGTGTTGCATAAAGAGAGTCTCCGACACTTGGCCTGGGTCCAGGCTTGCTCTCAGTGTGTGATTCCACTGTACCCTCTTCTTTAATAGAATTTGAAGACCTTAAAATAGGAAGAGACGGTAGCGGCCATCTGGACCCATGCATCAGATACATCTTCTAAGCCCATGGTCAAACTAGTGACTCCTTGCTCTCAGCTCCCATGCAACTTGCATATATGTCTCTTACAGTTTTTCCCATGTGTGTTATAATTATTTGTTTGCATGTTGTCTCTGGACTGTGGACTCCCAAGGACTAACACCATGTCTTACCCGGGCTTGCATTTCATCCTAGCTTGTCATAGAGTTCCTGCTGTTTGTTAAGTGGAATAAAGGCAGGTCCACTTTATAGTGATGATAAAGCTGAGGAGGCACAGAGAGATGAAGTGCCTTGGACAAGATAAAAGTCTTCATCACTGCTTATATTCTTCAGCAATGAATTCTGAAACCAAAACCAAACCCACTGCCACTGAGTTGATTCTGACTCATAGAAACACTATAAGACAAAGTAGAACTGCCTAGAGGATTTCCAAGACTGTAAATTTTATGGAAACAGACTGTTTCATCTTTTTCCCATGTAGCGGCTGGATTCAAACCACTGGCCTTTTGGTTAGCAGCAGAATGCTTTAACCACTGAGCCACCAGAGATCCATTATAAAAAGTATTGAATTAATTATATTATCATTAATATATTGTTTTATTTTCTGTTTTTACCATCTTTGACCAAGAATATAGAGACCAGATGGTCCCAGCTTGTTTCTTGCCTGCTGCCTGATTGCCCTATTTAATGTGGTTTACTCTGGTTAGTGATGGAAAGCTGCCATTGCCTGCTTCTCTTCCCCAAGAAAGCCAGAGATTTCCTGTTCAAACCTTATTCAAATCATTGGGTCATCTTTGTATGGCAGGAATATATAGCTGGTTGGGATATATATTTTTTAATTTGTATAATTTCTTAGTGTCTTTTTTTCTCTGGACATCTCAAAAGATCTGCCTGACTATGCATTTGGTGTGTTTAACAACAAAACACATGGCACTGTCTTTTGCAAAACACAGGGAGAGGCCCAAATGTGATGTTGGGATGGCTTGTTAGTATCAGCAGGAACAGGTAGGGTAGGGTTTTCAGGTTTGTGTAGTTATGTGCACGAAGCTATTTTCCCCAAAACTTTCTTCTTAACTCTGCCCTCACGTACTAAGATGTTATGAAAAGAGAATGAGGTAAATGAGCATTGAAACGGGCTGAGATGATTGTCAAGATGCTTAACAACCTTTATAATTGTTTGGCTACTAATCAAAACATTGGTGGCTTGAGTCCACTCAGAGACACCTTGAAAGAAAGGCCTAGTCATCTACTTCCAAAAAATATCAGCCAGTGAAAACCATATGAGGTACAGTTTTACTCTGATATACATGGGGTCAGCAGGAGTTGAAATCATCAACTCAATGGCCAAAAAAAAAAAAAAAGAAAAAGAAATCCCCTCTGTTCCACTTCTTTCTGACACAAGTAACACATGTAGCACTTCTTCCTCTTTCTGCCGGGTGAAATCTAGGTTTTGTTCTGCATGACTCATTGTAGCCAATAAACAAGTGTCCAGGTGGGAGAATAGAAAGCCACTTTTATTTCTTTGGACAAAGAAAGGGAACAGTTAGGGCTAGTGCCTTCAAGACTGCTCCAAGGAAGGCTCCTACAAGCTTTCCTTGTATACAGTTTACAAAACAACAACAATGCAACACACTGCATTTGAGTCGGATCTGACTCATAGCGACCCTTCCTTGGGTTTCCGAGGCGGTATCACTACAGAAGTAGATTGCCCAACCTTCCTTCCAAGGAGTGGCTTGTGAGTTTGAACCACCAGCCTTCTGTTTGGTAGTCAAATGCCTTAGGCACTATGCCACCAGACAGGAAGTCATACAAAATCATGGATACATATACTTCTACAGTCTACACAGGTGCAGTTAGGGTTACATGGTTCTCCATACATCACACATATGAAAAATGGCAGCTAAACTCCACCCAGATGCAGAGAGGTTAATATTCTTGAGGCACTTAATGACCTAAAGGTCCCCTAGGACACTAAGATGGCTCCCAACAGGCTCAGGCTGGTTATGGCTAGCCCAGGGAGGTTAGGGTAAATAGGATAAGGGGAGGGGAGTTGGCTCACTTAGCTGTCCTGCTTATCTACTAGGGCCAGTCTATGCTCTGTCTTTCTCTGATAGTACCCACCTAAGCAAGGTCAGATCTCACAAGTTAAAAGACATAGTCCTCTAGATGGCTACCGCTGTCAAGATTTTAGACACTAAGTTTAGAATCCTCACAGCACCATCACTTCTGACCTTCTGAATACAAATTCTGGATTTTCTTCTACCCCTGAAGGACACTGACTGCAAGCTTGGTAGTCTCTGTTCTTGTTGTTGTTATGTGCCGTCGAGTCGTCTCTGACTCACAGTATCACTACAGAAGTAGATTGCCCAATCTTCCTTCCGAGAAGCGGCTGGTGGATTTGAACTGCCAACCTGGTAGGCAGTCAAGTTCCTTAGGCACTATGCTACCAGAGCTCCCTGGGAGTCTCTAGGCTCCTCTTATTTGACCCCCTGAATCCCACTACTTCACTGGAACAATTCACAGAACTTATAGAAAGTGCTATCTTACTTTTACAGTTTTATTATAGCAAAAAGGATACAAATGAAAAGACAGAGGGTGGGATCTGGGAGGGTTCTCAACACAGAGCTTCCTTGTTCCAAAAAAGGTACACATTGCCCTTCCGTCTGCATCTTTCACCAACCAAGAAGCCCAGAAACTTTTTTGTCCAGAGCCTTTATTGAGGCCTCATGTAGGCATGATTAATTGAATCGTGCCCATCCTCCACCTCCCAGGTCAGCTGATACAACGAAAAATGACCTTTCTGGCCTAGTCAGCTCCCACTCACCTGAGTCACTCACTAGCATAAATCCTCAGGTGTGAGCTGGAGTCCTCATCAACAATGCTTCAATCTCTGAGGAAATTCCAAGGTTTTAGAGGTTATATCTCAAGAATCAAGGACAAACATCAAATTCTGTGGGTAAAGTCACATTTTTTTACCTCATAACAGCTTATCAGCCTGTTGGGATAATCAAATGAAGTTCTTGCGGTGCCTGACATGTAGTGGGCGCTCACTAATTGTTAGTTCCCTGCTCTTTTCCCTCAGAAATTCTTTATTTTTCCTTTGTCACTATCCTGAAATGTCACCATTTGGATAAACATCCAGCCTCTTTTTGAAATGGAAATATCCCTGGCAGGGTTTGGGACTATTAGTCATTTATATCTTAGTATGGGTTATTTAAGGAGATGATTCCCTTCTCAAAATTGCCTGAGATAAGGTAAACTGAGGAGCGGTGGATTTTAGTTGCAGGAATTAGATGAAGCTGAGAAGTCCCCTAGATTCATGACATAACAGTGGAGTAGTAGCTGCTTTAGCTCATGGTCACGAACATAACCTCAAACTCAATGCTATCTCGTTCTTCCCCAACGCCTAGCAGAAAGAAAACACTTAAGAATGGTCACCTGAAGGGATGTGCTCGCCATCCATTCCTCTGGACTGGGGCTCTCAGCTAGGGTTCTATAAACCTTAATGTTCTCTGATTGGGCTCTAGGCAGCATATGCATGTTTGTGTGTGATGTCCATTTCCTCCCAAGGAAACATTCCACAGCTTTCTTCAGATCTCAGAGAAAATCTCAATAGTTCCCCCCACCCACAGAAATGCAAGCATTATTACTTTAACATCTTCCTGGATATAGCTAGCACTCTGGACATGGTTTTGCTAAACAGGCCTCTGTGGAATTGTTTTGCTGAGCTGTTCTTTGCCTTGATACAAGAACTTATATTGAGGAGCAATTGAAGAAATTACCCTTGAAGCCGTTCATTTGTAATAAGGTGGCTGTTGATTTGTAGATTGCATTATACTCTGCGCATTCCTAAAGGAAATATGAGAGAAATTTCTTCCCAGAAACTGGCCAGTTGTTTGAATCTTATTGACATTTTCTTGTTTTTGTTTTCCTGAAGCTTGGAGCATAAGGGATGTTAGAAATAATTTTTCACTGGTGAAATGGGTGATGTTAACAATATGTGGCTGGCTTGAACAATGCACAGAGGCACCTCTGCCCCCCTTACGAACCAGGCATAAAAAGCTTGTGAGTGTCACATCTTTGAAAGAGTGCCCTAGTTCTAGCATCAGAATTGCTTATCATTGAATCCTAAACATTGGGCACATAGTAGGTGATAAATCAATGTGTTGTTGAATGAATGAAGGAATGAATCCATGAATGCTATGTTCTATAGAAATCTTAGGCTGTGTTTCTTGCCACAGTAGGGACAGCTCTCTGATTCACCCCAGGTATTTTCATTGCTATTTGGATCTCAACACAGGTTGTCTTATGACACCACCACTACCACCAGGGGGGATTCTTGGAGAAAAGGCTCTTATAGTTTCACTTCCTGTGAAACTGACAGGGGTTAGTTTCAAGGTACTAATACTTGCTATTGCACTCAGCTTCTGACTCCAGGCACTGCCCACTCTTTCTTTTCCTCTCAAGTGCCTCCTCTGTTTAGTTCCCTGGGGGATGTGGTGATGAGTTTGCCCTTTGATGCTGAATTCACAGGGAAAGACAGGCTGCAAAGTTGTGGGGTAGAATTCCAGAAATGGCCAGGTTCTGCCCACGCCTGCCAGCTCTCCCACTGCAGGGACAAGTGTAGCATGAATCTTAGATTTCTGGCCTTCATTTTCTCCCTCATGAGATGGTAGTGAAGTCTTGGTATCGATTCCTAACCCAAAGTGGAAGCACCTAAGACTAGGGATACGTGCCCACTACTTTCTCTCAGAAAATTTCCAGGAATGAAGGAAAATGGAAGAGGAAGTTAGCAAAGACAGAAGTCTGAGTCAACCAGAAAATAATCCTCAATATTAAATGACCTTTTAGAATGAATTTTTTTAAAAAATTTTTTATTTATTTATTTTTATTTATTGTGATTTGGGTGAAGATTTACAGAGCAAATTCACTTTCCATACAGCAGTTCACATATACTTTGTCTCATGTCATTGACCACAGTTTACCACAATGCAACAGCTCCCCTCCCACTTCCTCCCCATAGTTACCTCTTCCCAGTGACCATCCCTCCATACTCTCCTGCGCCCTGAGCTGTCTCCCTGTGCATAAGCAGCCCTTCCTTCTCCCATGATTGTTCTCTCCAGGGCATGTGTCTACTTGAGGTAAATGTTTAACTCACATGCCTGTACATTGTTTGCCTGGAAACCACAGGTGTGGGTTCAATTCCAGACCTGAAGGGCAGCTAGGGGCCAGAGTCTCAGTGGTTCCACCAGGCTCTATTGGACCAGCAAACCTGGTCCCCACCTTCTTTTTTCTTTTTCCTCCAAATGATTTTGAGTTTTGTTCCACATTGTTCTCCCTCTCTATCCAGGATCTCCTACATCCCTTCCAAGTGGATGACAGAGGTAGCTGGGCACCATCTAGTTCTTCTGGTCTCATGGTTGTATAGGTTGCAGATCGGATGGTGTACCAGTTGCTAGGACTGATTGTTTCCATTAATTTTGGTTTTCTTCTTTCTTCTTTGCTCTTGATGAGGTGAGACCCATCGTTGCATCTAGATGGCAGCTTGCTAGCTTTTAAGATCCCAGTCACTACTCGCCAAAGTAGGAGGTGGAAAAATGTTTTGTATAGTATGTTATGCCAATTGAGCTTGATGTCCCCTGCGACTATGGTCCCAAGGCCACAGGTTCAACTACTTGGTCTCTCTGGGTAGCTGGCTGTGACCAAACAGTGACCACAACCTTGCCCCTTGTCAGCTCTACTATACACCTGGGAATTTTGATCATTCACATAAACTTATAGGACCATTGTCGGCCAACCCTAGATATGATCTTGGATACACTCCCCATTTCATAGACATACCTCCACCTATCTATCCATCCATATACCCATGTTTGCCTTCACTTACAACTCAGTACTGTATATGCAAAAGGGTTCTTATTTGTTGCCTGTACTTCCCATGTACCTCTCTATGTCTTTCTTATCCTCAATGCTGCCATATTGGTCACTCACATTTGGTACATTGCCCTTCTCTTCACCCAAATAAATATTTATCTCTATCTATCTAACTGCATTCCCTTCCCTCCCCTCCCACCCCTGGTAACCAACAAAGAAAATTTCCTCCAATAGATAAACCTTTCCTTAACTTTTACAATAACAGACTAATACAATATTTGTCCTTTTGTGATTGACTTATTTCACTCAGCATAATGTCCTCGTGTTATCATTTCCTTTGTTGCTGTTGTTTTAGTATATGCTGAATATTTGTGCTTGTCCTCTTTTTTTATTGTGATGTGAAGGTTTATCATTTTTCTTTGAGGTTACCCTATGATTTATAATTTTATTCCCGAGTTTAGAACAGTCCATTAGAATGAATATTTTTAAAGCTTTGTTAAGGTATAATCGATATATAATAAACTGCATATATTTTAAGTGGACAATTTGTTCTGACCTATGTATATATCCATGAAACAATTACACAATTAAGATAATGAAAACAATTTATTTTTCCTTTTCTTTTTCTGAAGAGTTGAAAATAAATTTCTGAAATCCTACTAAGGGAGAGTATTTGTGTGAGTGTGTTTGTGTGTGTCTATGAGTTAAGTTGCTTTAGACTTTGGCAAATATATCTGAAAAAAATCTCAGCATGGAAGATCTTCTGAACTTTTCAAAACATTATTAATTATAAATCATATATTTTAAAAACTAATTTTTTCTAATATTAGTTTCATAATCTTTCAATTAGTTTCCTTATTACCTCATAAGGAGTTTTCTATCTTAATTGTATTAATTTACAATTTATAAAAACTTTGGCATATATTTTCTCCTTTCATCTGGTGTGCTATTATTCTTATCAAAGCCCTGTGTGTTCATGATTATCATCTCTTTTTTTAAAAAATAACTTGTTTAAAATCCTACAATTAGTGCAGCCAAGAGCTTTTGATAACCAATTTCCGGCTCAGTGTTCTTTGTATTATACCATGTAGTCTCTTACAGGCAAAAAAAAGAAGCATGAAAACCAAGCAATAAATTTTTTTAAAAAAATCTTCAAACAGCTCTGACATTTATTTTTAAAATAAAGATTGATTTCACCATGGTATACCATCATTTTTGTACCATCTGTGAATAAATGAACTGTGGCATTAATGAATTCTGTTAGAACCTAGTGGTACTTTTGATGCTTTGCCAATTAGCCTAGAAGGTGAAAGGCCCCAATAACATACAGATAGTTACAGTTTATTTTATTTTTTTCTTTCGTGATTTAAGACTCCTTACCTCTCTTCCTTCTTTTCTTCCTTCTTTCTTTCCCACCCTCCCTTCTTCCTTCCTTTTTCATTATTTTTATAAATAGCAGTTGTGAAAAATACAGCATGACCAATGATCATTGGGGTATTTTTACATCCTATCTCAAAATTTCTGGACAATTATTGATTAGTAATCTACAAAGGGAGACCATTCCCTCTGCGGGAGATAAGAGGATGTCTATCTACAACCTGGTATAAATAAATGACCTGCATTAATATGATCTCTGCATTTGGGAATCAGAATTGAATGTACAAAAAGAATGTGCCATTTGGGAATAGAAGAAACTGAAAAGAGGTAGCTGAGTAAATTGCACTGAGCACCAGCTGATCCAGCACAATCCTTCATTCCTGGTACCATGAGGCCATGATGGCTCTGGTCTGGGATACCCCCCAAGTTCTGCCTTCTTTATGACCCCGTGGCGTTTCTACAAAAGTGACCATCCCTTTGATTTGTTCCTTAAAATAAAAAGAACCTAGCACAATAAATTAAATGGTGTCTACACACATGTGTGAAATGATGGTCCATACGAGTGGAGACACATTCAGTCTACAATAAATATGTGGATCTTCACACCCTGAAACACCTTCACAGCCCCCAGGAACTGGAATCGACAGGTTGACCTATTCTCCTTGGGGATAGGATTTAATTAGCTGCTTTTGTCCTACCAATAAATTGGCGAGGGAAAACCTTATGAATAGCAGGGAAACACTGTCTGATACATTACTGTGCAACTTTATGAATAGCCCAGAAACTTTATCTGATACAGTGCAGGAGGATGAGCCTCTTAGGTCAGAAGGCCTTCAAAATATGACAAGGAAAGAGCTGCATCATCAGAGTAGGACCAACTTTACTGATATGAAGAGAGTAAAGCTTTTGAGACCTCCATTTCCTGATGTGGCATGACTCAAATTGAGGAGAAAAAGCTGCAAACATCCATTAATAATTGGAACATGGAATGTAAGAAGTATGAATCTAGGAAAATTGGAAGGTGTCAAAAATGAAATGGAACAAATAAAGATTGATGTCCTAAGCATTAGTGAGCTTTAAAGGGCTGGCTTTGGCCATTTTGAATCAGACAATCATATGAACTACTATGCCAGGAATTTGAAGAAGAATAACGTGGCATTCATCATCACAAAGGATGTCTCAAGATCTGTCCTGAAGTACTATGCTGTCAGTGATAGGATAATATCCATATGTCTACAAGGAAGACCAGTTAATATGACTACTATTCAAATTTATGCACCAACCACCAAAGCAAAAGATAATGAAATTGAAGATTTCTATCAACTTCTGCAGTCTGAAATTGACCAAACATGTAATCACGATATGTTAATTATCACTGGTGACCAGAATGCAAAAGTTGGAAACGAAGAATCACTTGTACTTGGAAAATTTGGCCTTGGTGACAGAAATAATGCTGGAGATTGCATGATAGAACTTTGCAAGACCAGCAACTTATTCGTTACGAATACATTTTTTCAACAACACAATTGGCAGCTATACACAAGGACTTCAACAGATGGAGTACACAGGAATCTGATTGATTACATCTGTGGCAAGAGGTGATGGAAAAGCTCAATATCTTCAGCCAAAACAAGGCCAGGAATTGCTTGTGGAATAGACCATCAACTGCTCATATGAAAGTTCAACTTGAAGTTAAAGACAATTAAAACTAGTCCATGAGAGCTAAAATATGACCTTGAATATATCCCTCCTGAATTTAGAGACTATCTAAAGAATAGATTTGATGTATTGAACACCAATGACCAAAAACCAGAAGAATTGTGAGATGACATCAAGAATATCATCCATGAAGAAAGCAAGAGGTCATTAAAAAGACAAGAAAGGAAGAAAAGACCAAAATGGATGTCAGAAGAGACTCTGAAACTTGCCTCTGAATGGAGAGTAGCTAAAGCAAATGGAAGAAATG
>NW_006921602.1:20267123-20278488 GCF_000298275.1 Orycteropus afer afer
GGGGACACTGCATGGTTTCAAATCCAGAAGAGAGTGTGTCAGGGTTGTATCCTTTCACCATACTTATTCAATCTATATGTTGGGCAAATAATCCAAGAAGCTGGACTATATGAAGAAGAACATGGCATCAGGATTGAAGGAAGGCTCATTAACAACCTGAGATATGCTGATGACACAACTTTGCTTGCTGAGAGTGAGGATGACTTGAAGCACTTACTGATGAAGATTGAAGAATACAGTCTGCAGTGTAGATTGCATCTCAATATAAAGAAAACAAAAATCTCACAACTGAACCTATAAACATCATCATGATAAATGGAGAAAAGATTGAAATTGTCAAAGACTTCACATTGCTTGGTTCTACAATTGATGCCAATGGAAGCAGCAGTCAAGATGTGAGATGACATATAGCACTGGGCAAGTTGGCTACAAGGGACCTCTTTCAAGTGCTGAGGAGCAAAGATGTCTCCTTGAGGACTAAGGTGTGCCTGATTCAAGCCTTGATATTTTCAATTGCCTCATATGCATGTGAGAGCTGGACAATGAATAAAGAAGACCAAAGAAGAATTGATGCTTTTGAGATGTGGTGTTGGAAAAGAATGCTGAAAGAACTATGGACTGCTAAAAGAACTAACAAGTCTGGAGGAAGTACACCCTGAATGCTCCTTGCAAGTGAAAATGGCCAGACTTTGTCTCACCTACTTTGGTCATGTCAGAAGGGACCATTCCCTGGAGAAGAATGTCATGCTTGGTAAGGTGGAGGGTCGATGAAGGAGGAGAAGGCCCTCAACAAGATGGAGTGACACAGTGGCTGCGGTGATGGGGTCAAGTATAGCAGGAATAGTGGAGCTGGCATGGGACTAGGCGGTGTTTCATTCTGCTGTGCATAGGGTCGCTATGAGTAGGAGATGATTAGACAGCACCTAACTACAACAACTATTTGCCCTACCCACCAGCAGTGTAGGAAGTAGATGCAATGTTTTAGGAAGTGGTCCTCTTCTTCCAGGTTAGTGGATCACTTTCTTGACCTTGCTCTGACTCATTAAAAGAACAAGCAGGCCAAGCCCATGGTAGAGTAGCCAGAGCTATGTGATATAATATGTATGCAAACACAATGAACTGCCGTTGAGTCAGATCCGACTCATAGTGAACCCTCCTTGGGTTTCGAGGGGGTATCACTACAGAAGTAGATTGCCCAAACTTCCTTCCGAGGAGTAGCATCCCCTAAGGATATCTCAGTCTCAAATTCTCTCTTATACCTCAGCCACCTACAGGGGACATTTCCTCCTTTGGAGATACATGCACTACCCTTCTTGTGCAAACCTCAAACTTAGCCTTTCACTATAGTCTGCCAGCCAAGATATCAGACATCATAGAACATTGGACAAATCTGTTGCAAAAGATCTCTTTCAAATGCTGAAGAGCAAAGATGTTTCCTTGAAGACTAAGGTGCGCTTGACACAAGCCATGGTGTTTTCAATCACCTCATATGCATATGAGAGCTGTACAATGAAAAAGGAAGACTGAAGAAGACTCAATGCTTTTGAGTTGTGGTGTTGGTGAAGAATGCTGAAAGTACCATGGACTGCTAAAAGAACAAATCTGTCCTGGAAGAAGTGCAGCCAGAATGCTCTTTGGAAGCTAGAATGGCCAGACTTCATCTCACCTACGTTGGTCATGTTGTCAGAAGGGACCATTCCCTGGAGAAGGATGTCATGCTTGGTAAGGTGGAGGGTCAACGAAGGAGGGAAAGGCCCTCAACGAGATGGATTGACGCAGTGGCTGCCACAATAGGCTCAGGTCTAGCAAATATTGTGGGGCTGACACAGGACTGGGGCTGACACAGGACTGGGCAGTGTTTCATTCTGCTGTCAATAAGGTAGCTATGAGCCAGAGATGACTCAATGGCACCTAACAACAACAACAACAACATAGTCTGCCCTTGTCTGCAGCTGCCTGTGCTGCCCAGATCAATCTTTTATTGTGCATAATTGTCTTATTCTCTGATTTTTTTGCATGCATAGAACACAGGAAAAATGATCACCAGTGGCAGGCTGACAGGTTGAGGGAAGAGAGAAGGGGCCAGGGCTGGGATGCTACAGCTCTGGCTGGGGATAAAGCATCAGGCACCAGAATGTTTTTTGGTAGAGAGATAGAGATAGATTCTGGGAATGGTGGGAGAAGAGCCAGCAGGCAAGAAGGGGCCCAGAAAGACAAATTTCACTGATTTTATTTCCCCCTTTAGGCTTTCAGGAGGCCAGAGAATAGTTTTGTGTTCAATTATAAAAGCCACATTGATTAAAATGATTGGTATTTTTTTTTTTCTTATAGCTCTCATTAATCCTTTTTAAACATGTTTTATTAGTCATTTTAAGAAGGAAATGCATTGGGAAGCTTGCCATTTTGCAGGGGAAATAAGACAGTCTGGAATAGTAGAAAGAGTCCTGGTTTTGGAGTCAGATTCATTTGTATTTGAATTCAGATTCTGCCACTGGCTTGTGATATTGGACAAGTTATTTAACCTCTCTGAGCTCTGTCTTTTCATTTATAAAATTATGATCATTACTAAACCTATCCAGTAAGAACTTTATTAGGATTTCATGGAGAATATGTACCATGGGCTTCACACACATCAGGAATATCTGCCACACTGCCTATTGCTGTTGCTGTTAGATTCATCAAGTTGGTTTTGACTTAAAGTGAGTAATCCCAAGTGACAGAGTAGAACTGCCTCACAGAATTTTCTAGGCTGTAATCTTTATGGAAGCAGATTACCAGGTCTTTCTCCTTTGGAGTGGCTAGGTGGGTTTGAACCATCAAAATTTCAGTTAGTAGCCAAGTTCTTAACTCTTGTGCCTCCAGGACTCCTTCCACACTAACCAGCACTCCAAAGTAATAGCTGAGGTATATTGAGCCTTTACTATATGCCAGGTAATGCATTAAGTCTATTAGCTCATTGGTTACGGAACCAGATCATCTTAGCCTTCATTCCCCTTGCTTCTCTTCCTACCCTCTTTCTCTCTAAGAAATCTCTGAGTTTAAAAACCACTGCATATGAGTCAGCTTCTGCTCCTGCCTTCTGAGGACTGGGGATACTGCTAGGGGACAAAGCTGATCCATGAACACAAAAAAACCTGATAGAGAGCACTGGGGGGAGGGGGCTTGAAAGCTCAGCTTTGTGGGGGGATTACCTGGCTGTCCCTTGGGAAAGATCCAGTGCAGTTAGCGGGGCTCAGGCCAAAGGGTCTAAATGGAATGACTACAATGTTGGTGCAGACATAGCCAGGACCAGCCAGAGAGTGAGCTTTGTTGCTGTGTTGGCCTAGAGCAGTCAGGTGCTCTGTTGCCAGGGAACATCTGTGTTGGAATTTTATTTGCAGTCCCAACAAAGCCAAGTTCCTTAAAAGCAGCTTCTTTCTGTCCAGATGGCTTCCGCAGTCTTGGCAGAAGAATATGTGAGTGTACGTGTATGTGAGTGTGTGTGTGAGTTTGTGTGTGTATGTGCCTGTGTGGGTGGATGGCATTTTCAATGAAGGGCTCTCCTTTTTTTAGGACTTTGTCCCTTAGTGACTCTTACCCAGTTAAACTGTACTTCTTGCTTTTCTTAAGCACTTAAGAAGGAAGGAGAAAGCATGGGGTTTTCAGTGAGGGTCTTCTATGCTGAAGACCACACGAATCACTTAGAGGGCGATATCCTGCAGTGACTCCGAGGGATCTGACTCCTGAATGCCCATGGGTATTGAGTGAGGCATAGGTGAAATCCACAAATAATCCCTATCTCTAATATAAGCCAGAGCTGTCCCTCCTCTCTGCCCTGTCCTGTTGATACAGGGTTCTAATCCTAAAATGGTTGGGCTTATTCAGTGACCACTCAGAAACCTGAGTATTACATGTTAGTACTGAAACAGATTCTCATTTTATACATAATGAAACTAAGGCTCAGTTTTAGGAAGGCAACTTCCTTTTGGGGACATCCACATGGTGACTGGTAGATGACATCTCTCTTTCCTGCCCAATTCTTTTTTTTTTTTTTTGGAAGTTGAAATCTGGTAAATTACTCCAACATCTGACCAAAGGTTACCCAGGGTGGTATTTCTGCATAACCCGAAGAAGGGTGGTTCTTAATCAAGGGAGCTCATCAAAATTACTTGGGGAACCTTGACAAATAAAGATGCCAGGCCCCCACCCCAGACCAGTTAAATCAGAATCTCTTCTTGGGAGGAGGCAACAATTTTTGAAAATATTCCCTGAGTACTTCTGATGGGCAGCTTTCATTGAGAACCACCATACTCTAGGAATGATTTCCCCTGAACGATCTAATGTTGGTTGTATTTCTCAGACAGCTGGTTCTTCACTGATTGCTTGTTCTCTAACAGAGATAGCAGAGCAGTGAGGCTAAGAGTATGTGCTCTGGAGCCCAACTACCTTCTTTGGGCAATTTATTCAACCATTCTGTTCCTGAGTTCCCTTATCTGTAAAATGGAGTGAATAATACCTACTTCAGAGGGTTGTTATGAAAATTGAAGTAGTACTTATAATACATACACCTAGTGGCTGGCAAATGATAAGTCTTACCATAAAAACGTTAGCTATTATTATCAGTACACTTGTTAACAAGATAGTTTCAAAAGTAGTTAGAAAATCATCATTTCTGGGAGCCTCTGGGATAGGTACATACATGGGCATAACATTTGTTTTTCTCCATCACATGTCCATTGAGTCTTCTGTTTGGAAATGCTTTTTAGCTAGCAAAGAAAGGCACATTCATGCAAGTTGGTTCAGGTTCACAGGAGCAGTATGATCTGAAAATTAACCTTGACTAAAAATAAACCAGCCTGATCATTTCTGTTTCTAGCAAGAGATACCTGGAACAATTTCCTCATTCAAAGCAACTGAAATCCTGAATGATTATATTTTTTAAATCTTTAAAAATTTATCCCTGAGTTGACACAGAGGAAATCCTGTGACTCCCAAACAAATTGGAACCAAGAACCCTGGTGAGAAAATGGATAGCAAAGCTTGCTTTCACCTTGGAAATTTCTGGAGCCTTGGAGATTGCATGGGGATGGGAGACAAAAGTTTAAGTCCAAAGCTTGACCAAGACAGAGAAACTCATAAGAAATATCCAAATAAAGCTAGGATCCCAAAAGACTGCACACATTTTGTGATGAATATAGAAAGAGATGTAAGAAATCTTGTCTGTCACAACTAGGGAAGTCACTTTGGCCTAGCTCAATCTGACCCTCACTTGGACTCATAGTCCTAATTCACACCATTTGTAGGGTTCCAAGTATTTTAGTCTGAAAATTTAAAGCATTCTTAGTTTGGTACCATCTCATGTGACCAAAGCATAAACACAAATGTATTCTGCAGAAATCCCACTGCAACCCAGGCCTTTCAGAAATTCCACAGATTAATGTCGAAGGAAAATGAGCAGCTTACAGTTAAGAATCATAAAACTCATACAGAAACAAAGTATTATGAGTGAGACAACCAGCAGGGAAAGGAAAAAAACCCTCAAAAAACTTAGCAGAAAGAGATCAGCAACAACTTCACATACTGGGTTAATTGAACAACAAACATAAAATAACTACATGCAATATATTTATAGACATACAAAGGAAGCTTGAAAATTTGAGCAAGCAGCAAGTAGACTTGAAATATAGCCAACCAAACATAACTTCTAAAAATCAAAACTTAATAATTGGAATTAAAACATCAATGGATGGATTAACCAGAAAATTAGACAAAAATAATAAAGCATTAATGAAGATGGATATTAAAAGTTATTGTGGACTTGAATTTCAGAAGCAACCTAGAGAATATGAAAATTGAAAGGTTAAGAAAAAGAGGACAAAATGAAAGTTTCAATCAAATAGAATAGGGAGAAAATTTTGTTCTAAGAAATAATTACTGACAGTTTTCCAGAATTTTTGAAAAAAAACTGAACTTCATTAAACCCCAATCAGGACAAAAAAACAAACAAACAAACAGCTAGACACATCATACTAAATACAGATAATAAAGAAAAAAGAGATTATCTAAAAGCAGCTAGAGAGGAAAGACGAATCCTCTACAAAAAAACAAACCAAACTCACTGCCATTGAGTCGATTCCAACTCATAATGACCACTGTTGGGTTTCCGAGGCTGTAAATCTTTACAGAAGTAAATTGCCCCATCTTCCTTCCACAGAGCAGCTGGTGGGTTTGAACTACTGACCTGCTAATTATCAGCCAAATGCCTTATCCACTTCACCACCAGTACACTTTTTCCTCTACAAAGGAATAGCATTTAATTTGACTGCTGACTTCTCACCCACAGTATTGGAAACCAGAGAGCAGTGGAATAACACCTTCCATGTGCTGACAGAAAACAATTGTTAACAAAAGTTCTATAAGATTTTTCAAAAATAAGGGCAAAATGAGGATGTTTAAAAATAACCCAAATAAATAAAACTGAGATGATTGATCACTAGAAGTCGTCATTAAAGAAAATTCTACACAATGTACTCCAGGCTGGTGGAAGGTGGTCCAAGAGGGAAGATCTGAGGTACAAGAAGGAATGGTGAGTAATTATATTTATAAATACGTAAATAAATCCAAAAAACCTTAACATAAAACTCAGCACAATAAAATAATAATAATATCACATTTACAGGGACAAAAGCAAAGCAGATTAGATGTAAAGTATCAGACAACATAAGCATTGGGTTTGGTGGAGGAATGGGGATAATTGGAACAAAACAAATTTTAAGGACTTTTACTTTTTCAAAAAGAGACTTAAAATAATGATTAATTGTAGAATTATTAAGAATGCATGTTAAAATTGTTAGACAAACCACTAAACGAAAATATATAGAGAATATAACTTTCAAATGAGTGAAAACAAACAAACAAAAAATACAAACCAAAAAAAAACCTCACTTAATTCACAAGAATGCAAGAAATATTTGTGTTGGGGGGAGAGCAGAAAAAGTGAGGCAAAAAAAAAAAAAAACACATAATAAAATGGTACAAATAAGTTTAAATATATTGGGAATTACTATGAATGTAACAGAACTAAACTCTCTACTTAAAAGACAAAAATTGATAGCCTAGATAAATATAATCCAGCATATTATTTACAAAAGGCATATTTCAAACATAAGGATATAGATATATTAAAAGTTAAATGCTGGAAAAAGATACAACAGGCAAATATTAATCAAAAGAAAACTGAAGAAATATATTAATATCAGAAAAAAAATTGAGACAACTTTATAACTGATAATGAGGATCACTACATAGTGATACCAAACCAAACCAAACTCATTGCCATCGAGTTGGGTCCAACTACTAGTGACCCCTCCTTCCTTGGGTTTCTGAGGTGGTATCACTATGGAGGTAGATTGCCCTTCCTTCTGAGGAGTGGCTGGTGGGTTTGAACCACCAACCTTTTGGTTAGCAGCATAATGCCTTAACTACTGCACTATCTCTTACAAAACATACGGCAAGCACCATTATTAATAGTCAAAAGTTTAAGATCAAGGGATAAGATAAGGATGCCCACTACCAATATCCCTATCCAACAATTATACTCAAGGTCATAGCTAAGGGCATTGAAACAAACAAACAAAAAAGAAATGAAATTTGTAAAAATTAGAAAGGAAGAAACAAAACTGCTGTCATTCACAAATGTAGAAAATCCAAAATAATCTACATATGAATTATTAGGGTTAATAAGAGTTTAGTAAGATGTCTGGATACAAAATTAATGTCAAAATTAATTGCCTTCCTACATCCTAGAGGTAATCAGTTAAAAAATATAAGTTTAAAAAGATACCATTTATAATATTAATAAAAATACAAAATGTTTAGTAATAAATTTATAAAAGAGATGTAAGTCTTCTTTAGATAAAGCTCTAAAACTTCATTGAAACACTTAAAATTAGTTCTAAAACTGTGCAGTTATACCATGTTTGCCATGTTTTTTAATAGAAGGAATGAATATTATAAAGATGTAAATTCCCCCCTTTTGATCTATGGATTCAGCAAAATTCCATTATGATTTTGCTCTTTTTATAGAACTTGATACGCAAATTCTTAAACTTATACAGAAGATCAAAAGGCTGAGGATAGTCAAAACAATGCTGAAGAAGCAGCATAAAGCAGTAGAATTGTCCCTACTCTAGGACAAAACTTCTTATAAATTATTGTAAATGCAATTAAAATAAACTTAATTTTTTTTTAATCAGTAGATACATTAAAGAGAATGAACAGATGAGATACAAGCAGAGAGAAGATATTTGCAATATATGTTATTACAAAAGATTTCCAGAATATGTAAAAATACTTATGAAGCAATAAGAACAACAAAATGACTCAATAGAACAGTGGACATAAGCCGTAAGCAGGCATTTTACAGAAAAGAAACACACATATGACTTATAATGTTATGGAAAAAAGCTCAATGCCATCACCAAGCAGGGAATGAGAAACTTTTTACACCCACCAAACTGGCAAAAACAACAACACAGTTGCCAGCTTACTGTGTTATTGAGGGCGTAGAGCCACAGGAAAACTTATTGTTAATAAGAGTGTAAATTGGTACAACCACTTGAAAAAAAACAGTGTAGTATTAACTAGGAAAGCTGAATATCTGCATATTCTATGACCTTGCAATTCTATTCCTACTAGAAGAAACTCTTACATAAGTGCTAGTAGACACATGCAAGAGAATTCATAGCTGCATTATTCAGCTCCAAACAACCAAATGCCCATCAACAATAGATGAAAAAATAAAATACGGTATATTCAATTCTGTATGTGAAGGAATACTATGTTGTTGTTGTTAGGTGCTCTTGAGCTGGCTCAGACTAATAGTGACCCTATGTACAACAGAACAAAACATTGCTCTGACATGCACCATCCTCACAATCCTTGTTATACTTGAGCCCATCATTGCAGCCACTGTGTCAATCCATCTTATTGAGGGTCTTCCTCTTTTCGCTGCTCCTCCATTTTACCAAGTATGATATCCTTCTCCAGGGAATGGTTCCTTCTGACAACATGACCAAAGTAGGTGAGATGAAGTCTGGCCATTCTCACTTCCAAGGAACATTCCAGATGCATTTCTTCCAGGACAGATTTGTTTGTTCTCCTGGCAATCCATTGTATTTTCAGTATTCTTCACCAACACCATAATTCAAAGGTATCGACTCCTCTTTAGTCTTTCTTATTTGTTGTCCAGTTGACCAGTCATATGTCTGTGCATATGAGGCAATTGAAAATACCATGGCTTGGGTTAGGCACACCTTAGTCTTCAAAGTGATATCTTTGCTTTTCAACACTTTGTTGTGTTGTTGTTATGTGCCATCAAGTCAGACCCAACTGATAGCGACCTCTCTTTGGGTTTCCGAGGCAGTATCATTCCAGTAGATTGCCCCATCTTCCTTCCCAGGTGTGGCTTCAAAGATCTTTAAAAACAGATCTGCTTGGGGCAGTAAGACATCTGATTTCTTGACTGCTGCTTCCATGGGTGTTGATTATGGATCCAAGTAATAAAAAATCTTTGACAACTTCAATCTTTTCTCTACTTGCCATGCTGCTGATTATTGGTCCAGTTGTGAAGATTTTTGTTTTCTTTATGTTGAGGTGTAATCCATACCGCAGACTATAGTTTTTTAACCTTCATCAGTAAGTGCTTCAAGTCATCTTCATTTTCAGCAAGCAAGGTTGTGTCATTGCATATCTCAGGTCATTAATGAGTCTTATGCTGCTTTCTTCTTCATATAGCCCAGCTTCTTGGATTATTTGCTCAACATGCTCAGTTTATTTCCTAATGAGCACAATGAAATGTTCAGGAATTCCCATTCTTTGCAATGTTACCCATAATTTATGATCCACACAGTCAAGTGCCTTTGCATAGTCAATAAAACACATGTAAACATCTTTCTGGTATTCTCTGCTTTTAGCCAAGATACACTGATATCAGCAATAATATCCCTCATTCCACATCTTCTTCTGATCCAGTTTGCGTTTCTGGAAGTTCCCTGTCAATATACTGCTGCAACCATTTTTGAATTGACTTCAACAAGATTTTACTTGCATGTGGTATTAATGGCATTGTTTGATAATTTCCACATTTTTTTTTTTAATCACCTTTCTTTGGAATGGGAACAAATATGAATCTTTTCCAGTCAGTTGGCCAGGTAGTTGTCTTCCAAATTATTAGACATAGACATGTAAGTGCCTCCACTACAGCATCCATTTGTTGAAACATCTCAGTGGGTAATCTGTCAACTTCTGGAGTCTTGTTTTTTTGCCAATTCCTTCAGTGCAGCTTTGATTTCCTCCTTCAATACCATTGATTCTTCATCACATGCCACCTCCTGAAACAACCTTTTTTGTACAGTGACTCTGTGTATTCCTTCCATCTTCTTTTGATGGTTCCTGCATCATTCAATATCTTCCCCATGGAATCTTTCAATATTGCAACTCAAGATTTGAATTTTTTTTTCAGTTCTTTCAGCTTGAGAAATGCCAAGCATGTTCTTCCCTTTTGGTGTTACAACTCCAGGTCTTTGCATATTTCATTATAGTCATTTACTTTTTCTTCTTGATCTGAAATCTTGTTCAACTCTTTTATCTTGTCATTTCCTCCATTTGCTTTAGCAAGTCTCCATTCATAGTCAGCCGCAGGGATCCAGGTGCAGAGAGGGAAATCAGGCATGCCCAAAGCAGCAGTGAGGGAGAGGAGGAAAAGGGGGATTAAAAGCCAGGAACTCGGACAGAGGAGCACTCAGCTGCAGGGATCCAGGTGAGGAGAGGAACTCAGGCACACCCAAAGCAGCAGGGTGGGAGAGCTGGAGAAGGGATTAAAAGGCCTAGGAATCTGGACAGAGGAGGAGTCAGCTGCAGGGACCCAGGTAAGGGTGGTACAAGAGATTTCCAACAGGGAGGCAAACTTTTCTGTCAATTTGTCCTACCGTGGGGATGTGTTGATGTGAGTTTTGAGGCTGAGCCACTGGTGTTTCTAACCCAGCGGGATGCACATGGTGACCAGGTATCAGCCCAGCTTACAGACTGAGACAGGCTAGGAAGAAGGAGGAGGCCATCCACTTCTCAATGAATTGGCCAGGGAAAACCTTATGAATAGCAAAGAAACACTGATACATTACCGCACAAGTTTATGAATAGTCCGGTTAGGTTAGAAGGCTCTCAAAATAGGATTGGAAAAGAGCTGCATCATCAGAGTAAACCCAGCCTTACTCCTATGGATAAGGTAAAGCTTTTGAGACCTCCATTTGCTGATGTGGCACCACTCAAATTGAAGAGAAACAGCTGCAGACATCCATTAATCATCAGAACATGAAATGTACAAAGT
>NW_006921602.1:20291353-20306748 GCF_000298275.1 Orycteropus afer afer
AAGAAAACCTGCAATATCTGGGGATAAGGCACTACGAGAAAAAAAGTAGAGAAAGAGGATAATGAAGGAAAAAAATGGGAAAAATGCAAAAAGAAAAACAAGGAATGGGGTTAACCATGAGAAAAAGGGGGGAAAATAGAAAAATAAAGAAAAAGAAAAAGAAAACCCTCAAATTTAAAGAAAAATTTTTTAAAAAATTAAAATTTCAATGAAGAACAGGGAAAAGAAAAAATGCTGAAAACTAGGACCTGGGAGGGGAAGGTTAAGAATAATAGTAAAAAGGACAGAAGTATTAATAATAATAGTTGTTTTAAAACAGACAAATACAAGCAAACTAATCACCAGAGAAAAGAAAGCAAAAAATAAAAAAAGGGGAAAAAAAAAAATCGTTGGAGAACAGGGCAGGGCACCCAGGCTCCATCTGAGCACACAGACTGTGATGGAGTTCCTGTGGTCCCAGAAGGTAGGTGGGAGTGGGGGATGGCCGTACCTCTGTTCACCAAGCAGGTGTGGGGTGTAAGAGTAACAAGAGGAATGTGGTACCTTTTCAGTCTTGCAGGTCTGGAGTGACCTTGGGGTTGCTGGAAAGCAAAATGTGTTCTTAAGCCCCAGGAATCTGTGAGCGTGCTGTCTCTTTAAATATCCAAAATAGTCAAGCCGCTTTTAAACCTTCAAAATGGCGGCACCCTCTGGACTGACAAAAGTCCACAGCTCAGCCCGCCTTTCTCTTCACCTTCTCCATTTATTCCCCAACCATCAGAGCAGTCCTCTGTGTGGTCCCTGGCTAGCAGGGCTGATTTTTAGGTTAATTCTTAGGTCCTACCACCACTTGGGAATCTCCAAGCTATCTGTGCACTCAGGATCGCTCAGGATTGCTGCCAGACCGCAGCTCCGTATGTGTCCTTGTTTGGTATTTTCACTCAAATTCTTCTGTTAGTTGGGGTTTAGTCCACTTCTGTATCCTCCCCTTCAAGGCTCAGGGGTTCAAGATTATCTTCTGTGTCTGTGTTAATTGGTTTCCCTTTTCTTTGTTGAAGAGGGTCTGTGCAGTCTTTTTGCCTAGTCCGCCATCTTGCTGGAACTCCCTGACACATTTTTTTGATGATAAATGTGACACCATTTGTGGCAGTTAAGGTTGTGTGCCAACTTGGTCAGGCTTGGTTGAGTAGCTGGGCAGCTGGTGGTAGTTATTCCCCATGATGAGACTGGCACTCAGCTTCATGAAGGGATCTATCACAAGCAGCTGAGTAGCTGCTTAAGGGATGTGGTCTGCTTCCATATAAGAAGCAGCTTTGGGAATAGTCTCTAATTTATGGCACGCTTGAACCCTGCATGTAGCTGAGCCGTTGTTCAGCAACCTGTCACACTCTGCCAATCTTGGGACTTTCAATGGACTTGAATCACTGGCCTGTCCTGTGGTTTGGTGACATTAGGATTGTGGCATTTTATTTTTCAACCTTGGGCTTGTTAGCCTCAGCAGCCAGTAGCTACCTGAGTGAAGAGATGCTTATAGCTTCAGTGAGATGGGAGCAAGAGGCAGAGTTGAAGCCCAATGTCGAGGGGCTTTCACACAGCCCCTAGAGCCTGGCACTTGGAACTTGGACTAGTCTCCAAAAACTGGAAGAATAAACTATTTGTTAAAGCCATCCCACTTGTGGTATATTCCTGTCAGAGCGGCACTAGGTAACCAAAACACCATTTCTATTCAATTTTTCATTCCCAGCATACTAGAGCATATGATTGTCTGATTCAAAATGGCCAAAATCAGTCTATTTCAGCTCACTAATGCCTAGGATATTGATTTTTATGTGTTCCATTCCATTTTTTACAATTTCCAACTTCCTACATTCATACTTCATATGTTCCACGATTATTGATGGATGTTTGCAGCTGTTTCTTCCTATTTTGAGTCATGTCCCTTTGGCAAATGGAGGTCTCAAAAGCTTCACTCCCTCTATGTCATTAAGGTTGACTCTACTTTGAGGAGGTAGCTCTTCCCCAGTTGTATTTTGAGTGCCTTCCAATCTGAGGGCCTCATCTTCTGGCACTATATCAGATAATCTTTCAGGGCTATTCATAATGTTTTCCAGTAATATATCAGACAGTGTTTCACTGTTATTCACAAAATTTTCACTGGCTAACATTTTCAGAAGTGGATGGCCCCATCCGTCTTCCCAGTCTGTCTTAGTCTGCAAGCTCCACAGAAACCTGTCCACCATAGGTGTCCCTGCAGGTATTTGAAATACCAGCAGCACAGCCTCCAGCTTCACAGCATGTCACCACAGTATGACACACTGATGGACAAGTGATGGAAGGAATACTATACAGCAGTGAAAATGAATGACCTACTCACAGCTGGCCTCAGAAATGTGTATAAATATAAAAAATGTAAAACTGAACAAAAGAAGCAAGTCATCGATGAGTCCATAGTAGTGTGACTCCATTTATACAAATTTGAAAAAAAAAATCAAATAATACGTTTTTAGGGGTACATTCATAGCTGATAAGAAAAAGCAAAAGAGAACAGTTAACACAAAAATCTGGCTAGTGGTTAACTCTGGAGGGAAGGAGGAGAATGGGATCAGGGCAAGGTACAAGGTTGACTTTTAAGGTTGGATAAGATTCTGTTTCTAATCCTAAATGGTGAATACACAGCTGTTCATTTAGTTATTCGTTTCTGAACTATACATCAGCTGTTTATATTCTATTGTGTGTATGATACAATTCACAGTTTAACAACAACAAAGCTCCTAACAGTCATAGGGCAATTTAAACCCAGACTGTCAACTGAAATCCAACTGTGGGGAAAATGTAAGCTATTTCACAATGGCAAACTCAAGGCTAAACAATGAAGCATTGAGTTTCTGACAAGGCTGCAGCATCCCCCTGGCCTATTTTATAGATGAGTCCTTTCTGACAAGTCCTGGCTCCTGTCTGATCCTCCTCATGCTGGCAAGGAAAAGATAGGGCTTCTCTCCTTCTTCCTCTTCTTGTTAATGAGATTGCAAGCCTGGGTCAACTACTTTGCCCAAGGTCACACAGCTAGTGAAGGTTCCCAGTCCACTGCTCACTTCACCTATTATTATGCAGTGTTTTATTTTATCCTCCCCGGGAGGGCTTTGGAGAAGAGAATATTAAAAGGCTACAGTAATTAGCCTCACATTGTAACACCCTTGACTCCAGGCTAGTTTCTTCAGCCTCAATCATGGAGGGAAAATTTTAATTTTGCCCTTCTCAGATAGGTCTGAGTTTTTGGCTGGAAGGTAAGAAAGGATTTCTGAAGATGCTCTAGTGTCTAGGGTAGATCTGAGTAGCTATTAGTGGTCTTTGAGCATTAACTGTAGTCTCTGTGGAGGGCAAAACAATAAGTCTTATGGATAGGGGCGTAGTTTGTGTGGGCACTTTGAAGTAGTCTGGGTGGGTTTCCAAGGTTGTGAAATTGTTCATTCCAGCTTAAAAACTGTCTGTTTCTTGATGTCAGCTTCTGACCTGTGGAGCAGAGCTGCAGTTGAGCAGGTGGGAGTTGCAGGGGAGGTGCACGTAGAGACTCCTCCCCCGTCACAAAACCCTACACCCCTGCCTTTATAAGTCATTTAAGGAAACCATCCTATAACACTTTCTAAAACAACAACAACAACAAAAAAGATAAAACCAGGCACTTTGTATTTAAACAGGTATAAATTATTGAGAAGTATAAAATGTAACCCCATCTGGGACTTGGAAGTTACTGGGAGTCACCAGTCTGGTTAAAGACTAAGTTTCAGGTCTATTTATCATTTGTTGCCTACTGGGGATGGAGGTGGGAGTGTGGATTGCTTTTCCTTAACTGCTGTTGTGATGCCCACAGTCAACTGAAGATTCTTTATGCTATTGTGTGGTTGATTATCAAGATTCTCCCTTGAGAACTTGACAATAATTCAAAGATCAGATGCTCTGTATCATGACAAACATTTGTGGAGGTGTGTCAGGGCCTTGTTAGAAGCTTGACCTCTGCCACCCGACTAGGCACTGTCCTCCTCTGACATGCCCATGATGCAGGCACAGAGCCTGGGGAAATTGGTGCTTGTGCAGCATTTGCCTTACAAAGCCCATTGCCCCTTGCCTATGAACATCACTCTTCTTATTCTAGGTTCTCTCCTTTTACCATTAGCCAGGGAAAGTATCATCACATCCTTAATAATCAACTAACCTGCTTTAGGAGAACATCTGGTCTTTGGAAAAGACTTATGCCTGTTTAACTCCAAAAGACAATGGGAATTTTGTCCTCATTTAAGAATTCCCAATGCAATGAATTCAATAAACTAAAATTATTTTTGGTAAACGCAAGCACTTGACTTTAAAATGCTTAAACACTCCTCTGGAGTTTTTCTTATGTATGTCTGAAAAGATTCTATCATGTATCAGAAAATCATTGCAACATTGTGGTTAAGGTTTTGGACTCCAAACATTTGGAGTCCATCAGACCTGCTAGTTTCCAATCTTGCCTCAGCCTCAGGTGTCACTTTCTCTTCCTCATCTGTCAGGTCTGACAGATGGCTGGCAATCTCTAACTCACAGGGCCTTGTGAGCATTAAGTGAGATAATGCCATAGATTGCGTCCTCTGTCAGTAAATGTGTAGGGTTTCTTAATTGATGCTCATAGTTACAACTGTTTCTGAACTTGTTTTGGCAATTCTCTGACGTCAAAGGGCATCCTGTGGAATGCAGACTGTGACAAATGAATATACCTATATCTTAATGTATTACGTAACTGCACTGAGAGAGGTGGTAGTGAGGTAAACAGCTGACCTTAGTAACTTTGGTAATGAGTGTTTTGACCAGAAGTTGACCAAAAGGAACTGTATATGAACACTACACTCTACTTGGTAAATTTGTTTCTCATGGAGTTGGTGTTGCACCCAGATCTTGAATCCCCAAAAACCACCAAGGAGCAGATTCCACTGCAAAAGCATAGGGGTTGTTCATTCAAGCTCGAGCTCGGACCCCCAACCATCACCGATGCAGTGGTTCAGGATTGAGAGCCCCGAACTCAGGGGTAATGGGGTTTTTATAGGGGGTACAGCAAGAACGGGAAGTTTCAATCAGAAAATTACAGGATTGGTTGATATTTTCCAAGTTGCTAGTTGTTCCTAATTGATTGGCTCTGTCTTGTGGGCTGAAGCCACAAACTGTCTTTTCTAACTATTTTAGGTAAGGTATTTCTCTACCATTTACTGATTGGTTGTTGCTAAGGAGAATGCTTGGGAGTATCGATGAGGTGGGGGTAGTTAGGACTCTCTGTGGTTTTTCCAGTAACTAAAGCACTAAAGCCTGAAGTAAATGCTAAGGCATATTGCAAAATGGCTACATACTTAAAATGGTTACATACAGGGTGGTTATATAGAGACATGGTCTCACTTTGGGTTAACAGTTTTGAAGTTACTTTACATGTAAAGTAAGGTTGAACAAATAAGTTAATGGATGGTAGATGGTGGGAACTAGGCTTCTCACTGCCAGAGAGGAAAGTTATAGATAAGTGAAAAATGAAGACTAGTATGAACCCTATGGTAATGGATTAGAGTTGGACCCTCTCAATATTAACTTAAGTTTAGCTTGAGAGAGAGATAGATCAATGACAGATATGTGTATATACATGGGTGAATATACATGCATGTATTTTCTTGCTCTGTGTTAGAGCTCCGTGGGCACTCAACAACCATGCCACACACTGGGGTACCCAACAGGAGATTTTATTAAAGAGGCGAAAGGGCACCTGTGCCGAGGAAGGACAGAAGAGGAAGAAGAAGAGGAAGAAGAAGAAGAAAGAAGAAGAAGAGAGAGGAGGACGAGAGAGGAAGAAGAGAGAGGAAGAAGAGAGCTAGCAGGGGAGAGGGTGGTCTTATATAGACCTGGGGTTAGGAGGTTGTACGTCAGAACTGGGGGAATGGGTCTTAATCTATCAGAAGCTATGTTGCCTTTTAAAATTCGTGCCTTGCAGGAAGCTCAGTTTCAACTTCCTTTAACTGACTTATGACCTTGGGTGGGGCAGCAGGGAATGAAGAAGAACCTGGAAGAGCCACGCAAGATGGTGTGGCATATCTCTAACACTCTCTCTGTTCATTGACCCAGTCTAGAAGTAATAACACTCCAGTAACAATGAGCACATGCCAGATCTTGGTTTTAAAATCCCAGTCCCTAATATAAAGGACCAGAGCTCCTTGGAGAAATGTCTGTTTCAAGAGATGTGGTGCAAAATATATGATGACTTTGGAGCATTGTGTAGTAACAGAAACTAAAGAAATGCTTAAAGAAAAAAAGATGAGGCATGTCAAAGGGAAGCAGGACCAACTTGAAAGAGGACCCAATGACCAAAGCTGGAATAATTTGAGCAAGAAAATAAATGACATAGTATTGAATTATAAGCCGAAGTATAAAATAAATATACATGAGTCCATATTGATATAAATAAATGATTAAATAAAGAAAGAAAAGGAAGAGAGATAATTTTCCTTACAGATGAATTCTGAACAATATATGTAGATACTGCCCCCCCAAGAAGATCAAATCCTTACCCCCTCTCAAGTCCAAGGTGAGCTAAATTTGGTGTTTTAGTTAACTAAGATTGCCATCCAAAAAAAGAATGCCACACGTCTGCAGCTTTAAAGAACAGACATTTATTTTCTCATAATTCAGGAGGCTAGAAGTCTGAATTCAGGGTGTAACTCTGGGGAGGAGGTTAATGGAGAACCTATTGTATCTATTTCTGCTTCTAGTATCTGGCAATCCATGGAGTTCCTGGGTTTGTACATTCATCTGCTAAGCATGTCTATCTTCACGTGGGATCTTCCCCCTGGGTGTATTTCTGCATCTATTCTGTTCTTTATATAATTCAGATTATAAAAAGATTAGGTTTAAGACTCACTCATTCTGGTATGACTTCATTAACATACAAAACAAAATCCTATTTTTGAGCAGGATCACATCCTTAGGTACAGGGGCCAGGACTTCAATATATGTTTTTGGAAAGACAATTGAATCTGTAACACTTGGTGACACACTTCCAAAGAATAGAGTACAAAATGAAAAAAAAATAATAATAATTTTACAGTGTAGAAATCTACTGTTCTGGTTACCTAGTGCTGCTCTGACAAGCACATACCACAAATGGGATGGCCTTAACAAACAGGAGTTTATTTTCTTACTGTTCAGGAGGCTAGAAGTCCAAGTTCAAAGTGCCAGGCTCTAGGGGGTGGGTGAAAGTCCCTCAACCTTGGTCTTCAGCTCTGCCTCATACTCTCGGCCCACTGAAGCTAGAGGCATCTCTTCACTCAGGCAGCTACTGGCTGCTGAGGCTAACAAGCCCAAGGTCGACAAATAAAATGGCACAGTCCAGATATTACTAAATCACATGGCAGGCTATTAATTCAAGTCCATTATAAGTCCCAAGGTCAGCAGAGCATGGCAGGCTGTTGAACAATGACACAGCTACACGCAGGGCTCAAGGTGTCATAAGCTAGAGACTGTTCCCCAAGGCTTCTCCTCATATCCAGGAAGCAGACCACAACCCTAAGGTGCTCACAGTAGATTCCACCATGGAGTTGATTACCAGTCTCATCATGGGGAATACTACATAGAGCTGTCCAGACATTCAACCAGGCCCAGCCAAGTTGACACACAAACTTAACCACTACGCCTACTTAATGAAGATCAGCATCACCAGTGATGTCATGTTGATATCATGTACCCCTCACATGATGAGATCAGAAGGGCACTTCACCTCTGTGGTATTTTTCCTCCAAATCCATAATCCCAACCTAAAAAGAAAAACATCAGACAAACCCAAACTGTGGGATATTTTACCAAATACCAGACCAATACTTCTCAAAACTATCAAGGTCATGAAAAACAAGGAAAGACAGAAACTGTCACAGACATAAGCAGACTAGAGAAACACAATTAAAAGCAGCGTGGAATCCTGAATTAATCCTGGAATAGAAAGAGGACATTAGTGGAAAAAAGAGGACAGGTGAAATCCTAATACCAAAAAACCAAACTCAATGCTATTGAGTCAATTTGACTCATAGTGACCCCTCCTTGGGTTTCCAAGGCAGTATCACTACAGAAGTGGATTGCCTAACCTTCCTTCCGAGGAGTGGCTGGTGGGTTCGAACAGCCAGCCTTCTGGTTAGCAGTCAAGTGTCTTAGGTATTATGCTACCAGAGCCCCTAGTCTATAGTTTAGTTAATGGTATTATAGTGCTAATGTTGGCTTCTTAGTTTTAATAATGTACAATGATTATGTAAGCTAAACAATGAAGGAAGCTATGTAAGGGATATATAAGAACTCCATGTACTATCGTTGCAACTTTTCTATAAATCTATAATTATTACAAAATAAAGAGTTTATTTTTAAACAAAGATTATCTGGATCCATCACTTAACAGCTGTGTGGCCTTGGGCAAGTTATTTAATCTTTTAGTGTCCCAATCTCATCTTTTATGAAAATGTGGTTAATAATAAAACCTGCCACATAGGGTTATTGTAAGGATAATTGAGTTAATGCATGTGAACTGCTTATAGCAGTGCCTGTCACATGGTAAGTGTTTATTAAATGTTGGCTATAATTAAAAGTTTTGTTTTCTTTTATACACGACTTGTTTTCCATGACTATGCACTCATGTATGATAATTCGCTCCATAAACCAGGGTACTTCAAAGTGTGGTATGGTTGGGATCACACAAGACTACTCACTGGAGTGTTAGAAGAAAAATTAGAACTTCCGTTCATGTGTTCCATTTATTGCATTCTCTTAAATTTTCTATTTTAGTGTTACATGGTGTCATGCATATATTAATCCAGGAGATTAGGAAATAGTTTATAAATACATATAAAAAGGGGCTGTGCTCAACTTTTGTTACTGATAGGATGTATTGGTTTCTTAGGGCTGATGTAACAAAATGCCACAAATTGTGTGTCTTATAAGAATTTGTTTTTTCACAGTTCTGGAGTCTAGGAGTCTGAGACCAGGGTGTTGGCTGTGTTGATTCCTTCTGAGGCTTTCAGGGACAAACTGCTCTATACCTCTCTCCTAGCTTCTAGGAGCTCTGGTAGCTTAGTGCCTAAGGCACTTGACTGCTAACCAGAAGCCTGGTGGTTCAAACCCACCAGCCACTCCTTGAAAGGAAGATGGGGCAATCTACTTCCATAGTGATACTGCCTTGGAAACTCAAAGAGGGGTCATTATGAGTCGGGTCTGACTTGATGGTACATAACAACAACAAGATTCTAGTAGCTCCAGACATTCCTTGACTTACAGTTGCAATGTCATATGGCATCCTCCTCTGTCTCTGTGTTTCCTCCTCTGTCTCTGTGTTTCTTTTCTTTTATATGGACACTAGTCAAAGAGGATTAGGACCCACCCTACTTACGTTTAACCTCTTATAATTAAACTGATAACATCTTCAAAAATCCTATTTCCAAACAGGGTCACGTTTACAGGTGGGGTTAGATTTCAACATATCTTTTTTGGGGACAAATTCAATTCACAACAGTGTAAATGATCAAAAAGGCTTAGGGAGTAGTCCCATGGACTAGTGTTGAGTGCCGTGAGTCACTGTTCCTGAGGCAGGCATACTCTTGCATCTGTGTGACCTTCTTTGGGCTCAAAGACACAGCCACTTAGGCAAACTAATTTTGCATTAAGCCATAATGCCTAACCCATTTAAACCTGCATGAAAATAACATTTTAGCCTAGAAAGCTAAAAATGTGAGGGTTGTTTCAATATATATTTACTACCCAGTGTTCCTTCAGCATGGATTATTTCAATTTGTTCTATTACTGGATGAAATCTCTCCACTTATTTTTGAAACTGTAAATTTTCCCTCTGGCTACCACCACTTATTTATTACTTCACAATAGCCTTGTCAAGTTCTTTCAGGCATAGTAAGTTTATGGGTTTAAAGCTTTTTGAATCTAAATGGTGATATTTGTAGCAAGGTAGAATGGAATTTTTTTTGAGGCATGAATAACATAACTGACATACATTTTAAGTTTTGAATGTATTCATTTATTTACCACCAATCATTCAAACAGAGATTTGGTAAAAAAAAAAATGTCCAAGGTCTTAGAGACAGTCAGACCTAGGTTCAAATCCTGCTGCTGCCCTTTACCAGTGATGTGTACTTGCATGATTTCTTTCTTTTTAATTCCCTTATGCTCATTTCTTCATTGGAAAAATAGGGAACATGTTTACCTTGCAGAGTTTTCTAAGGAGTAACAATAATGTATGTGAAGCACTTGGCATAGTGTCTGAGGCATTAACAAATGGTGACTTTACCCTCATTATTGTTAGTTTATTGCTCTTGTGATAAACCTATGAAAAGTAAGAAGTATAAAATATGATCCTTACCTGTAAGGACACACACACATATAAATACACACGTAGATTCATCTGAAGTTATTACTGATACGATTGATGAACTTGTTAAAAAATGGCATAAATAGGCTTATAATGAAAAGCAACAGTCTCCTGGTCTACCTCTCTTGAGTCCTAGTTCCAGTTTCCCTAAATCAAATCAAACCAAACCTTCTGTCATTGGGTCAGCTCTAACTCATAGTGATGCTACAGAACAGAGTAGAACCACCCCACAGGGTTTCCAAGGCTGTAAATCTTTACAGAAGCTGACTGTCACATCGTTCTCTTGCTGAGCCACTGGTGGGCTTGAACCATCAACTTTTCAGTTAGCAGCTGAGTGTTTAATCACTACACCACCAGGGTTCTTATTCTCCAAAAGCAACCTTTTACTCACTGTTTCTATCTTTCCTTTCTCTGTGGTTCATTCCATAACTCAAAATAATAAGCTATTCTTTATTAGGAGCCCTGTGGCACAGTGGTTAAAGCACTTCACTGCAAACTGAAAGGTTGGCAATTCAAAACCTACCAGCAGCTCTATTCAAGAAAGATGTAACAATCTGCTTCCATAAATATTTGAAGTCTTGGAAATTCTAGCAGGCAGTTCTACCCTGTCCTATAGGGTCACTGTGAGTCAGAATTTACTCCATGGCAGCGGGTTTGTTTTTCTTAATACTTTATTTCCTAATTTCATCAGCTGCGGAACAGTCCAGTGACTCCTTGTTATGAACAATAAAGAGTTAGGTCACAAGACACTATGCCTCCCCTACTTCTCTCCCTAATAAGCAATAGTTATATTATTAATTTAAAAAAATATTCCTCTATTTGTGATATTTTACACTTTAAATATGTGCTTAGTTTTCTATGTCTTGTTTTATCAACCTCAGTCAGCATTTTACTCCCCTGTATGAAAGGTAAGTTTATCACTCATTCTTTTTCACTTCTTATCTTCTGTAAAAAGTAGTCTAATTCTCCCAAATGCAATCTGATGAGGAATCAGCTGAATAACAAATTTGCTGCATTTATCAAATTTAAGATTTTCACATTTCATATTGATGTGATTGCTTTGGATTCTTCCTCAGCAGTTCCATTTTTATGGGGAATGTAAGCCAACCTTTTTAATTAATCTAGAGCCCCTTTTGTCAGCTACATGTTTGCTTTTATGTTGCCAACATTTGTAAGATTTGCGTTCAGTTCTGAAATTGTAATCAAGGCTTCCCTGCTTTCCCTATGGTTGATTAAAGAGTTATAATCCCCCCCACACACACACACACAAAGGCATTTTAATTATTATAATCAGGTAATTATTGCCCACTACAGGGAGGGATAACATGCTGGGATTACATGTCTTTCTCTACAGGTCCAACAACAGGAACTATTTTGGGCTTCTCGAAAGACAAGAGGCATAACGTCATCAAAGGTAAATGGTTTTCCTTTTCTTCCAATCCTTCTTTTGCTTTAAATTATGTTACATTTACTTTGCTTTGTATTTGGATTATTAGTTTCTTGTAGTCTTTTGTATTCCTGACACTTCTTGTCTTTAATGTCCCTTTTTCCCCAGCCATGGCTTCCCTTCTTTTCTGACAAACAAGAAGAGTATTTCTTCACTATAGCCTGAAGTTTACTAAGTCTTTCAAACATATCTGCTACTGCCAGGTCCTTATCTTTTTCCTGGACTATGTTCTATCTGAATTTGGAACCACTGCTCTTTTCTGAAGGAGTAGTTAAAGTGTCAGCTGCTAACTGAAAGCTCGGTGGTTCGAACCAACCAGCCATTCAACAGGAGAAAGATGAGGCAGTCTGCTTCTGTAAAGATTTACAGTGTCGGAAACCTTATGGGGCAGTTCTACTCTGTCTTATAGGGTTGCTATGAGTCAGAATCAACTTACAGCAGTAGGTTTTTTTTTTTTTTTTTTTGGCTCTCTTCTGTATCTGGGATTTTCTACATGACCCAGATTGGCTCCACTGTTTCCCGGATCCAAGGTCTTTCTCTTTCTGGATTGTTCTCATTCATTGTTTATGGAACACATTCTTTAAAAGCTTCTTTAAAAACTCACAAGTTGTTTTTTGAGGACTTTTTATTTCTGAAAATGTCTTCACTGATATAAGTCACAGTTGATTGATAGCTTGGCTGGGTATATAATTCTGTTTTCAAAATCATTTTCCCTCCACTTTCCTCTGACAACAATATAGCTTATGAGAAGTCTAATGTTAGCATATTTCTTATATTTTGTAGGTAATCATTTTATTCCCCTGCCAACCATCATAGAAGAATATTTCCTTATTCTTGTATCATGATGTGACTAGTTGTGCATATTTAGAAAAAAAGGATGTGCTAGGCAAGTCTTTTACTGATGATGTATAGCCTTCATTTTGGGGAATATTTTTTTACTTTAAAAATAAGTCCTTCCTTTCCATTTTCTTTACTTTTCTCTATCACCTAGTACTTGAATAATAGACTTCCTCGATTGATACTGTTTCTGTGTCTCTTCTTTTATGTCATATTTATAATCTATTTGCCTTTTTTGGCTTATATTATGAAAGACTTGGGCCAGAAGCAGCCAGAGCTGCCTCTGCTTAGCTATGCAGGCACTGTGTGGAAAACCTTCATTGGAATGTGAACTTCTGATGTCACAGGCCAAAAAACAGACCCTTTGATGGCCATGACATTGCACCCCTACTGTACCCCCTACTAATGCTAATTAACTCTTAGAATACTTTACAAGTCATTGCATGACTTCTTTGCTTCAGAGCGAACAAAAATGGAAGCAGATTATTGTTTGGGAACTCAATTTGAGGTGGAGTCCTCTGAATTCCTTGCTGTGTGCCTGCAATAAATGCACTTCACCTCACTTTGGTGGTGTCCTTATTGACTCAGGAGCCACACCAAAAGGGACCCTCTGGCAGCATTTGTCTACAACAAAATCACATTTTCTTTCAGTTTTATGTTTGTTTGTGGTTTTTTGTTTGTTTGTTTTCATTTTTTCATGCTATTAGTGTTTATTCTGATGGGCATCTCTGTCAATTCTATAAATTTTCTGATATGCTTTAAATATGATCCTTTTCTGTTTGAGTTCATGAGTTTGCTTAGTTATGATCAAGGAAGAACTCTGTTTATTATTCTCTCATATTTACCCCATCTCACAAAGTGTTTATAATGAATGGAAAGACCTGAAAATACCTATGAAGACTTCTCTCAAAGTGTTTCTTAACATCCCAACATGAAATCATTTTCATACTAGCTAGAAGAAAGCCTGATCAGAATTAGTTAGAAGTATTTTAAAATACGCTTTCTTTATTTTCAATTATTATGAGGAATTGTACCTGGGCTAAGAAAATATTGGCAGGCAAACCTTACTGAAGATCTATTTCAGGAACAGGTAAGGATATGTTCTATTCAGATAGTGCCTCTAAAGCATTGAGCACTCTATATTGTTTCATGTAGAACAAATGTGACTTCTATTGTCTTGCAACATTTGCATTCATTGCTTATTTGACACACCTCTCTGATATGAAGATATAAATTTAACTCTAGTGTCCATCCCTAATTAATGTTAAATTTAGTAAGAATTGAAGTTACCTTGAACCTTGAATTCCTAAGGAGAAAGCGTGAAAGTATCTATTTTTATATATATACATATATGATATTGATGTCTTACAACTCAGTGGAGACATATCAGTGGCAATAAGAAGACACCTATTAGATCATTCCACCACTATTCTATCAGTTTGTCATACTGTGGTAGCTTGCATGTTGCTGCAATTCTGGAAGCTATGCCACTGGTGTTTCAAATACTAGCTGGGTCACCCGTAGTGATACTGCCTTGGAAACCCAAGGAGGGGTCTCTATGAGTCGGGTTCGACTTGACGGCACATAACAACAACAACAACACCCATAGAGGTCAGGTTTCAGCAGAGGTTCTAGACTAAGACAAACTAGGAGGAAGAATGTCACAATCCACTTCTGAAAAAATAGGCCACTGAAAACCTTATGAATAGCAGTGAAACACTGTCTGATACTGTGCCTTCTGGTTGGAAGGCACTCAAAATATGACTGGAGAAAAGCTGTCTTCTCATAGTAGAGTCAATCTTAATGATGAAGATGGAGTGAAAGTTTCAAGACTTTCATTTGCTCATGTGGCATGACTCAAAATGAAAAGAAACACCTGCAAATATCCATTAATAATCAGAACATGGAATGTGCCAAGTATAAATCTAGGAAAATTGGAAGTTGTCAAAAATGAAATGGAACACATAAAGATTGTTATCTTAGGCATTAATGAGCTTAAATGGATGGGTATTGGCCATTTTGAATCTGATGATCATATCGTCTACTAAGCCAGGAATGATGAATTACAGAGGAATGGTGTCACATTCATCTACAAAAAGAACATTTCAAGATCTCCCCTGAAGTACAATACTATCAGTGAAAGAACAATATCTATACACCTACAAAGAAGACTATTCATATGACTATTATTCAAATTTATGCACCAACCATTAAAGCCAAAGATGAAAAAACTAAAGATTTTTTTATGCAGTCTGCAATTGACCCAAACATGTGCTCAAAATGCATTGATACTTACTGTTGTTGTTGTTATGTGCCATCGAGTTGGACCCAACTCATAGCGACCCCTCCTTGGGTTGCCGAGGCAGTATTACTGTGGAAGTAGATTGCCCAACCTTCCTTCTGAGGAGTGGCTGGTGGGTTTGAACTGCCAGCCTTCTGGTTAGCAGTCAAGTGCCTTATGCACTATGCTAGCAGAGCTCCCTATATTTTATATATATACAGTACACACATATATCTGTATACATATATATATGCGTGTATATATAATATCCCTAAGAGAGACAGTTGTTACATACTTATCAGAACATCACTAAATGCATCTAACCATTCCAGAATAATAAAAGTAATATTTTATGGTCTTTTGTCTAAAAAACTATTTGCTAATTTTAGACTCTTGTTATTGAACCAGAGTTGCCACTGACAAAACCATTGATT
>NW_006921602.1:20306848-20310925 GCF_000298275.1 Orycteropus afer afer
CAACCTTCCTTCTGAGGAGTGGCTGGTGGGTTTGAACTGCCAGCCTTCTGGTTAGCAGTCAAGTGCCTTAGGCACTATGCTACCAGAGCTCCTTTGATACTTACTAGTGATTGGAATGTGAAAGTTTGAAACAATGAAGAAGCATCAGTAGTTGGAAAATATGGCCTTCATGATAGAAATGATGCCAGAGATCACAAAACAGAATTTTACAAGATCAATGACTTAATCATTGTAAATGCCTTTTTTTTTTTTTTTTTTTTAACAATATAAATGGTGACTGTACACAGGGACTGCACCAGATGGAATAAATACACAGGAATCAAATCTATGTGAGAAGACAATAGAGAAACTCAATATCATCAGTCAGAACAAGGCCAAGGACTGACTATGGAGAAGATCATCACTTGCTCATTCACAAGTTTAAGTTGAGGCGGAAGAAAATTAAAACAAGTCCACAAGAGCCAAATTATGACCTTGAGTATATCCCACCTGAATTTACAGACCATCTGAAGAATAGATTTGATGCATTGAACACCAATGACCAAAGACCAAACGACTGAAGAGTTCTGGGAAGACATCAAGAACTTCATACACAAGAAAAGCAAAAAGACATTTATTAAAAAGACAAGAAAGAAAGGACCAAAATGGATGTCAAAAGAGACTCCAAAACTTATTCTTGAACACAGCATAGCTAAAGTGAATGGAAGAAATGATGAAGTAAAAAAGCTGAACAGAATATTTCAAAAGGGAAGCTTGAGAAGACAAAGTAAATTAATATAATGAAATGTGAAAAAACCTGGAATTAAAAAACCAAAAGGGAAAAACACACCCAGCATTTCTCAAGCTGAAAGAACTGAGGAAAATAGTTCAAGCCTCAAGTTGCAATAACGAAGGATTCTATGGGTAAAATATTGGACAATGCAGGAATCATGAAAGGAAGATGGAAAGAATACACAAAGTCACTATACCAAAAAGAATGATAGAATTGCTACCTCCATGTAGCATATGATTAAGAACTTGTGGTACTGAAAGGAAGAAATCCAACCTGCACTGAAGGAATTGGAGAAAAACAAGGTTCCAGGAATTCACAGAGTACCCATTGAAATGTTTCAACAAATGGGGGCAAGGTTGGAAGACCTTAATAATTAATGCCAAGAAATTTGAAAGACAGCTACCTGGGCAACCAACTGGAAGAGATCAATATGTGTGCCCATTCCAAACAAAGGTGATCTAACAGAATGTGGAAATTTTTTTTAACAATAGCATTAATAACACACACACAAGTAAAATTTTGCTGAAGATAATTGAAAAATTATTGCAACAGTATATTGACAAGGAATTGACAGAAATTAAAGCTGGGTTAAGAAGAGGATGTGGAATGAGGGATATCGCAGCTGATGTCAGATAGATCTTGACTGAAAGCAAAGAATACAAGAAAGACATTTATCTGTACTTTACTGACTATACAAGGACATTTAGCTGTGTGGTGTAGTGCCTAAGATATTTGACTGCTAACCAGAAGGCTAGCAATTCAAACCCACCAGCCACTCCTCAGAAGGAAGACTGGGCAATCTACTTCTGTAGTAATACCACCTTGGAAACCCAAGGAGGAGTTGCTATGAGTTGGAATTAACTCGACGGCAGTAAGGTTTTTTTTTTTTTTAGTTATAAAAAATTATGGATAACATAATTAACATTATGAGAACACTTAACTGTGCTCATGAGGAACCTGTACATAGACCAAGAGGCAGTCATTTTAATGGAAAAAGGGGGTACTGCATGGTTTAAAATCAGGAAGGGTGTGTGTCAGGGTTGTATCCTTTCACCATACTTATTCAATCTGTATTCTGTGCAAATAATCTGAGAAGATGGACTATATGAAGAAGAACGTGGCATCAGGACTGGAGGAAGACTCATTAACAACCTGCAATATGCAGATGACACAACTTTGCTTGCTGAAAGTGAAGAAGACTTGAAGCACTTACTGATGAAGTTCAAAGACTACAACCTTCAGAATGGATTACACCTCAACATAAAGAAAACAAAATCCTCATGACTAGACCGATAAGAAACATCATGATAGACAGAGAAAAGACTGAAGTTGTCAAGGATTCCATTTTACTTGGATCCACAATCAACACCCATGGAAGCAGTGTTTAAGAAATCAAATGACATATTGCACTGGGCAAATCTGCTGCAAAAGACTTTTAAAAAGTGTTGTAAAGCAAAAATATCACTTTGAAGACTAAGGTGGGCTTGACCTAAGTCTTGGCTATTTCCAAACACCTCATATGTTTGCAAAAGCTGAACAATGAATGAGGAAACCTGAAGAAGAAATCGTGCCTTTGAATTATGGTGTTGGTGAAGAATATCGAATATACCATGAACTGCCAATTTGTTCTGGGAACATTAGTAGGTCTCTGGAGCGTTTACCCTAGTACATGACTCTGTGTTTATTATAAATTCAGATGTTCTCACAGACTGTGACATATCTTTGTATTTGGAGCAAACAGTAGCTGTACCTGTATGTTGAGAATCAACTAGAAAGGGAAACATGCCAGCTCTCTGAACATACAATAGCAGTCCTTGAGGTCAGGGACATAAGGGACTCTCAGCACTGCCTGATTCAGTGCCTCCTAGGATTCTAATAAATTTCATTCAATTTTAGAGGACAAGACAAATGTATCCAGATAGTATATACTTTCATCTCAATTTACTGCATAAGTCTCATGTGATCAAGTTAAGCCATTGCCCAAAGTCCCATAGCTGAGGAGTAGTATTATGGGGACTGAAACATCTACATGAGACTTGCATTTGGAGACGTAGTGTTTTGGATGTGGCCATGGTGTCTGAAGGAAAGGATGGTGCTAACAGGGTAATGGGATTCCAAAGATGTTTGAGGGAGATCTAGAGAACAATTCATTTTAACTTTGCCCAAGACTAGATCTCGTCTGGCCCTAGCTGAGTCGTTTGTCAGGGCTACAGAGCTGTACTTACTGCTCTGGAGCACGCTTTTTCTGTAGAAGCTTTCTCAGTGAATGATTAGATGAGACTTAACAATGTTTCCCTGAACTATATTGCCTCCCAATCATTAACTTGGACCTTTATCTCTTCTCTTGTCACCGCATCTCCTGCCCTTTGAAGTCAGTTTTGTAGTGCCTAAAGGCACTTGACTGCTAACCAGAAGGCTGGCGGTTCAAACCCACCAGCCACTCCTCAGCAGGAAGATGGGGCAATCTACTTCCATAGTGATACTGCCTCGGAAACCCAAGGAGGGGTCGCTATGAGTCAGGTCCGACTCGACGGCACATAAAAACAACAACAACAACCCAGTCCTGATGATAAGCAAGCACCCTGGTGAGGGGTTTATGTGATGATACTGTTTCATCTTCACACTGTGAGGCAGGAACAGGTATCTGGTGAGAAAAGGGAGGCTCAAGAGGTTTCCTTGTTATAAGATCTCAACCCATGTGGGCTGGAACTGGTATGGGAACTCAGACACGCCTAAGCTTGGAGCTCAGAGCTTTCCAACCTTCTGGGATGCTTGCTACTTCCTCCAAGGCCTTTAGTTATATACAGGTATGCAAGACATAACGTCCATTCTGGCAACATTTAATCACGTCTAAATCCGGGGCGAGGAGGAAGGGCTTTCTTGGAAGGGCACCAGGAAGGCAGGGCCAGCGCTGAGTTTTCCCAACCACTGCGAAGGTTAGGCTAGCACAGCCGCCCCAGCTGGGCTGCAGCCTGGGCCTAGGAGGCAGCCCTCAAGATAGGGCGAGCCTTGCAGTTCTCAGCTGTGGCTCAGTTTGTGGCAGTAGAGCCAAGACTGTCCTGGTGGCTGTGTCTGGTGCGTGCTCTGCCCAGCTGGCCTGCAGTTCGGTGCCTGCAGAGAGACAGTGGGATGCTGCCCCTCAATCCCTCCAGGCTTCTGATTCTTACCAGGCACCCTCTCAGAGGCAGCCAATTGCAGGTGCAAGTGTGCAAATTCTGAGGCTCCAGGAAATTAGAGCAGCTTGTGAAGTGGTTACTTTGATATTTATGTGTTGAATGTGTGTGTGTGTACATATATATATACAT
>NW_006921602.1:20311025-20317538 GCF_000298275.1 Orycteropus afer afer
TATTGTTAATTGTCCATAGACTTCTTGCCGGGAGCTCTGGTAGCATAGTGGCTAAGACACTTGCCTGCTAACCAGATGGCTGGCGGTTCAAACCCACTAGCCACTCCTCGGAAGGAAGGTTGGGCAATCCTACTTCCGTAGTGATACTGCCTCGGAAACCCAAGGAGGGGTCGCTATGAGTCGGGTTTGACCCGACGGCACATAACAACAACAGCAGCATGTTCCACACAATATTCAAATCACAAAACTTCCTATTTCATAATATCATTGACCACATACCTATATATGTAACTGGTTGTCTTTCCCCCCACACCTAAACATAAAAGGCTCTAACATCCCACTGAGCAGAAGAATGTGCTTTTTACTGTTGCTTTCTGACCAGCTCTTCTTGGGACTGGGTGCCTAATAAAAGTGTGAGGGAGAGGTGGGTTTCTACTGGGGTTTCTACTGTGAACTGGGGTAATTGGGATTGTCTCTGCTTAGGGCTGGACCATGATGTCTGTCTTTCCCTCTTCCTCCTTGTGCTGTGAGTACTTCCCAATTGACTCCATTCCATCCTTTTGCCATACCGTGCTTCCCCAGCTGTCAGGTGCAGAAGGCCAGAGCTCTGGCCCAGCCTATGTTTCTTAGAAGGCAACCTTGCAACTCCCATAGCTCTGCTTCCACCCAAACTAGTTTGCACTCCTTCCCACATCCACATGTCTTTTCTGGGCTCCCCCAGGCTGCAATATTCATTTTCCCCATAGTGACATGGTGACTGTCTCACTCTGATTGGAAATAAAGCCACACCTCATCACCTTAGCTAAGTATGACTTCTTCCTCTGATCTCTTCCTTCTTCTTCCATGTCTCCAGCACTCACAACTGGTACTGTGGGCAGGCCCTAAATTATGGGCTGCAAGATGATTGATCCATCCCTGTATTAGTGCGTATTTATTAAGGTCTTACTGTGTGTGAGGTCTTGACCAGGCAGCAGTGAACAAGTAGTAATTGTCCCTTACAGTTGGGTCCTTAAAGTCAAGTGTAATTAACTATATTGATTTACGGGTGTCATCTTGTCTCCTTTTCTAGACTTTAATTCCTTGGTTGCAGTAATTTTATTTTCTGGTTCTTTGTGGCCTCCAAAGAGTACAATACAGTTCTGGGCACAACAGAGAAAGAGTTGCAAAGGATAATGTATAGTAAATTATGAAACAATTGCCATTTACAGAGCATTTTTCACATAAAAGACCACATATTTTAGTTGAATCCCTAGTTCTCTGGAGTAAGCAGGACAAGACTAAAGAAATGGGCTCTGAGCAGTTTAATGATCTTGGACTTTTCGAAACCCATATTCAATAAATGATTGCTCAGTATTTATTAAGTGAAGACGGGAAAACTGCTTTTCTACTCAGAGCAAAGATTTTAAAGTGTTGAACCTTATATAACATTGTGGCTGTTGTTGTTAGGTGCTTTGAGTTGGTTTTTGACTCATAGTTAGCCCATGTGAAAGAATCAAACTGCCTTATAGGGTTTATTTATTTAATATTATTATTATTATTTAATATGAACTCATTAACTTTATTTTCCAGGGAACATCTGATCTGGAAGTCAGATGAGTTTCAAAGCACAGTACATGTAGAGAAGCTTTTGTAAAGGTAAGTAAAGAGGGAACAAAGAAAATATACTGGGTCATTTTTGGATTGGCTAGTGGGCATTTTCTCTCCTTATTTGGGGACTAAGGTGGGGATGGGAGCTCTGATAGCATAGTGCCTAAAGCACTTGACTGCTAACCAGAAGGCTGGCAGTTCAAACCCACCAGCCACTCCTCAGAAGGAAGGTTGGGCAATCTACGTCCATAGTGATACTGCCTCAGAAACCCAAGGAGGGGTCACTATGAGTCAGGGCTGACTCGATGGTATGTAACAACAACAACAAGGTGGAGATATTTGAACCATTTAGGTTTTTTATTTTGTTGACTTTCATTGTGATTTGAGTGAAACTTTATAGAGCAAGTTGGTTTTCTATTCTCCAATTCGTACACATTTTGTGTCATGACAGAGACTGCAATCTCCACATTGTAGCTTCTCACTCCCTCCTTGTGTTTACGGTTTCCATTCCCCTTCTTTCACATCCTTTCCTACCTGAGCTGTGTCTCTAGGCAAATGCTGCCCTTTTTATCTTCTATGGCTGATTATTCTAAGGAGTGCTTACCTCCCTGGTGCTATTGTTCACCTTATAGGCCTGTTTGTTGTTTGGATACAAGCTGAGCAGAGGGGTGGGGATGTGTTCAGTTCCAGGCTTGAATGGTTACTAAGGGCCATAATCTCAGGTCTTCCACAAGTCTCTAGCAGACCTGTGTGCCTGGGCTTTTTTATGATTTTGAGTTTTGTTCCACATTTTTTCCCACTCTATCTGGGACCTGCTGCTATGACCCCTTTCAGAGTTGTCAGCAATGGTGGCTGGGCACCATCTAGCTCCTCTGGTCTCAGGATCATGAAGGCGAAGATTTGCATGGTCCATTAGTCCTTTAGACTAATTGTTTCCATGAATCTTCGATTTCCTTCACTCTTCTTTACTTTGGACAGGGAGAGACCAATAGTTGCACCTTACATGGCCACTTGCAAGCTTTTAAGAACCCAGTTGCTACCCACCAAAGTAGGATATTGAACATTGTCTCTAGACTATGTTATGCCAATTGACCTTAATGTCCTCCATACTTATAGTCCTGAGTCCACATGCTCTGTGACTCATTCCCTCAAGGTGTTTGGTTATGGCTAAGAAGTTTTCATAACTTTGTCCCTGTTGGCTTTACTATATACATAGATGTATTTACAGCACATGCAAATATGTATGTAGAAACATCATCTGCCTAACCAGTCTATGGTCATAGGTGTAGTCCTATTCACTTACCCATACCTGTTCATCTTGCTTGTCTGCCTATGTATCCACTCATAGACTGATGTTATTTTTGATAGTGCAGGTTTGTGTATGTAATGGTATTTACCTTTGTTGTCTGTGCTGGTTATGCACCTCTCCATGTCTTCCTTTTCCTTAGTGATACTGTGCTGATCATCTCCTTATTTATATTGTTTTTCTTTTCATGCAAATTAATACTTTTTTACTATCTAGTTAGTGATTTTTTTTCTCCCCTCCCATCCCTGGTAACCATCAAAGAATGTTTTTCCGTGTAAACCTTTCCTTGACTTATTATTATTATTTTTTTAGTTTTATTATGCTTTGGGTGCAAATTTACAAAGCATTTTTTTGTTTTACGTTCAACAGTTCATGCACATTTGATTTCCTTGATTTTTTTTTTTTTTTAATAATAGTGTACTCATACAATATTTTTTCTTTTGTGATTGGCTCATTTTACTCAGCATAATGTCCTCCAGGTTCATCCATATTATGAGGTATTTCATGGATTCTGTATTATTCTTTAATGTTGCATGGAATTCCATTGTGTGTATGTACCATGGTTTGTTTATACTCTCAGCCATTGACGGGTATTTAGGTTGTTTCCATCTCTTGGCTATAGTGAATAATGCTGCAATGAACATGGACGTGCATATATATATATATTTGTGTCCTATTCAAATGGTATTTCTATTTTCAACTTTTGTAGGAACCTTTTGCTCTGAAGAACATAAGTGTGTATATATTCATTTGTGTGGTAGGATCCAGGTAAGGGGTGGGAAACAGGAACCCCCCCCCCCCAGAGGCAGGGAAGTCAGGGAGCAACCAGGGCTGAGAAAAGTGACAGGATCCAGGTAGGAACCAGGTAAGGAGAGGGTGGAGAGGTTTCCAACAGCTAAGGGAAACGAACTTGTCTGTCAGTTTGGCTTACTGTGTTGGTTTGTGAGTTGCTGTGAGGCTTGAGGCTGTGCCACCGGTATTTCAAATGCCAACAGGGTTGCTCATGGTGCATAGATTTCAATGCAGAATGCAGACTGAGACAAACTAGGAAGAAGGAAGAGGCCATCCACTTGTCAAAGAATTGGCAGGGAAAACCTTATGAATAGCAGAGAAACACTGTCTGATACATTACTGGGCAACTTTATGAATAGCCTGGAAACATCGTCTGATACAGTGCAGAAAGACAAGCCCCTTAGGCCAAAAGGCACTCAAAATGAGACTGGGAAAGAGCTGCCTCATCAGAGTAGAACCAACCTTAATGATATGGATAAAGTAAAGCTTTTAGGACCTCCATTTGCTGATATGGCATGACTTAAATTGAGGAGAAACAACTGCAAACATCCATTAATAATAGGAACATGGAATGCATGAAGTATGAATCTAAGAAAACTGGAAGTTGTCAAAAATGAAATGGAATGGATAAATATTGATATCCTAGGCATTGTTGTTGTTGTTGTTACGTGCCATCTAGTCGGATCCGACTCAGTGACCCCTCCTTGGGTTTCTGAGGCAGTATTCACTATGGAAGTAGATTGCCCCATCTTCCTGTAGAGGAGTGGCTATCCTAGGCATTAGTGAGCTGAAATGGACCAGCATTGGCCATTTTAAATTGGACAACCATATGATCTACTATGCCAGGGATGACAAATTGAAGAGGAATGGTGTGGCATTCATAATCACAAAGGATGTTTCAAGATCTGTCCTGAAGTACAATGCTGTCAGTGATAGGATAATATCCATATGCCTACAAGGAAGACCAGTTAATACAACTATTATTTAAATTTATGCACCAACCACCAAAGCCAAAGATGAGGAAACTAAAGATTTTTATCAACTTCTACAGTCTGAAATTGACCAATGTACATTATCACTGGTGACTGGAATGCAAAAATTGGAAACAAAGAAGACTCATTGGTAGTTGGAAAATTTGGCCTCAGTGACAGAAATAACACTGGAGATCGCATGATAGAATTTTGCAAGACCAACGACTTATTCATTGAAAATATCTTTTTTCATCAACACAAATGGTGGCTATACACGTGGACTTTGCCAGATGGAATACATGGGAATCAGATTGACTACAACTGTGGCAAGAGGCAATGGAAAAGCTCAGTATCTTCAGCCAAAACAAGGCCAGGAACGGATTGTGGAATAGACCATCAACTGTTCATAGGCAAGTTCCACTTGAAGTTGAAGACAATTAAAACAAGTTCACGTGAGCCAAAATATGACATGAATATATCCCTCCTGAATTTAGAGACCATCTAAAGAATATATTTGATGCATTGAACACCAATGACCAAAAACCAGAAGAATTGTAGGATGACATCAAGAACATCATCCATGAAGAAAGCAAAAGGTCACTAAAAATATGAGGATGAAAGAAAAGACCAAAATGGATGACAGAAGAGACTCTGAAACTTGCCCTTGATTGAAGAGTATAGCTAAAGCAAATGGAAGAAATGACAAGATAAAAGAGCTGAACAGAAGATTTCAAAGAGCAGCTTGAGCAGCAAAGCCAATTACTATAATGATATGTGCAAAGACCTGGAGTTAGAAAACCAAAAAGGAAGAACACGCTCGGCATTTCTCAAGCTGAAAGAACTGAGGAAAAATTTAAGCCTTGAGTTGCAATATTAAAAGATTCTATGGGTGAAACATTGAATGATGCAGGAAGCATCAAAAGAAGATGGAAGGAATACACAGAGTTACTGTACCAAAAAGAACTGGTTGATGTTCATCCATTTCAGGAGGTGGCATATGATCAAGAACCAATGGAATTGAAGGAAGAAGTGGAAGCTGCACTGAAAGAATTGGTGAAGAACAAGGCTCCAGGAATTGACAGAATACCACTGAGATGTTTCAACAAATGGATGTCTCACTGGAGGCATTCACTTGGCTATGCCAACAGATTTGGAAGACAGCTACTTGGCCAACCATTCCAAAGAAAGGTGATGCCACAGAATGTGGAAATTTTCAAACAATATCATTAATATTGCATGCAAGTAAAATCTTAGTGAAGATAATTAAAAAATGGTTGCAGCAGTATATTGACAGAGAATTTTCAGAGGTGCAGGCTGGATTCAGAAGAGGACATGGAACAAGGAATATCATTGCTGATATCAGATGGATCTTGGCTCAAAGCAAAGAATACCAGAAAGATATTTACTTGTGTTTTATTGACTATGCAAAAGCATTTGATTGTGTGGATCATAATGAATTGTGGATAACATTGAGAAGAATGGGAATTCCAGAACACCTAATTGCACTTATGAGAAACCTGTACATAGACCAAGAGGCCCAAACAGAACAAGGGGACACTGCATTGTTTAAAATCAAGAAGAGAGTGTGTCAGGGTTGTAGTCTTTCACCATACTTATTCAATCTATATGCTGAGCAAGTAATCCAAGAAGCTGGACTATATGAAGAAGAACGTGGCATCAGGATTGGAGGAAGAATCATTAACAGCTTGCGATATGCTGACACAACTTTGCTTGCTGAAAGTGAAGATGACTTGAAACACTTACTGATGAAGATTGAAGAATACAGTCTGCAGTATGGATTACATCTCAATATAAAGAAAATATAATATAAAATCTCAATATAAAGAGAACAGTGAT
>NW_006921602.1:20321243-20343756 GCF_000298275.1 Orycteropus afer afer
TGGGGCTGGCGCGGGATCGGGCAGTGTTTCGTTCTGCTGTGCATGGGGTCGCTATGAGTCGGAAATGACTCGACGGCACTTAACAACAACAACAACATAAAGAAAACAATAATACTCACAACTGGACCAATAAGCAGCATCACGATTAATGGAGAAAAGATTGAAGTTGTCAGACTTCACATTGTTTAGTTCTACAATTGATGCCAATGGAAGCAGCAGGACATCAGATGATGTATAGCACTGTGCAAATCAGCCGCAAAGGACCTCTTTCAAGTGCTAAAGAACAAAGATGTCTCCTTGAGGGCTAAGGTGAGCCTGACACAAGCCATGGTATGCATGTGATAGCTGGACAATGTATAAGGAAGACTGAAGAAGAGTCGATGCTTTTGAGTTGTGGTATTGATGAAGAATGCTGAAAGTATGTGAACTGCTAAAAGAACTAACAAATCTGTCCTGGAGGAAGTGCAGCTGGATTGATCCTTGGGAGCAAGAATAGCCAGACTTCATCTCACACACTTTGTTCATGTTGTCAGAAAGGACCATTCCCTGGAGAAGGATGTCAAGTTGGTAAGGGGGAGGGTCGACAAAAGAGAGGAAGGTCTTCAATGAGCTGGATTGACACAGTGGCAACAGTGATGGGCTCAAGTACAGCAAGAATCGTGGAGCTGGTGTGGGACTGGGCAGTGTTTCATTCTGCTGTCTATATGGTCATTATGAGTCGGAGATGACTTGACGGCACCTAACAACAACATATCTATTTGTGTCCTGGCTCTCACTTATTTATGATATAAATCTAGTAGTGGGATTGCTGGATCAACTAGTGTTTCTATTTTCAACTTTTTAAGGAAGCACAATACCATTTTCCACAGTGGTTACACCATTTTACAGTCCCACCAGCAGTGCATGAGAGTTCTAATCTCTCCAAACCTTCACCAGCATTTGTTGCTTTCAGTTTTGTTGAAGTTTGCTATTATTGCTAATATGAGATGATATCTCATTGTTTTGATTTGCATCCCTCTGATGGTTAATCATTGTGGTTGTTATGTGCCGTTGAGTCAGCCCTGACTCATAGCAGCCCCTCCTTATGTTTCTGAGGTGGTATCACTATGGAAGTAGATTTCCCAAACTTCCTTCCAAGGAGTGGCTGGTAGGTTTGAACCACCAGCCTTCTGGTTAGCAGTCAAATGTCTTAGGCATTATGCCACCAGAGCTCCTTTTGATAGTCTATGTATGCCATAATATGTAGGGCCCCTAAGTTTGCTCCAACTTTTTCTTTGATGATCCTTATAGTTATAGATTTCACATTTAGGTCTTTGATCTATCTTGAGTTAGTTTTTGTATATGGTGTGAAGTACGGATCTTGTTTCATTTTTTCTGCAATTGGATACCCAGTTTTCTCAGCACCATTTATCAAAGCGACTGTCTTTTTCCCATTTTGGATTTCAGAATTTTGTCAAAGATCAACTATCCATTGGTGGGTAGATTAACATCTGAGTTCTCAGTTCTGTTCCATTGATCTATGTGTCTGTCATTGTACCAACACAATGCTCTTTTGACTACTGTGGCTTTATAGTAGGTTTTGAGATTTGGGTGTGTCAAGCCTCTTAATTTGCTCTTGTTCTTCAGTAGTGCTTTGCTCATCCAGAGCCTCTTTCCTTTCTATATGAAGTTAGTGATTGGTTTTTCCATATCCTTAAAGAATTCTCATGGAATCTGGATTGGGATTGCATTGTATCTATAGAGTGCTTTGGGTAATGTTGACATTTCCACAATGTTAAGTCTTCCTATCTATGAATGTGGTATGTTATTTCATTTATGTAGGTCTCTTTTCATTTCTTGCAATATTTGTTTTTAAAATAATTTTTTTTGTATCTCTGTTTATGTTTATGTCTAGATATTCTATCTTTTTTGTAGCTATTGTAAATGGTATTGTTTTCTTTATTTTATTTTCAAAATTCTCTTTTCTGGTGTAGAGAAATTTGATTGATTTTTGTATATTGATCTTATACCTTATCACTTTGCTGAAACTTTCAATTAGTTCCAGTAGTTTTGTTTCTAAATCTCTGGGATTTTCTATGTATAGGATCTTATCATCTGCATATAAGATAGTGTTATTTCTTCCTTACCAATTTGGATGCCTTTTATTTGCCTTTCTTGCCTTGTTGCCTTGGCTAGGACTTCCAATTCAATGTTGAATAGGAGTGATGATAAAGGATGCTATTGTCTGGTTCTCATTTGCAAGGGAAATGTTTTCAGTCTCTCGTGTTGAGAAAAATGTTGGCTGTTGGTTTGGGGTACCTGCCCTTAATTATGTTAAGGAATTCTCCTTCTATTCCTATTTAGCTGAGAATTTTTTTTCAGGAAATGGTATTGGATATTTATCAAATGCCTTTTCTGCATCAATTGGCAAAATCATGTGGTTCTTTTCCTTCATTTCATTTATGTAGTGGGTTACAGTGATTGTTTTTCTAATGTTGAACCATCTTTGGATACCTAGTATGAATCCCCCTTGGTCATAATGTATTACATACTTTTTTATATGGTGCTGGAGTCTATTGGCTAGCATTTTGTTGAGGATTTTTGTGTCTACATTCATGAGTGATATTGGTCTGTAATTTTCTTTTTTACTGGTAACTTATTTGGCTTTGATATCAGGGTTATACTTGCTTCATAAAATGATTTGGGGGACTATTCCACCTTTTTCTATGTTCTGGAATAATTTGAATAGAATTAGCATCAGCCTTTCTCTGAATGTTTGGTAGAATTTACCAGTGAAGCTCTCTGGTCTGGGACTTTTGTTGTTGTTGTTGGGAGTTTTGTTTTTATAACCCATTCGATTTTTTTTTTTTTTTTTTTTGGTAATGAGTTTGTTCAAATTTTCTACCTCAGTTTGCATTAGTGTAGGTAGGTCATATGTTTCTAGAAACATATGCATTTATTCTAGGTTTTCAAATTTGTTGTAGTTTTTCATAGTATTCTGTTATCCTTTTTTATTTCAGTTGGTTCTGTTGTGTCATCACCCATTTCATTCCTTATCTGTGTTATTTATCTTCTCTTTCTTTTTCTTTGTTAAGTTTGCTGGTGGTTTGTCAATTTTACTAATCTTTTTGAAGAACAAACTTCTAGTCTTGTTGATGTTTTCTGTTGTTTTGCTGTTTCATTTAGTACTGCTTGAATATTATTTCCTTTCTTCAGGAAACTGCAGGCTTTTTTTGCTACACTTTTTTTTTTCCTAGTTGTTGGGTTAAGGTGTTGGTTTTAGTTCTTTCTCCTTTTTTGATTGTGCATTTATTGCTATAAATAAATAAATAGCATCTCTAGCACTGCTTTTGCTGTTCCTTAATGATTTTGATATGTTATGTTTTCATTCTGATTTGATTCTAAGATTTTTTTCACATTTTATTTCTTCTATTATGTAGTAATTTTTAAATGAGAGGCTATTCAGTTTCCATGTATTTGATTTTTTCCCCTTGATCTTTCTGTAGTTGATTCCTAATTTTATAACATTATGATCCAAGAAGATGCTTTATATTATTTCAATGGTTTTAAATTTACTGAGGCTTTCTTTGTGGCCTAAGATATAGTCTGTTCTGGAGAATGATCCATGTGTACTGGAAAAGGATGTATATTGTGCTGCTGTTGCATGGAGCATTCCACATATGTCTATGAGATCTAGTCAGTTGATTGTGTTGTTTAGATCTTTTGTATCTTTGTTGAGTTTCTTTCTAGTTTTTCTGTCCTTCATCAAAAGTAATGTATTAATCCTATGGACAGCTGATCTTTGACAAAGGATTGAAATTCATTCAACAAGGAAGAGATAATTTCTTTAACAAATGGCAAAACTGGATATTATTTGCAGAAAAAAGAAACAAGATCCATACCTCCCACTATACACAAACACTAACTCAAGATGGATCAAAGACCTAAGTATAAAACCTAAAACTATAAAGTTCAGCAAAGAAAATATACATATTGGGCCTAATTTATGACATAAATAGACTATCAAACATAACCAAAAATACACAAACAGCAGAAGATAATCTAGATGACTCTAGATGACTGGGACTGTCTAAAAATTAAATTGTTATGTGCATCAAAATACATCTCCAAAAGAGTAAAAACAGAACCTACAAATTGGGGGAAAAAATATTTGGCAACAACATATCCAACAAGAGATTTATCTCCAAAATATATAGAAAACTTTAACACCTCAACATCAAAAAGACAAATGGTCCAATTAAAAAAAAAATGGGGAGAGGACATGAACAGATACATCATCAAAGAAGATATTCAGGCAACCAACAAACACATGAAGAAATGTTCATCATCATTAATAATTAGAGAGATGCAAATCAAAACAACAATGAGGTATCATCTCACATCAGCAATAATAGCAAACTTCAACAAGATTGAAAGCAACAAAGGCTGGTGAGGATGTGGAGAGATTTGAACTCTCATACACTGCTGATGGGACTGTGAAATGGTGTAACCACTGTGGAAAATGATATTGTGCTTCTTTAAAAAGCTGGAAATAGAAATACCAGTTGATCCAGTAATCCCACTACTAGATATATATTATAAATAAGTGAGAGGCAGGACACAAATAGATATACACACAGTCATGTTCATCACAGCACTATTCACAATAGCAAATAAATGGAAACACCAAAGTGCCCATCAGTGGATGAATGGATAAACAAATGATGGTATATACACACAGAGGAATACTATGCAACATTAAAGAATAAAATAGAATCCATGAAACGCTTCATAACATGGATGAACCTGGAGGACATTATGCTGAGTGAAATAAGCCAATCACAAAAGGGCAAATGTTATTTGAGTACACTATTATAAAAAGTCAAGGAAAGGTTTACACACAGAAAGAAACATTCTTTGATGGTTACCAGGGATGGGAGGGGAAAGAAAATCACTAACTAGATAGTAGATAAATATTAATTTGGATGAAGAGAAAGGCAATATAAATAAGGAGATGATCAACACGATATCATTTAGGAAAAGGAAAGCACAGAGCAGTGTACAAAAGGCACAGACAACAAAGGTAAATATTATTACACCCATGATACTGCATTATCAGTAATAACAAACATTAATCTACAGGTAGATACATAGGCAGACAGGCAAGATGATAAGGTATGGGTAGGTGAACAAAACATACTCATGACCATATATAGGTTTGGCAGATGATATGTCTACACATGTATTTGTATGTGCTATAAAAATGTCCATATAAATAATAAACAGGGTCAAAGTTATAACTTTTTAGCCAGAACCAAATACCCTGAGGGAGTGGGTCTCTGGGCCTATGAGCTCAGGAACAGTCATGGGGGATATCAAGGTCAATTGACATAACATAGTCCACAAAGACATTGTTCTACATGCTAATTTGGTGAGTAGCAACTGGGGTCTGAAAAACTTGCAAACAGCCATCTAAAATGCAACTATTTGTCTCTCCTCATCTAGAGCAAAGAAGACTAAGGAAAATAAAAACTGTCTGGAAACAATTAGTTCAGGAGACTAGTGGTCCATTTCAATCTCAGCCTATATGACCAAGAGACCAGAAAAACTAGATAGTGCCCACTACCACTTCCAGCTAATCAGTAAGGGATTAAAATTGGAAATCTTGGATAGAGTGGGAGAAAAATGTGGAACAAAATTCAAAATCATAAAAAAGGCCAGACTTACTTGTCTGACAGAGACTGGTAAAACTTGTGAGCCTATGACCCCTAGTCACCCTTTGGATCTGAAATTGAACTCACTCCCATGGCTTAACTTTCAGCCAAACAGCAGATAGGACTACAAGGTAAACAATTACACTAGGGAGGTGCACTCCTTAGAATAATCAACCATGAGGGTTCAGAAGGACAGCATTTGCACAGGGAGAAAGCTCAAAAGGCAGGAGTGCATAGGCAAGAAGGACACAGGGTAAAGGTAACCACAGGGATGATGTTGGAATAGAGCTGTTACATTGTGGGGATTGCAATTATATCATGAAACAAAATGTGTGTAAACTGTTGAATGGAAAACGTATTTGCTATGTAAACGCTCACCCAAATCATAATAAAAAGTTTAAAAAAATAAAAGTCATGCATTTAAGTCCATTATTTTGGAGTTGTCTACTTCTCTTATCAATTCTGTTAATGCTTGCTTTATGTACGTTGAGGCTCATTCATTGACTACGTACATATTTGTATTGTAAATAGATTTTCTACTGTAAATCCCCTTGCTGGATTAACCCTTTAATCATTATATAATACCTTTCCTTGTCTTAAGCTGGTTTTTGCCTTGAAGTTTATCAGAAATTAATATTGCCAAGTCCTCTTTTTTGGTTGCCATTTGCTTGATAAATTTTTTCTTATCTTTTGATTTTTAATTTATTTTATTTCATGTCTAAAGTGAGTGTCTTTTAGACAATTGATGGGTCCTGTTTTCTTATCCATTCTGCCATGTTCTTTCTCTTGACTGGTGCATTTAATTCAATTTGCATTCAGTGTAATTAATGGTAAGTATGAACTTACTGCTCACACTTTGTGTTTTTTTATTATCGTATTGAAGATTTCTTTGTTCTGTTTCCTGTGATGAATTCATTTTGTTATCACATTTTCTTTTAATTTTCTTCATTTTGAAGATGTTGTGTTTACTAAGGCCTTATGATTTTCTTCTTTCTTATTTTGTTTAGAAGTCTTATTAATTTTTTTGTGGTTTTATTTTTATCTTCCTCTGGTGTCATAGTGCCTAAGGCATTTGACTGCTGACTAGGAGGCTGGAGGTTCAAACTCACCAGCCACTCCTCAGAAGGAAGATTGGGCAATCTACTTCTGCAGCTATACCACCTCCGAAACCCAAAGAGGTGTTACTATGAGTTGGATCCATTTGCCAACAGTGAGTTTTGTTTTGTTTTTTTAAAAAAGAAGATTTGACGCACTTACTGGTGAAGATCAAAGACTACATATAGCCTTCAGTGTGGAATGCATCTAAACATAAAGAAAACAAAAACCCTCACAAGTGGACCAATAAGCAACATCTTGATAAATGGAGAAAAGACTGAAGTTGTCAAAATTTCATTTTACTTAGATTCACAATCAATGTCCATGGAAGCAGCAGTCAATAAATCAAATGATGCATTGCATTGGGGAAATGTGCTGCAAAGACCTCTCTGAAGTGTGCAAGAGCAATGATCTCACTTTGAAAACTAAGGTGTGCCTGACCCAAGCCATGATATTTTCAATAACTCCATATGTATGTGAGAGCTGGACAGTGAATATGGAAGATCGCAGAAGAAATGATGTTTTTAAATTGTGATGTTGATGAAGAATGTTGAAGTTGACATGGCTGCTAGAAGATCAAACTAATCTGTCTTGGAGGAAGTACAGCCAGAATGTTCTTTAGAAGTGAAAACAGCTAGACTTCATTTCTCATACTTCGGTCATTTTGTTAGATGGGACCAGTCCCTAAAAAAGGGTATCATGTTGTGTAAAGTGGAGTGCCAGCAAAAAGAGGGGAAGACTCTCAACAAGATGGATTGACACAGTGGCTATAACAATGGGTTCAAGCATAGTAGCAATTGAGAAGATGGTGCAGGATCAGGCAGTGCTTTGTTCTATTGTACATAGGGTCACTTTGAGTTGGCTCAGACTTGATGGCACCTACTAACAATAAGAAGAAGTTTTAAAAAGCTTGTTCTAACTTGATACTGTCCCACCTTCTACATTTGGAAGTTTTGGAATTATACTATTTATTTCCTCTTTTTTTGCTTTACAGTTGTCATTGTTCCCTTAATTTCTGTTTATCTGGAAATGTCTTAATTTTGTCATTGTATTTGAGGGACAGTTTTACTAGATATGTAATTCATGGTTGGCAATTTTTTTTCTTTCAGGATTTTATATATCTCATCCCATTGCCTTCTTGCTTGCATGGTTTCTGCTGAAAAAATCAGAGCTTAGTCTTATTGGTTCCATTTTATATGCAACATTTTTGTTTTCCTCAAGTTCCTCTCAAGATTCTTTCTTTGTCTTTTGTTTTGGAAAGTTTGGTTATGAAATGTCTTGATGACTTTCTTTTAGGGTCTATCCTTTATGGGATTGGTTGAACTTCTTGGATGGAAATATTTTTTGTCTTTTTTGATACTAGGGAAGTTTTCTGCTAGTAAATCTTTGACAATTCTCTCTGTAGTATTTATTGTCTCTCCTGTTCTGGAATTCTGCTCACATGTACATTTTTCCTTTTGATAGTGTCACACATAATTCTTCAGGTTTCTTCATTTTTCTTCATTCTTTATTCTGATTTTTCCCCATACAAAATTGTTGTCAAGTGATTTGTCTTCTAATTTGCTGATCCATTTTTTAAATGGCTTAATTCTACTCTTCTTGCTTCCAAAGTGTTATCTATTTTTGAAATTTTAGTGTTAATCTTCTGAATTTCTAATTACTGGTTTTGTATGGTTTCTTATTATCTACTGATTTTGTCATTTACTCTTGTATTGTTTTCCTGAATTCTTCTATGGTGTTATCTGTGTTTTCCTTGATTTAGTTTATGCTTTCCTTGAGCTTTTAGAAGGTGCACACTCTCTCTCTTTCTCTCTCCTTTAATTCTTTATCAAGTAGTTCTATTTCCTGTTCTTCCTAGGAAAGATATCTTGGTTCTTGATTTTGGTCAATTGCTGTGCCATCTTATCCTGTTTCTTTGTTTGATTTGAAGTTATCAGTTATCTCTGAGACATTTTGGAGTTGTATTTATTTGTTGATTATGTGTTAGTTTGTTTCACCCTGATTTTTTCTTTTGCTTTGTTTTGATATTATCTGAGTGGGCAGAGCAAGTGTGCTTCTTTGACCACTAGTTTGGCAGAACTGGGGTGCTCCCTTCCTGTCTCTGAGCATGGGGTAGAGTAATTGGTGGGAGTGTGGGTGTGGATCTCTCCTGGACATGAAGAGTAGCTGCACCATAGAATTTTCTAGGCTATAATTTTTACAGGATCAGATCACCAGTTCTTTCTCCCATGGAGCCACTGGGTAGGTAAATGCTGCCAACTTTTCAGTTAGCAGTTGAGTGCCTAACAGTGGCACCATCAGGGCTCCTTTACATAATCTTAAAAATGTTAATTTTTATAGTGTATGCTTTTGTTTAAAAAAGTTTAATATAGAAGGACTTAGAATGGGGGAAAAAATGTCCCCCATAGATAATCAATTGTAACCTTCTCTTTTTGTTTCTTCTGCATGAGTGAGAAATGTAAATAATTGTAGACAGAGAACAGATGGTCATAGATTGCAAATATGGCAACTCCTGCATCCTGTTATGGTTGCCCCTTTGCAACATGACTTTGCTGCTCTTCCCATTGAGAAATAGAGTCTCTTAACCCCTTTCTTGAATCTGTGTTGACCTTGTGACTTCCTTTGTCTAACAGCATGTGACAGAAATGACATTTTAAACTTCAGAGATTTGCAGCTTTTGCTTTTGACGTTTTGGAATGCTGTCCAGAGACCATCGTTAATGGAAACTGGACTAGCTTGTGGAAGAATGAGAAGACAGCAGAGGAGAATTGAAGTGCTCCAGCCTACAGCCAACACCAACGACCAGATATGCAAGTGAGGATATCTTGGAGTTCCCAGCTCTGTCAACTCCCCCAATAGAAAATCAACAGAAGAACTGTCAGCTAAATCATAGAATTATGTGAAATAACAAATAATTGTTTTAAGATACAAAGTTACCGTTTAGTTTTTCATACAGCAAGGGCTAATTGAAACACATTCTTATTGCTAAATGATTACACTGACATTTTTTCCTTTGTTTAGGAATTTTCTACTATAAAAATAAGGTTATAATTCATTACTTCATCTCCTTCTGCCACACTCCCATTCTATAATTTTATCACTAGTCTCAGTTGCTTTGTTAGGCATCTTTACAACCTCAAAATAGCTAAGCCTACATTTCTTCTTCCGTGAATAATAATATCTATTGACTCCATTTTTTCTGATGAAAAAATTATTGCTCCCACCCTTCTCTCCACTTGTATCATCCCCTCCTACCAGTCTATCTTTGCCTTTTCTTTTCTTTTACATTTTTTAAAAAAATTGAAATATAATTATATTTTCATAAGTACAGAAATCATAATTGCAAAGTTTGTTGTTTTCACCAAGGGAACACACCTGTATTGGTTTTCTACAGCTGATGTAACAAAATACCACAAAAGAGGTGGCTTATAAAAACAGAAATTTATTGTCTCATAGTTTGGGAAACTGGGAGTCCAAATTCCAGGCATTGGCAGGTCAGTGCTCTCTCTCTCTAGTCTAGGGGAAGATTCTTCCTTGTCTCTGCCAGCTCTGGTAGCCCCAGGCATTTCTTGATGTTCCTTCCTTTGTAGATGTATCTTCACATGGCTATCTTCCCCTGTATGTCTTTTCTCCTCTTTTACAAGTACAGCACTCAGATATTAGATTAGGACATATCCCACTCCAGTATGAATTCATGTTAACTGATAACATCTCCAAAGATACAATTTTCAAACAAGATCACATTCACAAATACCAGGAATTTAGTCTTTCAATCCATAACAACACATCTGTATTTAACCTTAGGTCAAAAACAAGACCTTTACTAGCACCCAGAAGTACCCTTGTGCTTTCTTCCACTTACAACTTTCTACCAAATGTAACCATTATCTTGATTTCTAGACTATACATAAGTTAGGCTTATTTTTTGAATTTTATATAAATGGAACTATCGCTAGTCCTCTTTTGTAGAAGAGATTGCAATTGGTTTCTTTTGTTCAATATTATGTTTGTTAGATTTATTGATGCACCAATATTGCATTCCTTCTTGTTTCTGTATAACATTTTATTGTATGACAATATTACAATTGGTTTATCCTGTCTTATTATGTTGATGGATCATTGGGGCATTGTCCAATAATAGGGCATTTTGACTAACGCTGTGACAAACATCATTATACATATCTTTTGATAACCTTATGTTATCTGTTGGGGATATATGTTATCTGTTGGGGATATAGGCATGGAAACACTAGATAATAGGGTAGTATATGTTCAACTTTACTAGATAATGCCAAAGAATTTTCCAAAGTTGTGCTAATTTACACTCCTAGACGCAATGCATCAGAGTTACTATCGTTCCACATCTTTCCCATCTGATTTTTCATTACAGCCACTCTGGTGGGTGTTTAGTGGTGTAATGTTGTATTTTTAGTTTGCATTTTTCTGATGATTTAATTTTTTAATGTTAATATAAATGAGATCATTTAAAAATTTTCATATTCTCTTTGTTTGTTACTGACCTATAGAAATAGAAGTCTTTTATATATGCATTCAGTGACCAGTGTTTTATTTATGCATTTAGTGACCTTGCTAAATTTACTTTACAATTTTGATAATTTACCTTTTGATTTTATTATGTATACAACTTGTGTTGAATAATGACAGCATTATCTCTTTCTTCCCAATTCACGTGATTTTATTCCCCTTATCTTATTACATTAGCTTGAACAAGCAGACTGATGGATAGATATGAGGATAGAAGCCTTCCTTCCCTCATTTCCAATCCCCAAGAGGATGTTTTCAGTATTTCACTATGAAGTAACATGTTTGTTGTAGATTTTTATATAGATAGTCTTCATCCCATGAATTGCTAAGAGTTGTTATCAAATGCTTTCTCTCAACCTATTAGATGACCATATGTTCTCACACTCCTTTTTTTATTGTTAACATGGTATATGATATAAATTGGTTTTTAAATATTAAACCACCCTTGAATTGCTAGTATCATCCCTATTTGGTTGATATATCATCTTTTTTACATATCAGTGGATTTGATTTGTTAATATTTTGTTTAGAATTTATGACCCTATGTTTATGAAAATTGGATTGTGAGAATCCTGAGATCCTAAATTTGGGTTGCTTTCATCAACAGTGACTTTTAATCTGTTTCCTCCAGGAGCCAGGGAAGCCAGCAAGGATTCTTTGGCCTCCTTTAAAGAGTTATGGGTTAATAGATGAATTTCAGCTTTAGCTCACTTACCTTGCCGTGGGCCCAAAGGTTAGTTTCTAGATTGCAGAGCTATTATCAACATTTGCCTTTGGGGCAATCTTGCTTTTACATCATTGCAATCTCTTCTGTTTTGTTTGTAATGTGTCAATTTATATGTACAAGATAGAAACCAAGAGAATAAAATTACCAAAACCAGAAATTGTGTTAGCATTATCCACAATTTTTTACATGATGACTATGCCTTGTGCTTTAGAGAAACATCAAGTGGAATAAAAAAACTATCTGGCTAACATAGCCCCTTATGGAATAATACACAACACATTCACACACACACACACACACACACACACACACACTTCCCTCTGTTGCTCCAGTTTATCTATATAAATTTACCCCACAAATATATATTGTACTTTTCTGACGAATTTGGGTATTCTTTTTAATAAAAATACTTAAGACAGAATCCTAAGCATGAGTAAATATTCTGGTTAAAGGAATCCAAAAAGAGAACAGAAAAAGAAAGCCTTAATGTGTTGAGGAGAAACTTGGAATAATAATTTTACAAGGAACGGGAGAACATGTGATATCCAAGAGGCAAGGAGTTCACATTGCATTCCATCAGAGACAACACCGCCAAATAAAAGAAAGGCAAGCTGAACATGTCCTAGTTATCATCTGTGCTCATTGGGATTGAGAAGTGTTTGCAGGGTATTGGAGCTAAAGAAAGTCATGCTCAGAGCAGCAGAATAGCTCTCTGTGGTGTCTGGTCATATTTGAAGCTGCGTGTTCCCTTTCTTTAGGAAAGGAGAAAACTGGGAAATAACAAAGGTAGAGTTTCTGTTTTAAGTGAGAGCAAAAGAAATACAGACAATGAGCCACAACTCTCCACCTCTAGCTACCAACATCTCAGCCCAAGAGTGATGTCCTCCCACTTCTCTATTACTCAGAGGTACATTGTACCACAGTAAACAAACATATATATTTTGTCTATAATTGCTGTTGTTGTTGTTGTTGTGTGCCGTCGAGTCGGCCCCGACTCACAGCGACCCCTCCTTGGGTTTCCGAGGCAGTATCACTATGGAAGTAGGATTGCCCAACCTTCCTTCCGAGGAGTGGCTGGTGGGTTTGAACCGCCAGCCGTCTGGTTAGCAGGCAAGTGTCTTAGCCACTATGCTACCAGAGCTCCCATAATTGCTGTAGTATTTAGTTATTAGAAAATGAATATGACAATAGCACTTATGTATGTATTTATTTATTTTTATTGTTGTATTTAAGTAAATTTTTTATGTGACTGGACAGATTTGGAGTGTTTTTCCCAATCCTAGCTTTACCGTGTCTTGTTCTTTGGAAGCAAGCAAACTTCGATAACTTGGTGATTTTTAGAAACATATACTGCACGAAGGATGAAATTCCTTTATACTGATCACTTCTTTGCATTTCGCTCATCATTTTTCTTTTTCTGCTCCATCCCCTCTTTCTCCCTTTCTTCCTCCCTCCCTTTCCACCTTCTCATTTCCCTTTTTTAAAAAATATTTGGCTTTTAGAGATTTCCCTTACTTTCCTATGATCTCAGCAATGTGTTTAAAGTCATGATTGCCATAATTTTTGCAAGATTTAGTTGTTAGTAGCAGGACTTTTCAGAATATTCAAACTACTCTACTCCCACAAGAGAGTCTCCATCTGCTTTTCATGGTGCAGAAATTTGTTGAAATCTCTCATCCATTGATCGTGCCTACTGATTCTCTTTATTGTTGACTTTGTCCTTTTTCATTCCTTCAGTTTCATCTTAATATAGACTCTGGAGGGAAAGGAAATCAATGTGTGTGTGTGTTTACATGTTATTCTGAACCATAAACCGTAAGAGTTTTTCATCCATAAGATTTAAATATGTTCTGCTTTGTTCTTCAAAGATTTTAATTGTGCACCAAAAAGACATTAAACATAAATAGAAATATCAATCTAAACTTGAAGAAAAACAAAGGTACCATCTTAATTAATTTACTTCAAAATGATAGAAAAAGTATTTAACACTTTGAGACTAATTTTCAAAAATTTTCTGTTTTTTCAAAGTCTAATTTGTTGCATGCATGGGGTCAATATCTTTATATTTAAACTATGTGATATGTTTTAATGAATGGTGTCATAATGAATCACTTTAAATATTTTGCAATGATCTTGGGATTTTTTTTACCTGTCAATCTTGGGTTCATCAGCCTCACCAGCCAGTAGCTCCAGTGATAATAATGTTAAAGAATATGTTGTTGTTATGTGCCATCGAGTCGGACTTGACTCATAGGGACCCCTCCTTGAGTTTCCGAGGCGGTATCATTACAGAAGTAGATTGCCCAACCTTCCCTCCGAGGAGTGGCTGGTGGGTTTGAACTGCCAGTCTTCTGGTTAGCAGTCAAGTGCCTTAGGCACTAGGCCAGCAAGACACATATGTGTTAAAGAATATGGGAATAGCAAATATATGGAGCAGCCACTACCTCTGGGACTGAGGAACAGTACCAAAGATAGAAACAAATTTGGAAAAGGGACCACTGGTAAGCTGAAATTTAGTCTTCATCAAAGAGTGTGTGATGATGACCCATGAATGGTGGAAAATGAGATACCACAGATTAGGGCTGGAAAACAAGAAAAGTTCCTGATAAAATGTTGGCAAGACTCACTAGGAGGTTGCCTGCTATGTTGCTTGTGGAAAAATCTTTATGTGACCACCCATTAGGATGCCAGTAAAACTCACTAGGAAGCCATATGCTGGGGTGCCAGTAAAACTTTGTGTTGGTTGTGTACAACTATGTCTCTCACATGCTACTACTAGGGGAATCAACTGCTTCCAAGGAAGGCACTTGCTTGCTTACAAGTAAACTACCCACTGGTTGCAGTAGGAGCCAGAAAAAAACACTGGAACCAAAGGAAGAGAAGACTTTTTTTTTTTTTTTCAGATTCCTCCAATGCTCTCTACTGCCAAGATCTAACACTGTCACCACCACCACCACCGGACTGCCGCCGAGTCAGATCCGACTCATAACTACCCCTCCTTGGGTTTCCGAGACAGTATCACTATGGAAGTAGATTGCCCAACCTTCCTTCTGAGGAGTGGCTGGTGGGTTTGAACCACCAGCCTTCTGGTTAGAAGTCAAACCCAGCTCCATATCACAAAGGAAGGCACAGAAGAGTTGATTAGGACCAAGAGGAATGAATTAATGACTGGCACAGATTTTTTTGTATGTTTACCTCTTTCTTGTGTTCAATATTTTACTTTCTGAAGTATATCTTTTAGCAAGAGTCATTGAATAAACTTTTAAAAACCATGTTTATCCCAAATTGTCTTTATTTTATGTTCAGTCTTGAATAATAATTTAGCAGAATATAGAATTCTAGACTGCTTAGTACATTTCCTTAGTACTATGAAGATACAAGGAGCTCTGGTGGTATAGTGCCTAACGCATTTGACTGCTAGCCAGAAGGTTGGCAGTTCAAACCCACCAGCCATTCTGTGAAAGGAAGACTGGGTAATCTACTTCCATAAAGATTTACCATCTTGGAAACCCAAAGAGAGTCACTATGCATCAGAATTGACTTGATAGCAGTGAGTTTGGTTTTTATGAAGATATTGTCTTCTTATCTTTGTCTCTGATACTGAGAATTCTGCTTGTAGTCTAATTCATATTTGTAGGCAACCTGCCTCTTCTCTCTGGTTGTTTTTAAGATTTTCTCTTCGTTTTCAGTGTTCTTCAGTTTCACATTGATGTTTGTAGTTTTTATTTGGGAGTTTGTGCTTCTTCCGTCTGTGGAGTCATTTTTGGAATATCTCTATCAATTTCAGAAAAACCTCACCTATTTCCTTTCCAAATATTGCCTTCCTAATTCTCTCTGTTTTGCCCTCCTGACGCTTTTATTGTCTCCATTTCAAAGCTTCTCATTATTATCTTCTTGTATGTTATAGATATTTCTACCTCTTTATTTCCCCATGTTAGATTCTGAGAAAATTATTAAGTTGTCCTAGTTCACTCTTTTCTCTACAGCTACATTTAATCAGCTATTCAACTAATTCTTTGAAGTATTTTTTTTGTCATTTGTAGAATTAACTTAATTATTTTTCAATTCTGCTTGTTTTTTCAAGTCTTTCCCCTTTCTTCTGATTTACCAACTTTATTTAAGCATGCTTAGCTTTTCTTTTAGATTGTTTTATTATATGAAGTTATGATACTTCTAAACCCCATGTGTGTTGTACATACCAACACTTCCTCATGAAGGATTATTTCTTCGTGTGATTTACTATTTTGGGTTGTAAATCCATATTAAGCTTGCTTTCTCTGAGAATGCTATGCAGACTGGGTTTAGAAACTATCCTTTCAGAATGATTTTGTGTTTGCTACGTGACCGACAATGAGTTTTTATTGCCAGGCAATGTAAATTTGAACACTTAGCAAGGCATACGTCAGGGATTTTGATTTTTCAGGCATATTAATCCGAGTCCATCACTCCTCAGAAGGAAGGTTGGACAATCTACTTTCATAGTGATGTTGTTGTTGTTGTTATGTGTCATTGAGATAGTGATACCACCTCTGAAACTCAAGCAGGGGTCCCTATGAGTCGGATCTGACTTTGTTTTTGTTTTGGAATCTGAGTCCAATAAGGAGATAAGAATCAGACAGTAATTTAAACAGGTTTGTTTTAGATAAAGAATTATTAAGCTATGGTAGGATGATAGAGAATGTTAAGTTGGGCTCTTGGGCTGAGAAAGAGGACAAACTTGGAAAGAATTCCCACCCCAAGACTGGGGTCAAACTTTATTGGGAAGGATATGGCTGCAACTCACTGAAAGGCAGAGAAGTTTACTGGGTTGTCCTTTCCAAAACTGATTCACAGTTGTTGGGCAAGTGGGAAACAACTAACTCTCTGAAGTGCAGGTAAGCCAATGCTGTTAGGCAGGCGCACATAGGGATTCTGGAATCTATTGCAGGCCCAAAGCCTGGAACGCTAGGTATCTGTTACAAAAAACCCAAACTCACTGCCATGGAGTAGGTCTTAACTCATAACAACCCCTCCTTGGGCTTCTGAGTCAGTATCTCCAGGGAAATAGATTGTCAACCTTCTTTCCAAGGAGAGGAGTGGCTGGTGGGTTTGAACCGCCAGCCTCTGGTTAGCAATCAAGTGCCTTAGGCACTCACTATGCTACCAGAGCTCTTAATGATGTAGCAGGAACAAGAAAAAGCAAAACTTGGTATACAAGAACCTGGAAGAAAAGCCTCCTTCCTCTGGTGCCCTCTACTGAGACAGTGTAACATTGTATTTACTGTAAAGGAGAAATGCTTATGGTGTCCAATCCATTATGGTAGAGCAGGTACTGAAAGGTGAATTTGGAGCTGAGAGGCAACAAATTAATACTGCCATATAAGGATGGACATCTTCCCCATCAGGATGTGGGCAAAGACATACTTCCTTGATCTGTGTGTCACTGGGTGGGTCATTTCTAGTCCACCTTTCTCTGAAGGTGCAGCCCTCTAAGAGTCTCAGTATTATGCAGGAGTCGTTTTTCTCTCCTGCAGACTCAAGATCTCCTTTCCTTTTTCTCACATGAGCATTAAAACCCAAGCTCCTAAGGACTAGTAAAAATAGCCATCCTCCAGTAGGGATGTTGCATAGTCAGCTCATCATTTACTACTTTCCTTATCTGTTCTCTTTTCATTATCATCACTTGGGAATTTCCCTTTCTTTATTGTGAACTTAGCTATGTATTAAAAACAAAGTGGCATGCATTACACCTACATGGTCTTGTGGGAAGGTATTCAGTCTATCTTACTCTGTCAGCTTAACAATACCTGTTTGTGTTCTTTCTTCAGTTTTCTTTTTCAACTTTCTAGACCAGGTAATTTGTAGAAAGACATGCCACTGTTGTTGTTGCTGTTAGGTGCCACTGAGTTAATTTCCAACTCATTGCAACTCCATGTGACAGAGAAGAACTGCCCCATAGGGTTTTCTAGGCTGTAATCCTTACAGGAGCAAATTGCCAGGTCTTTCTCCCACAGTGCCACTGGTTGGTTAGCAGCAGAGCCCTTAATGGTTGCACCACCAGAGTTCCTTGAGAGACATGCTAGAGGTTTTAAAAGAGAAATAAAGTAACTCTCACCACTGTATGTGTTATTCTGTTTCAGTATATCAGCAGACTATGACTGATAATTTCAGGTAACTATTAACTTGACCATTTCATGGTCAGAGAATGACTTTGATATGTGTATTTTATAAAAGTGGCTGTCCCATGTGACTTTCGTACATACATTTTAAAAACACTCCAGATATGGATTCATGCCAGCAAGGAGGGATTTGAATTTCTACCTGAGGGCTTTGCATGCTTTGGTGGCTGTATAACCAATTTCTATTTCATTAGCTATGTAAGATGTCACTTATCTCATCCTTATTCACTGGGACCACATTTCTGATTTATTATTGGCTTTCCTCTTAGTCTAATTTTGGAGTCTAGAATATTATTTTAGTGAATGAATTAATGCTCTGAATATATATTATTTTAATGCTCTGAAAATCTAAGGAGCTCCTTCCCAGAACTTCTGACACATTTTACATACACCCAGACAAACATCACTTGTAAATTTTTTCATTTGTTGTTGTTGAAAATTTCTTCCAGATTATTAAATTTCTAAGAATGGAATCTTGTTTCCTACCTCATGCCTAGCACAGCTCCAGAAAGGAGATGATAATTAAAGATTTATTGAATAAATAATTTCTGTCTGGGATGATACAGCTAGGAGCATCAGCATAATTTATTTGGGAAACCACGAGACTACAGCAGTTTAGTACAGCTGGAGCAAAAGGCATGAAGAGAGATTGTAGCAAAGGTAACACTGGGTTGTGGCTGTTGTTGTTATGTGTCATCGAGTAGGACCTGACTCATAGCAACCCCTCCTTGGGTTTCCAAGGCAGTATCACTATGGAAGTAGATTGCCCCATCTTCCTTCCAAGGAGTGGCTGGTGGGTTTGAACTGCCAGCCTTCTGGTTAGCAGTCAAGTGCCTTAGTACCTTAAGTTGATTTTGACTCATAGCAACCCCTGTGACAGAGCAGAGCTGCCCCATAGGGTTTTCCAGCTGTAATATTTATAGGATTAGATTACCAGATCTTCTCCTGTGGAGCCACACCGGGAGGTAGGTTCAAAGGCCAACTTTTGCATTAGCAGTTAAGCGCTTAACTGTTGTACCACCAGGGCTCAGAATTCAGATCTTGGAATGTCTTATATACAATATAAGGATTGTGGAATTTTCCTAAGGGTGTGGGGAAACATTTAGGAGTTTCAGTCTGAGGGGAGACATGATCAGAAATGCATTTTAGAAAGATTCCTCAACTGGCTTTATGCAGGACCATGTCATTATATTAATGGCTCTCATTAAATATTGATGGAGTGAGAATGGATGAAAGAATGAACCTGGGAGGTGCACCACAGGCTTCCACAAGAGCCCTTTGATCTTAATGTCTGAGACAGAATGCTTGCCTAGCAGCCTTTACAGTCTGGCCCAGAGTGGCTGTCCCTATTTAATTTTGTATGAGTGACCATGAAGAGCTTTTTTCTTTCCATTGATTGGAGCACTACAGATCATTGGTAATATGTAGTAGGAGGAATTTACATTAGGCATAAAAACATTTCCTCAAATATATGGTATGAAGTATGTGTAGTCCTGGTGGTGCAATGGTAAAGGTCTTGCCTGTCAACTGACAGGTTGGCAGTTTGAACTCACCAGAGGCTCTATGGCAGAAAAGACCTGGCAATTTGCTCCCATAAAGATTACAGCCAAGGAAATCCTATGGGGCATTTTACTAAGTCCTATAGAACTGCTATGAGTCAGAATTGACTTGATGCCACACAACAGCAACAAGATTATAGTGTTTTCCCAATAGCTTCTCAGGTTGAAGAAAAATGTTGATCAGGTTTCAGTAGATTTCTTCCTGAAAATAAAGAAATATTTTAAGTGACACCATGAGATATTTTCCATCCTTCTCTGGGTCTTCATAAATTATTTATTCAGTATTTATTAAACATGCAATTGTGCCAGGCAGTGTACTCTGCACTGGGACAAAAAATTAGACTCTACCTTTAGTTTGGAGTCAATGGATGGTGCAAATGGTTAGTGTGCTCAGCTGCTGACTGAAAGGTGGTGGTTTGAGTCCATCCAGAGGTGCCTCAGAAGAAAGTCCTGGTGATTTTCTTCTAATAAAATCAGCCTGTGAAAACTCTATGGAGTACAGTTCTACACTGACATACATGGAGTGGCCATGAGTTAGAATCGACTCAGTGGCAACTGATACTGTTATCCTTAGGTTAATTAAAGTAACCCACTTAATTATTTAAGATTAATTAGACACAGACCTTGCCCTCTGCAAGTTAACAGGGTAGTGACGAAGAAAGGCATGACAACAGATAATTACAAAATAATGAAACTGAGTGGAGTCAAAGTTCAGCCTGCATCCCTGGTTGAAGACAGATAAGTAACATGATATCTCAGCTCCTTAAGAACTGAATAGGGTGAAAGCTCAACTGTTCCCCCACCCTGGTTAAGACAGTTAGGACCCCGGGTGGAGACAAATAGGCAAACATAATAACTCAGTTCCTTAAGAATTGAATGGAATGAAAAGTTGATTTACCCATTCTTTCCTGCTCTTCCCCTGGAAACAGGTGATAAGCACGTTAATATGTCTCAGGAGACAACTTGAAAATTAACCTTGGCCCACAGACATGCTCAGTGAGACAAACAGGAACAAAGTTGCTGGGAACTGACATTCTCCCCTCTGCCTAAGCCCCAAACAGCTGATGACAGAAACCCGGTGTGACTCATCCAGTGCTCAAATGCACTACATTAGAAATCGACTGTCCCTTTAAACCAAGGCGAAGGAAATTGCAACCAATCCTCAACTAATTCATGCCCAAATTCCTGAAGTTTTTATGAATATGTGTAACCCCCTCTCCTGAAACTTATAAAAACTAATCCGACCGCCATTTGGGGAGTCAGATTTGGGTATGGACCCTTGTCTCCTTGCATTGCTGCTTTGCAATAAATAATTTTCTCCCCTCTTAATCTCAGTGTGTGAACTGTTTTGGCCTGACTGTGCACTGGGCAGGGACCCATGTTTGGTCCGATGTCAATAACACAATCAGGACCAGACTAGAAATATCACTTGAGTGCTGTGGGACCACAATGTACCTGGTGAGTCAGGGAAGGATTCACAGAGGAGGTGACATGTAATGGGATCTTGAAGTATGTAGGAGCTCATTAGGCTGAAAATGTCATCAAAGGAAGGAAGGGCATTCTAGACCAAGGCACAGTGGCATTAGAGAATGTGGTACATTTGGGGATCCAAAAGGACTACAGTGGGACAGGGTACATGAGGTAGGATCAGCGCACCAGGGGAGACTAGAAAGATAAGGTGCCACCAAATGGTGGAGGACCTGGAATATCATGCTCATGGGCTTGTATGTAACAGAGATATGACAAGATCACTGTACTCACTGTGAGAGAACCACTTGGTGATAGAAATAATGCTGAAGATCCCATAATAGAATTTTGCCAGATCAACAGCTTATTCATTTGCAAATGCCTTTTTTCAACAACATAAGTGACAGCTATACATGTGGACTTCACCAGATGGAATACACAGGAATCAGATTGACTATATTTGTGGCAAGAGGTGATGGAGAAGTTCAATATCTTCAACCAAAACAAGGCCAGGAGCTGATTGTGGAACAGACCACCAACTGCTCATAAGCATGTTCAAATTGAAGTTGAAGAAAATCAAAACAAGTCCATCTGAGCCAAACATGACCTTGATAATATCCCTCCTGAATTTAGAGACTATTTAAAGAATACATTTGATGCCCTGAACACCAATGACCAAAAACCAGATGAATTGTGGGATGAAATCAAGAACATCATCCATGAAGAAAGCAAGAGGTCATTAAAAAGATGAGAAAAAAGAAAAGACCAAAATGCATGTCAGAAGAGACTGAAATTTGCCCTTGAGAGGAGAGTAGCTAAAGCAAATGGAAGAAATGACGAGATAAAAGAGCTGAACAGAAGACTTCAAATAGCAGCTCGAGCAGACGAAGCCAATTACTATAATGAAATGTGCAAAGACCCGGAGTTAGAAAACCAAAAGAGAAGAACACACTCAGCATTTCTCAAACTGAAAGAACTGAGGAAAAAAAAATTAAGCCTTGAGTTGCAATATTGAATGATTCTATGGGCAAAGTATTGAATGATTGAGGAATCATCAAAAGAAGATGGAAGAACACACAGAGTCACTGTACCGAAAAGAATTGGTTGATGTTCACCCATTTCAGGAGGTGGCATATGATCAAGAACCAATGGTATTGAAGGAAGAAGTCGAAGCTGCACTGAAGGAATTGGCAAGGAACAAAGCTCCAGGAATGGATGAAATACCCATTGAGATGTTTCAACAAATGGATGTCCTGCTGGAGGCACTCA